>NC_064861.1:84409496-84721163 GCF_024139225.1 Suncus etruscus | reverse complement strand
AAAAGCAAATTCTCCTCTCTCTTTGCCTACTTTCAAAAGGTTATTTTTTTTGGGGGGGGCCACACCCATTTGACGCTCAGGGGTTATTCCTGGCTATGCGCTCAGAAATCGCCCCTGGCTTGGGGGGACCATATGGGACACCGGGGGATCGAACCGCGGTCCATCCGCTTGCAAGACAGACACCTTACCTCTAGCGCCACCTTCCTGGCCCCTCAAAGGGTTATTTAAGTCTTAGTTTATATGCCCTCTCCTTCAGGAAGTCTTCCCTAACTTCCCTTTCTAGGTTGAAATGCCAACTTTCCTTGCTTCCCCCAACCCCCTATAATGCTGAAGCAGCATATGGATGGTTTTGGGGCTGAGACTGTCTTCCTGTTGAAGTGTAACTTCTCAGAAAGCAGTCCTGGGTCACCTCAGCTACACTATGACTCAGGACCATCCAACTGTGTGACCCTCCATCTAGCGTCTATTCACACGGGTTCCCTTCTGCTCAGCCAACCTGAGCCTTCACAGATCAGTGCAGTTCAGAATCTTAGTTAGTTAGTTAGTTAGTTAGTTAGATAGTTAGAATTTACTTCTCTCTTTCTTTCTTTTTGTTTTTTTGTTCTTGTTTTTGGGTCACACCCGGCAGTGCTCAGGGGTTCCTCCTGGCTCTATGCTCAGAAGAAATCTCTCCTGGCAGGCTTGGGGGACCACATGGGATGCTGGGATTCGAAGCACCATCCTTCTGCTCTATGCTCAGAAGAAATCGCTCCTGGCAGGCTCGGGGGACCACATGGGATGCTGGGATTCGAAGCACCATCCTTCTGCATGCAAGGCAAACGCCCTACCTCCATCATATCTCTCTGGGCCCCCCCCACCCTTATTTCTTTTGGTTTTTGGGTCACATCTGGCAGCGCTCAGAGGTTACTCCTGGCTCTGTGCTCAGAAATCACCCCTGGCAGGCAAGGGGGACCATATGGGATGCCGGGATTAGAACCACCATATTTCTGGATGTAAGGCAAATGCCCTACCTCTAGGCTATCTCTCTGGCCCCTCCCTTTCTTTTTTTTTTTAATTTGCTTTATTTTGGGGGAACTACACCCAGTGACAGTCAGGGGTTACTCCTGGCTATGCGCTCAGAAATCGCTCCTGGCTTGGGGGACCATATGGGATGTCGGGGGATCAAACTGCGGTCTATCCTAGGTTAGCGTGTGCAAGACAAATGTCCTACGGCTTGCGCCACCGCTCTGGCCCCTATTTCCCTCTTTCTGCTAGGAGGGGCTCCCCAGCAGCCTTCAGGGGGGTCAGTCACTGCTGGCAACATGATACTCAACCCATTGGATTGATACTTAGTGACTCAGTGAGTCACAGCTGCTTTGTTCCTGCAAAGTTTGGGCACACCAGGATGATTCCTAGAAGTGCTGGGGTTAGGGCTGAAGTATGTGGTGCCAGGGATGGAATTTAGGGTCTCAGATACGCAGGGCATGTGCCCTTCACCCCGAGTGCTCTCTTTGGTCCTATTTTCTGGATATGAACCAAGCCTGCCAACGCCCACCAGGCCGTACCCTGTCCCCAGCCCCAACCTGCCCTGACTCATCGATCCTGGGTGGGGGGGTACAGAAAGCCCAGGTATCTCCACATGCCCTTTGTACCCACATAGATGCTGCTTTGGAGGCTCTGGGGTCACTGGGGTGAGGCTAGGGATTACCCCAAAGCAAAGCCAAGCAGCTCCTGCCCCTCTAACCAACACACCTTGGCCCTCATACAAACTCAGCGCTCCTCCTCCCCCCAGGGCTTGAGTCCTGACTCTCCCAAGGCACAAGGGGACCAGGAAAGGCCTGGCAGGGACCCAGAATTCTAAGGGCCTCCCCATTTTTCTCCAAAATGTCCCCTACCCACTCTTAGCTGCCAACAGCCCTGGCTGGCAGGAATGTGCTGAGATCTAGAAATGCCTCAGGACTGGCAGCCTGAGGGTTGGGCTGTGGCCGGATCCCTTCTAGAACCTGTTTCACTGGAGGAGTGGCAGTTCTAGGCACAAAGATTTCATGAGGGGACCCTCACCCCATGGCAGTCTCTCTCTCTTTCACTCTCTCTCTCTCTCTCTCCTCTTTCCCCCACTCTCTTCTCTTTCTCTCTCTGTCTCTCTCCATAGATGTCTTCAGTTTATTTATATTTTTTTGGGTCTTGAGTCATACCTGGAAGTGCTCAGGGGTTATTCCTGGCTCTGTGCTCAGAAATTGCTCCTGGCAGGCACGTGGGACCATATGGGATGCTGGGGTTCGAACCACTGTCTATCCTGGATTGGCTATGTGCAAGGCAAACGCTCCACCGCTGTGCTATCTCTCTGGCCCTGCATTCAATTTATTTATTCACTCAATAAACATTCACCAGGACCATGACAATGAATCCCAGAACAGAGCAAGCACTTTTCACATACAAGAGCTCTGGGGTCCGTCCTCAACACCGCCTGGTTCCCCAAGCACTGAGTCATGTGTTACTTGAAAATGAAACAGTCCACAGGGGCCTGAAAAATAGTACAGTGGGTAGTGCAGGGCTCTTGTTGTACTTGGCTGAACCGGCTTTAATCCCCGGCTCCACATGTGGTCCCCTGAGTGCAGAGGTAAGCCAGGAGTAAGCCCTGAGCACCACCATGTGTGGCCCCAAAACCAAAACAAAACTGTGATGGGGCAGAGTGATAGCACAGTGGGCAGGACACTTACCTTGTACACAGCCAATCCAGGTTTAATCCTCAGCATCCGATATGGTTCCCTGAGCACTACCAGGAGTAATTCCTGAGTGCAGAACTGGGGGGTGGGAATCTGACCCTTACTGGATATGGCCCAACAATTAAAAAGTAAAAAAGAGGGGCTGGAGCATGAAGGTAAGGCATTTGCCTTGCGTCCATAAGGACAGTGGTTCAAATCCTGGCATCCCATTTGGTCCCCCAGTGCCTGCCAGGGGCAATTTCTGAGTGTAGATCGAGGAGTGACCCCTGAGTGCTGCTGGGTGTGACCCCCCCCCAAAAAAAAGTAAAAAAGAGGGGCCGGCGAGGTGGCGCTAGAGGTAAGGTGTCTGCCTTGCAAGTGCTAGCCAAGAAAGGACAGAGGTTCGATCCCCCGGCGTCCCATATGGTCCCCCCAAGCCAGGGCCAATTTCTGAGTGCTTAGCCAAGAGTAACCTCTGAGCATCAAATGGGTGTGGCCTGAAAAACCAAAAAAAAAAAAAAGTAAAAAAAAAACAAACAAAAAACAACAACCAAGATTCTGGGCTGAGGGGCCAGAGAGATGGCATGGAGGTAGGGCTTTTGCCTTTCATGCAGAAGGACGGTGGTTCAAATCCTGGCATCCCATATGGTCCCCCAAGCCTGCCAAGAGAGATTTCTGAGCACAGAGCCAGGAGTAACCCCTGAGCACTGCCGGGTGTGACCCAAAAACAAGAACAAAAACAAAAAGAAAGAAAGAGAGAAGTAAATTCCAGAGCTACTCTCTAAAGGCTTGGGTGCCTTTGCATGCCTTTGCTCTATCGAACAAAGGTGGTAGAGGGGTACTTTGGGGTCTCTGAGGGAGAACCCACAAATTGGGAGACAGTTGAGGAAGGCAATGCTCCTGACACCTTACTACATAGTAAAAATTTGGCATCATTCGTCCAGAGCTATATATAGTACAGTGGCGAGGGCATTTGCCTGGCATGCGGCTGACCCACGTTTAATCCTGGCACTGCACTGTCTGATCAGAAGTGGTACCTGAGCACAGAGCCAGAAGGAAGCTTTAGCACTGTCAGGTGTGTCCCAAACTCCCCCCAACACCAAAAAAAAAAAAAAAAAAAAAAAAAAAGAAAAGGTCAGAATCTGCCTGTTTGTGTTTTTTTATTTTTGGGGAGGTCACACCTGGCATCTTGGTAATGCTAGGGGAGGGTGGCTATATGGAATGCTGGGGTGCTGGGGATTGAGCCCTGGTCAACCGCAAGCAAGACAAACACCCTCCCTGATTTCCTATTGCTCTGGTCCTTGATCAATCTTTTATTTATTCAGTTTTTAGTTTTAGGTTATGCCTGGTGGTGCTCAGGGGTCAGTCATGGCTTTGTACTCAGAAATTACCTCTGGTGGCCTGAACTATAGCACAATGATAAGGGCATTTGCCTTGCATGTGACTGACCCAGGTTCAATCCTTGGCATCCATATGGTCCCCTGAGCCCGCCAAGAGTGATTTCATTTTTTTTTTTCTTTTTTGGGCCTCGATCAGAAGGACTTGGGCCTTTTTATTTTGGTTTTTGGTTTTTGGGCCACACCTGGCAGTGCTCAGGGGTTACTCCTGACTCTACGCTCAGAACTTGCCCCCAGCAGGCTTGGGGGACCATATGGGATGCCGGGATTCAAACCACCATCCTTCTGCATGCAAGGCAAATGCCTTACCTCCATGCTATCCCTCTGGTCCCTGCCAAAAGTGATTTCTGAGTGCAGAGCCAGGAGTAACCTCTGAACACCACTGGATATCGCCTCAAAGTCAAATCAAACAAATAAAACCTCCTGAGCATTTTATTCCCAGATGGTAGTTCTAGGGGCCACCTGGACTCTATCCAGAGGTACTTCGAGGACTGTGAGGTATTGGGAATCAGACTCGGTGCCTGGCATCCCCTGAGAACTGGCTTCTTCTTAAATGTGGGCTTAGAAGAAAAATTGTGGGTACTTGGACAGTATTTAGCACGTGCAGGTGTCCCCCTCAAATGGAAACTCATTCAATAATGGGGCTTCCCAGTGCCCACGTCTGCAGACACTTACCACAGCAGGTCTAGTTGGGATACTTAGTTTGTGCAAATAAAATACAATGTAGGGGCAGTGGAGAAGGCATTTGTTTTGCATATAGCTGACCTGGGTTCGATCCCCAGCATCTCATATGGTCCCCCAAGCCTGCCAGGAATGATTTCTGAGTACAGAGCCAGGAGAAACCCCTGAGCACCATTGGATGTGGCCCAGAAACAAACAAAAAATTTGTCGAGTGTGACCTTGAAATCAAACAAAAATATACAAGGGGCACTGGCTATGTGTGGAAACTTAGAAAAGCTTGTGAAATTTCTTTTTTGGTTTTTTTTTTTTGGGGGGGGGAGTCACACCTGGCAGCGCTCAGGGGTTACTCCTGGCTCTACGCTCAGAAATTGCTCCTGGCAGGCTTGGGGGACCATATGGGATGCCAGGATTCGAACCATCATCCTTCTGCATGGAAGGCAAATAAATACCTTTACCTCCTTGCTATCTCTCCAGCCCCGCTTGTGGAATTCTTGCCTCTCCTCATCCCCCGAACTCCAGGAGATAAATCCTTATTATTTGGAGACCATCTCCCCTCACACCCCAAAGATGCTGGGATTTGCTCAGAAAATGGCTCAGCTGCGACTCGAACCTGTGATCCACTGGGGAGAAGGGACGAGAGGAGTTGATTCTCTGGGGCAGTGCGTGTTCATTCCCAGCTCTGTAGTCCAGCGGTGACCAGTGTCCAGCCCCCGGCGGGGATTCCCCTGTGAGAGGGGATGTTTGTTCCCCCACCACCCTGCCCCTCGTGATGTCATGGGTCGGCAGCCAATGGCTGGGGTCTCCCCCTCCCCCTCAATCCTTTTCCCCCCCTGCCTGGGGCTGGACTCTGCAGAGAGACCAGGAGCTCCGGAGCTGTCCAGAGGCGCAGAGGTAAGACCCAGCCAGCTACCCTTGGCTAGTCTGGAATTGGGAATCACATTCTGGGGCCAAAGAGGGGTGCCCCGGAGTTAGGTAGCAGGGTAGAGGAGTTACAGGCACTGGCTTTGGAGGCTGAGCCTGGGTTCCAGACCAACGCCTGCCTGCTGGCTGTGCAGCTGAAGCTAAGACCCTTTTCTTCCTGGGCCTCTTTCTTGCCCTTCTTTGAAATGGGCAGATAAAGGAAGGGCCCCCACTCAGGGCTGAGAACGAGAGGAAACATTGCTGCTTTTTTGTTTTGTTTTGGGGCCATACCTAGTTGCGCTCAGGGGTTACTCCTGGCTTTGAGCTCAGAAATCACTCCTGGCAGGCTCGAGGGGGACTATATGGGATGCCAGGAATCGGACCCGGGTCCTTCCTGGGTCAGCTACATGTAAGGCAAATGCCCTACCGCTGTGCTATCATTCCAGGCCCTAAGTTGCTTGCTTCTAAGGAGCTAGGGGCTGAAGCCTGGGGTGGAGTTGGCCTTGTGGGAATCTCTGGATAAGATGCCCTGTTGATGGGAGGGAGGGCATGGGCCTTGAATCAGATTTTGTCTGCACCCAAAATAAAAATAAAAGTTTCTCATCAGGCAGGAGTGATAGTACAGCGGAGAGGGCATTTGCCTCGCATGCTGCTGACCCGGGTTCAATCCCTGGCATCCCAGATGATCTCGCAGACACTGCCTGGAGTAATTCCAGAGTGCAGAGTGAGGGGCGACCCCTAAGTACAGCCGAGTGTGGTAACATTAAAAAAAAAAAAGTTCCTCTTTGACTTGAGGAGAAAAACGGGGCTCTCTTGGGGAGCAAAGAGTGGTTTGTGAGATCCGATGATTGTGGAAGTAAACAGGCACAACTTAAACACTGTCCGCTGGGCATAGTCTCCATTGTACAGGTGGAGAAACTGAGTCTCAGAGCTACTATATGATGCCCAAACTTAGGGCTGGGGTAGAGGAAGAAGGTCGGCTGAGGTCACAGTTCCCACACTTGATCCCACTATGCCCAGCCAGATGCCTGTGAGATGTCAGGATTCAGGGTAGGTCAGGCTGACTCCTAAGGGGTCTGGGTCACTGATGGAGGGGGTGAGGTAGCTTGGGGGGGGTGTCCCTAGGTTGGAAACTGCCCTGGGGGAAGAGGCTGCCCAAATGCACCGCCAGGCCAGTAGAAGAGACCCAGAACTCCAAAAGCAGACCCTGGCCTGGTTATTCTGGACAGCAAAGGTGTGATATAACTGGACATTGAAGCTATTCCTTCCTCCAAAGAGGTGCTCGGAGAATTTGTAGGGTACAAAATGATTTTATTTAGGAAATAGGAACTAAAGGCTGGATCAATAATATAGCAAGGAAGGCATTTGCCTTGCGTGAGTCTAACCCAGATCAAATCCCCAGAGCCCCCCAGAGGGCAGGGCCAGAGCATCGCTGGGCATGGCCCCAAAACATCCCCCCCAAAAAAAAAGGAAGAGAGAGAGAAGTTGAGTGGGAGAGGGCAAGTTGAGTGAAGAAAGGAACCCCATAAAGTAAAAGAGAGGAAGCACACCCCCAAGTAGTCAGTCAGGAGATTCCCAAGGGGGAGGGGAGAGAAGAGAGTCTGTGTGTAGAAAAAATGCTCAAAAATGGGATGATGTGGAAAATTCTAAAGATCCTCGAGACCTTCTGAGATCAGGCGACCCTCTGAGAGCCTTCTTTCACCTGGCAGTAGGATGGGCAGAGCTGGGTACAGAGAGTGCCCGGGCTGGGGTGAGTTTCCTTCCGAGGCTGCCCTCACCCCACCCAGAAGCCAGTGTGTAGCTCCAGCAGGCACAGTTGGACTAAATATAACCAAGCTGGCCCAGGGCCCAGCAGCCATGAGGAAGGAGAGGGCCCTCTCTCTCCCACCCTCTGAGCTGTGTGTGCCATCCTCTAGGTGACCCTGGATGCCCCAGGATTCTGGATTCTGGAGCTCAGGGTTCAAGGGACCCTCCCCTCCAGCTCCCTACCTCCTATAAGTACCCTCTCCCCATTCTGACATCGGGAAGTTGTGTTCTGCAAGCAGGCCTGGCCTCTCACACCAGGTTCGAGTCCTGCCTTTGTCCCTACACAACCCTTCCTCTTCACCCTACTGGGTTAAGCTACTCTTGGACCAGAGCACTAAGTCAGGAGTAGCTCTGAGCATCTCTGGGTGGGGCCCCCAAACCAATTCTCATCATCATCAAAAAAGGTCAGCTTGGGCATCCTTAGAGCCTCCTGTCTACCTCAAGTGGTGCTGCCTATCTGTGAGTACCCCTAGAATCCATGCACCAAAATAGAATGCATCATGAAGTTAACCCCGGAGTACACCCTTCTCTTCCTTCCCTTCCTTCCCTCCCCTCCCTTCCCTCCCTCCCTCCCTCCTTCCTTCCCTCCCTCCCTCCCTCCCTCCCTCCCTCCCTCCTTCCCTCCCTCCCTTCCTTCCTTCCTTCCTTCCTTCCTTCCTTCCTTCCTTCCTTCCTTCCTTCCTTCCTTCCTTCCTTCCTTCCTTTCCTTCCTTCTTCCTTCCTTCCTTCCTTCCTTCCTTTCCTTCTTCCTTCCTTCCTTCCTTCCTTCCTTCCTTCCTTCCTTCCTTCCTTCCTTCCTTCCTTCCTTCCTTCCTTCCTTCTTCCTTCCTTTCTTTCTTCCTTTCTTCCTTCCTTTCTTTCACACCAGGCCATGCACAGGCTTTACTCCTGGCTCTGCACTCAGGGATGACTCTTTTTTTTTTTTTTTTGGTTTTTGGGTCACACCCAGCAGTGCTCAGGGGTTACTCCTGGCTGTCTGCTCAGAAATAGCTCCTGGCAGGCACGGGAGACCATATGGGACACCCGGATTCGAACCAACCACCTTTGGTCCTGAATCGGCTGCTTGCAAGGCAAACACCGCCGTGCTATCTCTCCGGGCCCTCAGGGATGACTCTTGGGGAACTTAGGGAACATATGTGGTAAGAGAATTTGAACTCAGGTTGTCTGCATGCAAGGCAACAGTCCCACCTGCTGTGTCATATCTTGGTTTCACGATCTCCCCTTTCTGAGCCTCAGTTTGTCTCCTCATAATAGCCACCACTTCAAGGATGGGGTGCAAGGCCTGGAGATGCAAGCATAAGGCTCAGCTTTGGGGGAGCCAGCTTGGGTGTGGGTGTTGTGGGAATACTAAGGGGGTCCCTGTGTCCTGTCTCCTGCTCAGTGGTGGGCTATGAAAGGCCATTGTGTGGCCTGGCCGGGTGGGCAGGAGCGGAATGCCAGCGGGCAAGCAGACAGCCATTGTCCGAGGGAATGTGCCTATGAGCGCTGACCTTTCCTGGGTGGGGGCGGGCTGGCATGCCAGGTGGGGGCTGGGAGTGGGGGGGTGCAATGGGCAAAGGCAGCTTCATCCCCATCTCCCCAGAAGGGATGGTGAATCCCCAGGTCTTTTATTTGTTTTTGTTTGGGGGCTATGCACTACTATGCTCAGTGCTCAGGGATCAGTCCTGACAAGCTGTGGGGGACCATATGGGGTGTAAGGCATTGAGCCTGGGTTGACATTGTGCAAGGCAGGTGCTTTCCTACTGTCCTATCTCTCTGACCCCTTTGTCATTTTGACTGGTACTTTGTTTGTTTTTGGGTCACACCTGGCAGTACTCAGGGGTTACTCCTGGCTGGCTCTGTGCTCAAAAGTAGCTCCTGGCAGGTTCTGGGGACCATACGGGATTCAAACCAGAGTCCCTCCTGTGTTGGCCACATGCAAGGCAAACGCCTTACCACTGTGCCATCAATCCAGCCCCTAACTGGTCTCTTGTTCTAAAGAGCTTGTTTCTGCAAAGGTAGGAAGTAAAGATTTTTTTGATTGCAGGTTTTGTTTTGTTTTGTTTTTGGACCACACCCTATGAGCAATGCTGAGAAGTTAGTCATGGCTCTGCCCTCAGGAATTACTCCTGGTGCTCAAAGGACCATATGGGATGCCTGGGATGGAACCTGGGTCGGCTATGTGCAAGGCAAGCTCTCTGTCTTCTGAACTATTGCTCTGGCCCTGGGGAGAGGTGGACAAAAGAGCAACTGTGCCTGCTACCCCCTTTGATCACTTAGAATTAGCTAGATACTTAGCCAGGACTGGAACTTTCTATTAAGTCCCAGAAGCTGGAGCAATATTACAGCAAGTAGGGCACTAGACTATCATGCAAGCATCATGAATTCAATCTCAGCACCATATATGGTCCCCCAACTGGCCAGGAGTAAGCCCTGAACATCACCAGGTGTTGTTTCTCCCTTAAGAAAAAAAAATGGCAAAGGCAAAAAATGGAAGCTGGAGTGATAGCACATCTGGGAGGGTGTTTGCCTTGCCCAGGACCTACTCGGGTTCAATCCCTAGCATCCCATATGGTCCTCTGAGACTGCCTGGAGTGATTTCTGGATGCAGAGCCAGGTTAAGTCCTGAGTGTTGCTGGATGTGGGTCCCAAACCAAACCAAACAAACAAACACAAAGAAAAAGCTCAAGTCACTGGGTAACCCTCATGACCATAGTAAGTGACTTGCCATATCCCAGACCCAGGAATGGGGGCCATGATGAGCCTGACCTCCTAGGGGTGTTCAGGCACATGATGGGACACTTCATCCAAGGTCATGACCTCAGGAAGTTCTTAGCCACAATGATAGCAAGTGCTTTAGGTAACTGGAGAGCCAGCCTAAGGGCTGAGCACGGACTTTGTGGGAAAGAGAACAGGATTCCACCCCCAGCATTGCATGCTCTCCAGAGCACTGCCAAGAGTGAGCCCCAGAACACCCACCCAGCATGGTGTAACGCCTGAGCACCATGGGATTGGATATTGCAATTGGGATGGGCTCCCAATACCATGTACCCTGGAAAACAGTGAAATGACAAGTGCTTAAAAAGGGCCTAAACAGGGTACAGGGCACTACCCTTGTACATGGCCAACCTGAGTTTGATCCCTGATACAACAGATGTGCACAAGCAGCACCAGGCGTGACTGGCACTGCCCATCACATGCCAGGCACTTCCACATTGCTGACTCACTGAGTCTCCTCACCTGACAGCTCTGTTGCTGGTGACCATTTTCCTCAGTCTAGAGAAGAGGAAACTGAGGCCCAGAATAGTGAGGGATTGACTGAAGTCCTCAGCTTGGTCCTAACTATTGGAGTGAGGATGGGGTATCGAAGCCCCACCCAGATTGTTCTGGATTTACTCAAGAGCGCTCCTGGGCCATAGGGAGTAATAGTTCGTGGATGACCCGGGTATGATCCCCAGCATCCCATATGATCTCTTGACCACCTCCAGGAGTGATTTCTGAGTGCAGAGCCAGGAGTAATCCCAAAGCATTGCTGAGTGTGGCCCTCCCTCAAAACAAAAGATAACAGGGACCAAATCTGGGTCAGAGAAATAGTATAGTGGGAAGGGTGCTTGCCTTGCATGTGATCAATCAGAATTTGATCCCTAATACCCCACCCCATGTAGTCCCCTGAGCCTGCCAGGAAAGATCCCTAAGTACAGAGCCAGGAGTAACCCCTGAACATTGCTAGTTGTGCCCCCCAAAATAAACAAACAAACAAAAATCCCAAGGCCAATTGTGTGCAAGGCAAGAACCTTCCCATTGTCATATCTCTTGGCCTTTATTCACTTTAGAGTGAATAAAGCAAAACTGTGATCATCTGGAGTGGGCACAGGAGCTCTGCCCATGGGGGGGAGTCTCTGTCCTCTCTCTCTCTCTCTCTCTCTCTCTCTCTCTCTCTCTCTCTCTCTCTCTTTGTTTTTTTGGTTTTTTGGGTCACACCTGGCAGCGCTCAGGGGTTACTCCTGGCTCCATCCTCAGAAATCGCCCCTGGAGGCTCAGGGTACCATGTGGGTTGCCGGGATTTGAACCACTGTCCTTCTGCATGCAGAGTAGATACCTTACCTCCATGCTATCTCTCTGGCCCCATCTGTGTCTCTTTTCTCTTTTTGTTGATTTTGGGTCACATCTGGCTGTGCTCAGGGCTTACTCCTAGCTCTGCTCTCAGGAATCACTCCTGGCAAAGCTTGGAGACCGTATGGAGTGCTGGTGGCTTGAACCCAGGTTAGCCCTATGCAAGGCAAATATTCTACCCACTGTACTATCACTTTACCCCTGACCCTGCACTCCGGGGAGAGGGTATAGACATGGGACAGATCAGGCATTCAGCAACGTTCTGGGGTGTGGGAGAGGCAGCATCTGGTGAGAATGCTCCCCTGCCTCTTCTCAGACCCCTGCACCCAGGAGACCCACGATGCTGGAGGTGACCCCGAGGTGAACACTTCGTGTGAGCACTGCAAGCCTCATGTCTTTCCCTACTCCAAGCCTCTTGCTCTGATCTCTCTGGCAGGCAGCAAGACCCCCGAGGAAAGACAAGTACCTCATAGAAGACAGTGCAGCATCCCAGTCTGGGCTCCAGGCAGAAAGGGGTGCTTGTGTCCAGGCAGCGGTGAGAAGACAGCAGGACTGAGGGGGGGACTCCTTTCCTCCTTATTTGGGGGGTTTGAGGCCACACTCAGTGGCACTTAGGGGTTACTCCTGGCTCTGTGCTCAGAAATCACTCCTGGCAGGCTTGGGGAATCATATGGGATGTCGGGGATCAAATCCTGGTTGTCCCAAGTCGATTGTGCAAGGCAAACACCCTACCGCTGTGCTATTGTTATTGCTCTGGCCCTTCCCTTCTTTTACTAATCTGAAAGCATCAAGCCCGGCCTGTTCCCCTGCTCCCCAGCTCAGGTCCCTCCCTGTCCCCCACTCCACAGGCTCAGAGGCAGCAGGTCCATGCAGAGCTGAAGTGGGTTCTGCAACAGAAGCCAGAGAGGAAGCTGACTAAAAGACCCAGGGTACTGCCAGAAGCACCATGGAGGCGAGGAGTCGGAGCGCAGAGGTGAGCATCCACTGGGCCTGCAGGGAGCACTCACGGGGGCTGGAGCAAGAGAAAGTTTTGGGGTTCTCTGTGCCTCAGTCTCCCTATCTGTGAAATAGCAGCAGAGATGGGCCTATTTGTTGTTGTCATCATTGATGTAGGGGCCTATTGGTGGTTGGGACCACTAGGGTGACTTGCCAGCAGGTACTAAGCCTATTTTATGGGTCAGTATTGGGGCTGCAGAGGTGGTTATGGCCTGAGCTCATGCTGTGGGTGTGGAAGGCTCCAGGTTCTATTTCCAGCACTGCTTAGTCTCCTGTGCTCTATTAGGAGCACAATCCTCAAAGCACAATCAAATTTAATACTAAATTTTCTTGGTTGAAAAGAATTAAAAAGCCAGAGCAATAGCACAACAGGCAGGGCATTTGCCTTGCACATGGCCAACCCTGGTTCAATTATCTGCATCCCATTTGGTCCCCCAAGCCTGCCAGGAGTAATTTCTGAGTACAGAGCCAGGAGTAATTCCTGAGCACCACTGGATGAGGCCTAAAATCTAAAGCCAAACCAAACCAAAACAAAAAGATTCTGTTTTTCTTAATGGTACCACAAACATCTGGGATACTGGGATGGAACCTGGGTAGGCTGCATGTAAGACAAATGTTCTGCCCACTGTGTTTTTGCTCTGGCCCAGAAAAACAGAATCTTTAAGAACATGGATTTTGGGGCCGGAGAGATAGCATGAAGGTAAGGCGTTTGCCTTTCATGCAGAAGGTCATCGGTTCGAATCCCGGCGTCCCATATGGTCCCCTGTGCTTGCCAGGAGCAATTTCTGAGCATGGAGCCAGGAATAACCCCTGAGCACTGCCGGGTGAGACCCAAAAACAAAAACAAACAAACAAAAAAAAAGAACATGGATTTTGGACCCATGGATTCACAAGTCAACTCTACCACTTTATCTTTTGTTTGGTTTTGGTGCCACATCTGGCAATGCTTTGCACTCAGGGATCTTTCTTGGAGTTGCTCAAGGAACCATTGAGGGTGCTAGGAATCAAACCCTGTTTGACTGTGTGCAAGACGAATGTCAGCATTTGTGGGGCCAACATGTCCTACTTTGCTGCCCCATAATGGGCACCTCTTGGCTATCTGGGCATCCTCCTAGAATGTTTGCCTTTGGTGCTGGCCTAGGCCTGGTCTGCCAGATGCCAAGTCCAGAGTGAATGTGCTTGTAAAGAATAAGAGAGGCTGAGGGAGGTGGGAGGGTGCCAGGAGGGTTACTATCTACAGGATGGCTTTTGGGCTTTGGCATCTACACCTAAGGGTGAGTCCCAGCCAGTCATTTTGCTGTCATTTTACTTGTCTTGGACAAATTATTTATTTTTGTTTGTTTGGTTTTGGGCCCACCCAGTGGTACTCAGGGTTTATTCCAGACTCTGCTCAGGAATCACTGAGGGGACCATATGTGGTGCAGGGATCGAAGCCGGGTTGGCCATGTGCAAGGCAAGAGCCCTAGCACTGTACCATCTCTCCATCCCCTGTGACTCCTCTACTGGGAGCAGTTAGTTCTCCCCAAAACAGTGAAGGGGGTTGCTAGAGAGTATGGGGGAGAGTCCCCAGGGCACTGCTGGTGCCATTACAATAAATAACATAAATGCCACTTCTTACCCACGCATCCCTTTCTCTGGATTCCCCTCACCCCTGGATGTTCTGCAGGCCTTGGGGTCAAGTTCACAATAGAGTACAGTCTTGTAGGCATTCCGGCTATTGCACTCCTCCTCCTCCAATCCTTTCCCAGGATTCCTTCTGCACTCTGGAGCTTGTTATAAAAGTGCCTCCCACACCTCTAACTTGCCTATTTTTGTGTGGGGAGGGTCCCACACTTGGCTGTGCTCAGTGGTTGGGCTCAGGGGGCCCTCTGCCATACCACAGATGGAACCTGGCTTGTCCATGAAGCAAGCACTTTCCTTGCTGTACTATCACTCAGTTCCTATTGTAATTTGGGGGATTTGGGAGACACACCAGGAAGTACTCAGGAGCTAGCCAGCTTTGCTTAGGAGTGACCCCTAGCAGTGCTTGGGAAACTATATGTGGTGCCAGATATAACCTGGCTAGGCTGCATATAAGGCCAGTGCCCTACAGCCTGTGTGTACTCTCTCTGGACCATAAACTCGGCCTTTGGAGTAGGGGGTCCCACCTCCTTCTCTTCCCTTCCACTGCCTGCCTCACATTTGTTGGGGGGGTGTGTAGTGGCGCACGCAGTTGGTTGTGAGGCTCACTCCTTTGAATTATGGTTCTTGGGGCTACACTTGTGGACCTTTGGCAGCGTTTTTGTTTGTTTTTTGGGGGGCCACACTTAGTGATGCTCAGGGGTTACTCCTGGCTATGCAATCAGAAATTGCTCCTGGCTAGGGGGACCATATGGGAAGCCAGGGGATCAAACTGCGGTCCCTGTTAGGTCAGCACATGCAAGACAAAGGCCTTACCACTTGCGCCACTGCTCCAGCCCCTTTGGCAGCCTTTTATACCTGCTGAGTAATCCCACCTCTTCTGGTCTGAGATTTTTAGGCTGCAATGATTGGCCCAGCCCTCAACAAGCTCCGCCCTTAATAGCAAATCCCACCCCTTGGCAGTCCAGGCTCCTCCCATTGCACTTTCCCTGCCTGCCCCTAACATCAGGCCACAACCCTAGAAGCACAGCCCTGCCTTACTTACCACCTGGCTCATCTGTCAGTCCAAAACCAGGCTCCCTGGGGCTAGAGCGGTGGCACAAGCAGTAGGGCGTTTGCCTTGCACATGGCTAACCTAAGACAGACCGCAGTTTGATCCTTCAGCGTCCCATATGGTCCCCCAAGCCAGAAGCGATTTCTGAGCATAGCCAGGAGTAACCCTTGAGTGTCACTGGATGTGGCCCCAAAACAAAAACAAAACCAAAAACAAACAAAAGAAAAATCAGGCTCTCCACTTGGCCGCCATGCACTTCTGTTCTAGTTCCACACCTCCCCATCGAGGCATCAAAATAGTTGAATCTCATGCTCAGAAAGGAGATGCCAGAGTATATAGACTCTAATGACCCTCAAGGGGTCAGGCCCAGCTCCAGACACTCTGTGGATCTGTTTAAGAGCAGCTTTTTAGGGCTGGAGTGATAGCACAGCGGTAGGGCATTTGCATTGCATGCTGCCTACCCAGGATGGACCAAACCAAAAAAAAAAAAGAGGTTTTTAGTTTTGGGAGCAACCGGGCGGTGCTCAGAAGTTACTCCTGGCTCTGCACTCAAATCACTCCTGGCAGTCTCGGGGCGATACGGGATGCAGGGGATCGAACCTGGGTAAGTCATGTATAAGGCAAATGCCCTCCCTGCTATGTTATCTCTTTCGCCCTTAACAGCAGCTTTTAAGGGCTCTGGTGACCTGGGGCAAAGTTTTGCTCCAGCACCCTAAGGCACTAACCCTGGTGTCTCTTGGCAGGAGCTGAGGCGGACCGAGTTGGTGGAGATCATCGTGGAGACCGAGGCACACACCGGGGTCAGCGGCATCAACGTAGAGGGCGGCAAGGAGGGAATCTTCGTCCGAGAACTACGCGAGGACTCGCCTGCGGCCCGAAGCCTCAGTCTGCAGGAAGGTGGGCCAGGCTCAGTGGGTGTCTGGAGGCATCGACTGGGGTCCCCGGAATAGCTGGCCACAGAGAGGAGGCTGGCTAGAGGCTGGGAGAGTTTGTGTTTGCTCAGAGCAGGCTCTTGAGGTTCACTGTCGTGGTTTCAATCCTAGATCTGTGTTGAGAATCTTTCCCTGCCTCTGTTTTCTCATCTCCAAAATGGGAATAATGTTAGTACTTACCTCATCTGGCTTATTATGTGGATTCAATGAGTCAGGATTTGAAAAACACTTAGCTGAGTAGCAAAGAGGCATGTGGTGAGCACTACATAAATATTAGTTATTTTTGTTGGGAGTGGGGAGGAGATTGAGGTTGATATGATTTATTTATTTAGGCTACATCTGTTAAACATCTTGTACTTCTTGGGGGCTGGAGAGGTAGCATAGCAGGTAGGATGCTTGCCTGGCATGAGGCTGACCCATCATGTTCAGTCACTGGCACCCTACTAGGGTACCCTGTACCTCCAGGAGAGATTCCTGAATGCAGCACCAAAAGTAACCCCTGAGCATGGCCAGATGTGGCCCTTTCCCAGCATTAAAAAAACAAAAATGTGGCTGGAGAGATAGCACAGTGGTAGGGTGTTTGCCTTGCATGTGGCCAACACAGGACGAACCCCATTTAGATTCTTTTTTTTTTTTTTTTTTTTTTTTTGTGGTTTTTGGGTCACACCCGGCAGTGCTCAGGGGTTACTCCTGGCTCCATGCTCAGAAATTGCTCCTGGCAGGCACAGGGGACCATATGGGACGCCGGGATTCGAACCGATGACCTTCTGCATGAAAGGCAAACACCTTACCTCCATGCTATCTCTCCGGCCCCTCTTTTTTATTTTTTATTATTTATTTATTTATTTATTTTTTGGTTTTTGGGTCTCACCCGGCAGTGCTCAGGGGTTACTCCTGGCTCCACGCTCAGAAGTCGCTCCTGGCAAGCACAGGGGACCATATGGGACGCCGGGATTTGAACCGATGACCTTCTGCATAAGAGGCAAACGCTTTACCTCCATGCTATCTCTCCGGCCCCCCCATTTAGATTCTTGGCATCCCATATGGTTCCCCAAGTTTGCCAGGAACAGCTTCTGAGCAGAGAGCCAGGAGTAACCCAAGCATCACTGGTTGTGGCCCCAAAAACCAAAAAAAAATTAAAAAGTGACTGGAGAGATAGCACAGTGGTAGGGTGTTTGCCTTGCATGCACCAACACAGATGAACCCCAGTTCGATTCCTGGCATCCCATATAGTCCCCTGAGCTTGCCAGGAGCGATTTCTTTTTTTTTTTTTTTTTTTGGTTTTTTTTTTTTTGGGGGGGGCCACACCCTGTGACGCTCAGGGGTTACTCCTGGCTATGCGCTCAGAAGTTGCTCCTGGCTTCTTGGGGGACCATATGGGACGCCGGGGGATCGAACCGTGGTCCGTCCTAGGCTAGCGCAGGCAAGGCAGGCACCTTACCTCCAGCGCCACCGCCCGGCCCCTGGAGGAGCGATTTCTGAGTGCAGAAACAGGAGTAACCCCTGAGTGCCACCAGGTGTGACCCAACACCCCCCAAAAAAATATTTTGATTTTCCAGACATAATTAAAGATGCTTGGACTTGAGCAGTAACTAAATCAGATATTATTCACCTTCAGAGTCTACATGGGAAGGGGCATATCTAAGTGTTGGGAAGTAGCTCAAATTTAAAGCAGTGCCCAGGTTCAATCCAAGGCACTACAGAGTAGGGAAAAAAGGTAAAACACATGGAAAATTAAGGCAGTAACATGAGCTATAGTTGCCAGGACAGAAGCTGTATCTTTTTTTTTTTTGTTTCCTTGGGTCACACCCAGCTGTGCTCAGGGCTTACTTTTGGCTCTGTACTCAGAGATAATTCCTGATGGGACTTGGGGGACCATTTAGGATGCCAGGATCAAACCCAGGTCAGCAGAATGCAGGCAAGTGCCCTTCTACATACTATTGCTCTGGCCCATGAAGCCAGTTTATGTTTTGTTTTGGGGCCACTCTTAAGCTTTGGGGTGTACTCCCAGAATTGTTCCCAACTGTACACCGGGTCCATATGGCACTGATGACAGAATGCAGGCACAGGCATGTTCCGTAGCGTTTCCAGCTCTCGGAGAAATCTCCTGGGGCCAGAGAAGTAGGTAGTACAGCAGTAGGACGTTTGCCTTGCATGAGGCTGACCCAGGATGGACCCAGGTTAGATTCCCGGCATCCTATATGCTACCCTGAGCCTGCCAGGAGCGATTTCTGAGCCTGAGCGCAAAGCCAGGAGTAACCCCTAGCGCCTCCGGGTGTGGCCTCAAAACCAAAACCAAAACAAATATTGGAGCAATCTCCTGGTCCTTTTTTCCCTTCAAATACTATGTTCCTTGCCTTTTCTTTTCATTGCAACATCTGCAATGACCGGAGTTAAAAGCCCTGGTTGTAGTTCCTGAACCCTGAATATAGAGAACATCAGGTTGGGGTGCTTACACATTCATCTTAGGGGTGCACTTTGTGGCGTATCTTGCCTGAATGGGGGCACACTTCCTAGCTGAGGTGCGTGAGTACATGCATATCTTTAGGCTGTTTTATGGCCAGAGATTGGGAAACTGCATTTTTGTTGTTGTTGTTTTGGGGCCAAACCCAGCAGTGCTCAGGGGCGCCACCTGGCTCTGCACTAAGAAATATTCCTGGCAGGCTTGGGGGATCATCTGAGATGCCAGGGATTGAACCTGAGTTGGAAAGGCCTGAACCAGTCATGTGGCTATCTGAAAGCATATTCCAGGCAGAGGGAACTGTCTGTGCAAATGCCCCAAGATGGAGTTTGATGCTTGGGGGAGCAGCAAGGATGGCAGAGTGACTACTAGTTGTTGCAAGTCAGCCCCTGAAGAGGTTGACTGATGGAGGGATGGAGAATGAGGCCCTTTTCTTCCAGCTCGGAGCACGCGTCTGCCACCCTGTCTAGCCCACGGTTCTGAGGTGAAACGGCGGGTAAACAGCTCGCAGACAATCAGGCTCGTGGAAATATTTGCTTTATTTGGATGGACAAAACTGAAGTCCAAAGACTCAGATTCAGTTCCAGCCAGCAAAAGCCCTCGCCTTCCACAGACCCTTGCTCTTATAGTCCAGAGTCAGGTCCCACCCAATGGTGGGATCAGATACCAACCAATGGTGGAAGCAGAATCAGGTCCTACCCTAGGGTGGGGGCAGAATGCCAGGTCACACCCTAGGGTAGGGCACAATCACCTAATCAGATTAGGGTGAGCAACATAGTAATCCCCCAAAATATTTACATACACAACACTAGTACTACTAAATAACAGATTTAGGGGGCTTGAGAGAGAACACAGTGATAGGACATTTGCCTTGCATGTGACCAATCCCAGACAGACTCTGGTTTGATTCCTGGCATCCCCGAGTCAGGAGCAACTTCTGAGTGCATAGCCAGGAGTAACCCCTGAACACCAGGTGTGACCCAAAAACAAAACCAAAAAAATATATATTTTAAAGGAGAAATCTTTTTTTTTTTTTTTTGGGCCACACCTGTTTGACACTCAGGGGTTACTCCTGGCTATGCACTCAGAAATCGCCCCTGGCTTGGGGGGACCATATGGGACACCGGGGGATCGAACCACGGTCCGTCCTACGCTAGCGCTTGCAAGGCAGACACCTTACCTATAGCGCCACCTTCCTGGCCCCAGAAATCTTAAGAATTAAACATGTGGTGGGATAAGAGAATGGCCCTAAAATTTGTCCAGAGGCCAAGGAGGTGGTATAGAGGCAGGGTACTTGCCTAGCACGTGGTCGTCCTAAGTTTGCCCTCTGATGCCCCGTATGACCCAGGGAGCCCCATCAGGTGTGATCCCTGAGTGTAGAGCCAGGAGTAAGCCCTGAGCACTGCTGGGTGTGGCCAAAAACAAACCAAAAAAAGCTGTGTCCGGGCCCGAAGAGATAGCACAGCAGTGTTTGCCTTGCAAGCAGCCGATCCAGGACCAAAGGTGGTTGGTTCAAATCCCGGTGTCCCATATGGTCCCCTGAGCCTGCCAGGAGCTATTTCTGAGTAGACAGCCAGGAGTGACCCCTGAACACTGCCGGGTGTGGCCCAAAAAAACAAAAAAAGAAAAAAAGAAAAAAAAAGAAATTAGTCCTGGCAGGCTTGTGGGACCATATGGATCAAATCCAGGTCAGTTGCATGCAAGGCAAACACCCTATCCACTGTGCTACTGCTCTGAGCTCCAGGGATTATTTTTTATTGGGGGCAGGGGCAGGAGTTGGGGCCATATCCAGCTGTGCTCAGAGGCTATTCCTGGCTCTGTGTCAGAATTATCCCCTGGCAGTGTTCAGAATAAACTCTGTGTGGTGTCAGGGATAGAATTGGTAAGTTATCCACAAGGAAATTGTCTGAAGCCCCTTACTATCTCTCTGGCCCCCTTTTAGTTTTTGTTTCTGTTTTTGTTTTTGGGCCACACCCAACTGTGGTGCTCAGGGATTACTCCTAGCTCTGCACTCAGAAATCTCTCCTGGCAGGCTCGGGGTACTATATAGGATGCTGGGGATCAAACCCAGGTCTGCCTTGAGTCAGCAGCATAAAAGGCAAATGCCCTACCATTGTGCTATCATTCTGGTCCCCTAGTTTTTTTTTGTTTTTGTTTTTGTTTTTTTAGGCCACACCCGGTGACGCTCAGGGGTTACTCCTGGCTATATGCTCAGAAATTGCTCCTGGATTGGGGGACCATATGGGACGCGGGGGGATCAAACCGTGGTCTGTCCTAGGCTAGCATGCACAAGGCAAACACACCCTACTGCCCAAGTTTTTGTTTCTTTGGTCCACACCTGTCAGTGATTGGGAGGCAAACACACCCTACCGCCTTGCACTTGATCCTGTGCTTGGGGTCACCCCTGCAAGATCTGGTGTCAGGACTCGAACCTGAGCTCCTGCATGTAAAATATGCAATGGGCCCACTGATCCCTACCAGTGGGATTCTGGACCAGAGGTTGGAATTGGTGATCCTGTAAATGGGAAACACGGTCTGAGTTTGTTTGGAGGAAGACCAGAAATACAGTTGGGATGTGAAAAATGAGAGGTTGGACAGCAAGATAAGATGTAGAGAAATTAAGTGTATGAGTTAAGATGGAGGGGAGCAGGCTGAGTTGTAGATGGACCCTTGGGAGGCATCAGCAGATTTGAGATATTTGTGGGGGAATCTCTTAGGGGTGTTCAGGGCTTACTCCTGGCTCTGTGCTTAGAGAATGCTCCTAGTGGGGCTTGAGAGGACCATATAGGATTGAACTCAGGTCAGCTGCTTGCAAAATTTTTGATTTTAAATAATTGTGAACCAAAGGCTACATAAAAAAATAATAATGACTGAATCTGGGGCAGGAGAGATAGCACAGTGGTAGGGTGTTTGCCTTGCATACAGCCAATCCAGGATGGACAGTGGTTCGAATCCTGACATTTCATATGGTCCTCCGTGCCTGCCAGGAACCGTTTCTGAGCACAGAGCCAGGAGTAACCCCTAAGTGCCACAGGGTGTGACCCAAACCCCTCTCCCCAAAATATGAATCTGGATGAGCTTCCCAGAGTGGCTGGTATGGCCTGTACATGAGACAAGGACCTGAGGTGTGGGGCTGTTTTCAGGAGTCTGTGGAGCCTGAGGAGGAACCTGTTTTTTTTTTTTTTTTTTTTTTTGGGGGGGGGGTGTTTCCAGAGTGGGAGGGTATGAGGATGAAACAGAAGTTCCAGGGTTGGGTCTGACAGATGGCATGGTTCAAACAGATGAAGGCAACAAATGAAAAGTGGACTAAATTGCCACAGTTCAGAAGTTTCTTTGGCTCTCAGGGGACAGGCTGTGCTAGGGCTAAACACCTTGAATAGAGACTTCTAGAAGGGACCAGAGAGATAGCATGGAGGCAAGGGCATTTGTCTTGCATGCAGAAGGACAGTGGTTCGAATCCTGGTATCCCATATGGCCCCCTGTGCCTGCCAGAAGCGATTTCTGAGCATAGAGTCAGGAGTAACCCCTGAGCACTGCCGGGTGTGATCCAAAAGAAATTTCTGGAAGTTTTTTTCAAATTACTTTATCAGTATCTGACAGGTGAGGCATGCAGAAGGACTGATAAGGGTGGTGAGCATGGCATAGCGGGCATGTTTCTATTGGGGCAGAGCTAATACGATGGGTGGGGCTTCCATTTAAAGAGTGGATCTTGGCTCCTGAACAGCGAGTAATAGCTTGCCTTGTGCACACACAACCCAGGTTTGATCCCTAGCATCCCATATGATCCCCCGAGCTCTCTAGGAGTAATACCTAAGTGCAGAGCTAGGAATATTAAATATCGCCTGATGTTGGCCCCAAATAAATCAAAACAAAATAAATGATTGGTGTGGAGCTCGGGTGATAAATAGGGGTACTTCCTTTTGGGGGGAGTTTGGGTCACACCTAGTGGCATTCAGGGATTACTCCTGGCTCTGAGCTCAGAAACTGCTCCTGGCAGGCTCGGGGAACCATATGGGATGCTGGGATTTGAACCACCACACCTGTCCTGGATCAGCTGCATGCAAGGCAAACACCCTACCGATGTGTGCTCTCTCCAGCCCCTAGAGTGCTTCCTTCTCTTTTTTTTTTTTGGGGGGGGGGCATCACATCTAGCAGCACTCAGGGATTACTCCTGGCTCTATGCTCAGAAACTCCCCCACCCCTGGCAGGCTCGGGGACCCTATGGGATGCTGGGATTCGAACCACCATCCTTCTGCATGCAAAGCAAATTCCCTACCTCCATGCTCTCTCTCCTGGATGCTTCCTTTTTGTTTTTGGGCCACACCCGACGGTGCTCAGGGGTTACTCCTGGCTGTCTGCTCAGAAATAGCTCCTGGCAGGCACGGGGGACCATATGGGACACCAGGATTTGAACCAACCACCTTTGGTCCTGGATCGGCTGCTTGCAAGGCAAATGCCGCTGTGCTATCTCTCCGGGCTCTGAATGCTTCCTTTTTAAGGGTGGATCTTGGTGACTCCTTCCTGCACTTAGGAATAGGATGGCCAGGACTTGATCAGGCCTCCCAGATCAGGTCCTGAACTGGGCCGAACCAGACCTGGGAGAGACCTGGAAATAATGCTCAGTCCTGCCCACCTCCACCTTGTCCCACAGGAGACCAGCTGCTGAGCGCACGTGTGTTCTTCGAGAACTTCAAATACGAGGACGCCCTCCGCCTGCTGCAATGTGCCGAGCCCTACAAGGTCTCCTTCTGCCTAAAGCGCACTGTGCCCACCGGGGACCTGGCGCTGCGGCCTGGGACCGTGGCTGGCTACGAGATCAAAGGCCCACGGGCCAAGGTGGCCAAGCTGGTACGCGTGCTTAGCTCGGCCCCAGCCTTGGAGTACCCCAGTGACTCGGGCTCCACACCATGAGCCTCAATCACTCCCGTCGTGGCCAGCCATGCTGTGCCCTCTGTCTTGTCACTAACCCAAAGCTAATCCCACTCTCTATCTTCTGTTCTCTGCCCCTAAATTCCTCCCTGGGGAGGGGGACCCACCCATGCCAGGGCAGGCCCCACAGCCTCCAGGGGGAGATGGCCCCCAGCATCTGACCTTCCACTCCTGTTGACTCACTGTGTGAGCCCAAATAATCATCTTCACTTCCCAGGGCAGTAATGGTGACATAGCAAAAGGCTGCACCCCATGCTCAACCCAGCCCCAGCCTGGCCCCGTTCTGGATGGGTACCCCCCCCACCCCACCCAGCAGGTCCATTCTGGGACCCCCACCCCATCCAGCAGGTTCATTCTGGGCCTCCCATTGTCCCACCGCCTCCCGCCTCTTTCCTCTCTCCCCAGAACATCCAGAGTCTGTCCCCTGTGAAGAAGAAGATGATGTTGGTGCCGGGGGCCCTGGGGGCCTCTGCCGACCTGGCGCCCGTTGACGTCGAATTCTCCTTCCCCAAGTTCTCCCGCCTGCGTAGGGGCCTCAGAGCCGAGGCGGCCAAGGGGCCAGTCCCAGCTGCCCCGACTCGCCGGCGCCTTCAGCTACCACGGCTGAGAGTCCGAGAAGTGGCAGAGGAGGCCCACATAGCCCGACTGGCGGCCGCTGCCCCCCCAACTAGGAAGGCTAAAGGGGAGGTGGAAGTGGTGACGGGGCCCCTTTTCACAGCCCCCCAGCTGGAGCTGGTGGCACCGCGGCTACCAGGGGCTGAGGTGGGTGTTGCCCAGGTCCTTGCCCCAAAGGAGCGGGCAGAGGTGGCCACAGCCGCAGAGGCAGCCACTGGCTTTGCCCTCCACCTGCCCAGCCTGGGGTTAGGCACCCCCTCTGTACCAGCGGTGGAAGCTCCGGCCGGAGGGATCCCGGTGCCCCAAGTGGAGCTGCCCGCCTTGCCCTCCTTACCCGCTCTGCCCACACTTCCCTGCCTGGAAACCCGGGAAGGCACAGCAGCAGCAGCGGTGGTGGTGCCCACTGTGGATGTGGCAGCGCCATCGGTGGGTGTGGACCTGGCCTTGCCGGGGGCAGAGGTGGAGGTCCCAGGAGAGGTGCCTGAGGTGGCCCTGAAGATGCCTCGCCTCAGTTTCCCCCGCTTTGGGGCCCGAGCCAAGGAGGGTGTTGAAGCCAAAGCAGCCAAGGGCAGCCCTGAGACCAAAGCGAAGGGGCCCCGACTCCGAATGCCCACCTTTGGGCTTTCTCTCCTGGAGCCCCGGCCAGCTGCCCCTGAAGCAGAGAGCAAGTTGAAGCTGCCCAGCCTCAAGATGCCCTCCTTTGGCATCGGAGCCTCAGCACCTGAGGTTAAGCTGCCCAGGGGTCCTGAGGTGAAGCTCCCCAAAGCCCCTGACATCAAACTCCCAAAAGTGCCTGAGACGACCCTTCCAGATGTGCATCTCCCTGATCTGCAGCTGCCGAAAGTTCCAGAAATGAAGCTTCCCAAGGTGCCTGAGATGGCCGTGTCGGAAATGCAACTTCCAGATCTGCAGCTACCTAAGGTTCCAGAAATTAAGCTCCCCAAAGTGCCCGAGATGGCCGTGTCAGAGATGCAGCTTCCGGAACTGCAGCTGCCAAAGGTTTCAGAAATGAAGCTTCCCAAGGTGCCTGAAATGGCCGTGTCAGAAATGCAGCTTCCGGAGCTGCAGCTGCCCAAAGTCTCTGAGATGAAACTCCCTGAGATGAAACTCCCCAAGGTACCTGAGATGACCATACCAGACATGCATCTCCCTGAACTGCAGCTGCCCAAGGTTTCGGAAATGAAGCTCCCGAAGATGCCAGAGATGGCTGTGCCCGACATGCAGCTTCCAGAGCTGCAGCTGCCCAAGGTTTCGGAGATGAAGCTGCCCAAGATGCCCGAAGTGGCCGTACCAGACGTGCACCTGCCCGAACTGCAGCTGCCCAGAGTCTCCGAGTTGAAACTCCCTGAGATGAAGCTCCCCAAGATGCCCGAGGTGGCCGTGTCGGAAAAGCAGCTTCCAGAACTGCAGCTCCCCAAAGTTTCCGAGTTGAAAGTCCCCGACATGAAACTTCCCGAGATGAAGCTTCCAGAGATAAAACTCCCAAAGGTGCCTGATGTGGCCATGCCTGAGGTGCTCCTCCCAGAGATGCGACTGCCCGAAGTGCCAGTGTCGAAAATGCCTGAAGTTCACCTGCCCGGGGCTCCCGAAGTACAGCTCAAAGTTTCCGGGGCCCAGCAGGCAGAGGGGAAGGAATTTAGCTTCAAGATGCCCAAAATGACAATGCCCAAACTGGGGAGGGCAAAGTCGCCACCTCGGGGCAAGGTGGGCGAGGCAGGGGTTGAGGTGTTGGGGAAGTTGGTGACCAGCACCTGCTTGCAGCCTGCAGCAGGTCTTGAGGTTCGGGGGGACGGTCCGTCTCTCACATTGCCCTCAGTAGAGCTCGACCTGCCAGGTGCCCTTGGCCTGGAGGGGCAGGTCCAGGCAGCAGGAGTAGGCAAAGTGGAGCGGGCAGAGGGTGCTGGCATAGCAGTGGGGCTGGGGGAAGGCACCTTTCGGATGCCCACAGTTGAGCTCGTCACTCCCCAGCTGCCTGAAGTAGAGGTTGAGGAAGGACAGCTCGAGGTGACGGAGGTGAAGGTGAAATCAGCCTCCAAGTTCTCGCTGCCCAAGTTCGGACTGTCGGGGCCCAAGCTGACCAAGGCCGAGGCCGAAGGGGTCAGGCGAGCCTCCAAACTGAAGGGCTCCAAGTTCCCCATCTCCCTGCCCAAGGTTTGGGTGGGGACAGAGGCAGAAACCAAAGGGACCGGGGAGGCAGGTCTGCTGCCCGCCCTTGATCTCTCCATTCCCCGTGTGGGCCTGGATGCCCACCTGCCCACGGGCAAGGGGGAGGCAGTGGTGGGGGCGGATGTCAAGTTGAAGGGGCCCAGGTTCGTCCTGCCCAAGTTTGGAGGCCGAGGCCGGGACGCTGAGGAGGAGGAGCTTGTGAGTGGGGTGTCCGAGTTGGAAGGCAAAGGCCGGGCCCGGGAGGGGAAGGTGAAGATGCCTAAGCTGAAGATGCCCACCTTTGGTTTGGTGCGAGGGAAGGAAGCAGAAACTCTGAGTGGACGGATCAGCCCTGGGGCCAAGGCAGAGTCCCCGGGGACAGCCGTGGGGGCGCTCAAGTTCCCTGAGGTGGAGCTGGTGCCGCTGGGGGCCCAGGAGGAAGGAAAACTCGAAGGGACAGTGGGCATTAGTGGGGTTCAGGTCTCAGGCCTGCAGGTGACCACAGCGAGGCTGACTGGCTCTGAGGGCCAAGAGGGCGGGATCAGGATGCCTCCACTGGGCATCTCTGTGCCCCAGGTGGAACTGACCGGCTTTGGGGAGGTGACCCAGGGTCTGCAGGTCGATGGTGCTGTCCCCTCAGCAGGTGGCACGGCTGGCCACAAGGCCCAGGTGGCCGTGGCTAAGCCAGAAGTTCAGGTGACAGGAGGCGATCTGCTGGTGGGTGAGGGTGTCTTCAAGATGCCTGCAGTGACACTGCCCCAGCTTGAGCTGGACGTGGGCCTGAAGAGCCAAGAGGGTCAAGCCGGTGAGGGCGCCTCTGCTGAGGGTGGGATCAGGCAGAAAATGGCCATGTCGGGAGTCAGGGCAGAAGGGTCTGGGGACCGGCCTCTATCTGCTGAGCGCACTTTCCACCTCTCGCTGCCCGACGTGGAGCTCTCGCCACCCAGCGTGAGCAGCCACGCCGAGTACCAGGTAGCAGAAGGCGAGGGGGAGGCCGGGCACAAGCTCAAGGTGCGGCTGCCACGGTTTGGCCTGGCACGGGCCAGGGATGGGGCTGAGGAGGGTGAGAAGGCCAAGAGCCCGAAGCTGCGGCTGCCCCGAGTGGGATTCAGCCAGGATGAGGCTACCCCACGGGACAGGGATGGGGACAGGGACAGGGACGGCTCCCCCAGCCCTGAGGAGGAGGAAGAAGGTAGCAGCGAAGGAGCATCAGGACGCCGTGGCCGGGTCCGGGTCCGCCTGCCTCGGGTGGGCCTGGCCTCCCCTTCCAAGTCCCCCGGCGGAGAGAAGTCCCCCAAATTTCGCTTCCCTCGTGTGTCCCTGAGCCCCAAGGGCCGAAGTGGAGAAAAAGAGGAGGGTGGCTTCCGGGTCAGGCTGCCCAGCGTCGGGTTCTCAGAATCAGGGACTCCAAGCTCCACCAGGATGGAGGGGACCCAGGCAGTGGTCATCTGAGGTCCTTTGGCCATGAGGAGACATACCCCCCCACCTCCTGTTTTACCACCGCCCCTTGTTTTGTGTGAGAGGTTGCTAGCACTAACCCACAGAGGGCCTCAAGGGCTGAGGCTTGTGTCTTGCCCAGGTGGCGTGTGAATAAAATAACCCTGAAGTGGCCGCGTGTGTCCTTTCTCTTGTCTGGTCAGTGGGGAGGACCGGGGCCACACTATTCTGACTCAGGGGAGGCCCAAACTGAGGGGCTGCAAATTCCCTGGCATCTGGCAGCTGCATCTGCCTGTCTTGGGGAGCCCCTCCTTTCAACAGGCCCCATGGGACCCCAGTAAGGCAGAGCCACAGTGCGCCTGCCGCCCCCTTTCACCCCTAGGAGCGCCTCTGTGGCCCATCTCCTTCCTGTCTGACTGGTTTGACTCCCCTATTCACCGTGAGCCCCACCCCAGGGCCTCTCCAGCTGATCTGCACCACAGACACCTGGCTGCTTCTCAGGACTCAGCCCTGTCAGTGCTGGGCCTCACTTCCCTCACAGCCACCAAGCTAAGTCCTTTGTCTCAGCACTCCCAACCTGGGCCTCTAGACACCTCCACATGTCCTTCTGGGTGGATTGGGGACCAGCACTCCTGAGTGCTGTGCGTCCCCTTCTCCCATCAGCCCATTCCCTCATTTGCTGCCTGTGTCATCTGCTTTTTCTTTGTCACCCACTGCAGGGGGTTCCTGCCCCCAGACCCCCACATATTGTGGGGTTTGTTTTCTCACCACAGCTGGAACTCTCCAAGATCACACCGAAGCCTCTCCTGAATTCTTCACTTCTTCCTCTCCTCACGCTCCCTGAACCCCCGTATATCCACCTGGCCCCTGATCCTGTCACTTCTCACCCAGGGCTCCCACCCCTTCTCTCCCACTCTCGCCCAGGCTCTGGCAGGACCAGGCCAGGGAGGAACTAGCCTCCAGGACCTAGAAGGATCCATGTTGAGTATTTCCATGCAGAGCTTCCAACCAGAGCTCCAAACTGCTCTCAGCCCAGATCCTCGTCTATGTACTGAAGCTCTGGCCCGAACTCACTTCCCTCAGCCCAGCTTGTTGGTCCTGTACCCCAGTCTGACTCTTGAGCCTTCCATCCACTTGGGAGCTAGCACCTCACCTATTCCAGCCTTGGCACTCAGCCTTGGCACTCCGTTCTCACAGCAGCTGTGACCCCCACACCTTACCCAGCTCTGTGCCCTTATGTGGCTCCAAGTGCCCTTAGCACAAAGCCCAAACCCCTGGGTGGCATCAAAGACCTTTAACCCCCACCCACCAACACACACAGGCAGGTCTTACCTGGATGTGGAGACACAACACACACAGATATACAGACATACAGACACAGACACACACATAGACACAGACACTGACACAGACATAAGATGGAGACACACAGAGATACAAACAGATGTACAGAGACATAGATATAGACACAGATGTACATTCATCCACAGACACAGAGATATACAGAGACACACCCCCCTTTGATGTCCCAAATCCCCAAATCCCGCTCTCTTTTCTGGGTCACCCACCTTGAGAGACCTGCTGTCCACTATGAGCGTCGAGGGTCCCCCATAACCTCTAACTCTAACTGGCCTCACTCTCCAGGGTTCCACTGGCAGGGGGAGGGGCCTGCACCTGCCACCCCACCCCCGTTTCAGTGGGGGTGCTCAGGTCTCCAACAACAGAACCGAGGCTTCGCAGCAACACTGGAACCCACTAGGTAGGGCCTGGGTGCCCTCATCCCAAGCCAGGAGGGCCTCGGGGGAGGGGGGCAGATTCGCTGTGTGGCCCAGGGTGCTGGGGCTTGCCAGGCAAGTGGGGGGGCCAACTTCGAGTGAGAAGGTACGAGTCAGGCTGTCTTTCCCCCACTGGGGGGCCATAGCAGCCTACTGCAGGTGGGGAGAGCATCGAAGCAAGGCCCGTGGAACTGGGGTGACGGCTGGACAGTGTTGGGGGGGGAACCGGGCTGTGATGGCTACTATCCAGTCAGAGACTGACTGCTATGACATCATCGAGGTACTGGGCAAGGGCACATTTGGGGAGGTGGCCAAAGGCTGGCGGCGGAGCACGGGCGAGATGGTGGCCATCAAGATCCTTAAGAACGACGCCTACCGCAACCGCATCATCAAGAATGAGCTGAAGCTGCTGCGTTGTATGCGGGGCCTGGACCCCGACGAGGCCCATGTTATCCGCTTCCTCGAGTTCTTCCACGACGCCCTCAAGTTCTACCTGGTCTTCGAGCTGCTCGAGCAAAACCTCTTCGAGTTCCAGAAAGAGAATAACTTCGCGCCCCTCCCTGCCCGCCACATCCGCACGGTCACGCTGCAGGTGCTCCGAGCGCTGGCCCGGCTGAAGGAATTGGCCATCATCCACGCTGACCTCAAGCCCGAGAACATCATGCTGGTGGACCAGACTCGATGCCCTTTCAGGGTCAAGGTGAGGGGGGTTGCCCCAGGCCTGCCTCTGTCCTGTCTCTCCTTACGGCCACCTTCCAGCCACCCTCTCCATGCTGCCTCTCAGCCCTGACCTTAACCCTTAACATTAGCTTTTTTATTGTTGTTTGTTTGGGTCACACCTGGCAGCACTCAGGGGTTACTCCTGGCTCTGCGCTCAGAAATCACTCTTGGCAGGCATGAGGGACCATATGGGATGCTTGGATTCAAACCACTGTTGGTCCTGGATTGGCCGCTTGCAAGGCAAATGCTGTGCTATTTCTCTCTCTCTCTCTCTCTCTCTCTCTCTCTCTCTCTCTCTCTCTCTCTCTCTCTCTCTCTCTCTCTCTCTCTCTCTCTTTTGGTTTTTGGGCCACACCCGGCAGTGCTCAGGGGTTACTCCTGGCTGTCTGCTCAGAAATAGCTCCTGGCAGGCATGGGGGACCATATGGGACACCGGGATTCGAACCAACCACCTTTGGTCCTGGATCGGCTGCTTGCAAGGCAAACGCCGCTGTGCTATCTCTCCGGGCCCTGTGCTATTTCTCTTAATGTTAGCTTTTCTGCATGTATTGAGGTACATTTCAGCAGTGCTCAGGGCTCGCTCCTGGCTCTATGCTCTGGGATCACTCCTAGGTGGGCTCAGGGGGCCATATAAGATGCTGAGGGGGATTAAATCTGAGTCCATAGTGTGCAAGGCTAGAGCCTTCCCTGTTGTAGTATCTCTCTGGGCCCTGCAGTGGCTCTTCTCTTTTTTTCTTTTTGGGTCACACCCAGCAGTGCTCAGGGGTTAACTCCTGGCTCTGCACTCAGAAATCACTCTTGGCAAGCTCAGGGGACCATATGGAATACCGGAAATCGAACCGGGCTCCATCCGGTGTTGGCCGTGTGCAAGGCAAAAGCCCTACCGCTGAGTTATAGCTCTGGTCCTGCAGTGGGTCTTTTCTAAAAGGTGATAGGGGAGAGAGGCCAAGAAAATTGCTAATATGGGGCCGGAGAGATAGCATGGAGGTAAGGCGTTTGCCTTTCATGCAGGAGGTCATCGGTTCGAATCCCGGCGTCCCATATGGTCCCCCGTGCCTGCCAGGAACAATTTCTGAGCCTGGAGCCAGGAATAATCCCTGAGCACTGCCAGGTGTGACCCAAAAAAACTACAAAAAAAAAAAAAAAAAAAAGAAAATTGCTAATCTGAGCCTGCCACAAGATAGCAGCAGTTCTGGGGGTGAAATGATAGCACAGCTGGTAAGGTGCTTACGTTACCTTGGCTTGGCCTGGTTCGATTCTCAGCGCTCCCTATGGTTCCCCCATCCCCTGTCCTGCCAGGAGTGATCCCTGAGCACAGAGTTGGGAGTCAGCCCTGGATATCTCTGAGCATGGCCCTCAAACAAACAGAAAAATGCTGGCCACCTTGCTAGTCACTGTGGTTGATTCAGTAGCGAACAGGGCCGCACACTTCCCCTGCGCTTGGCCTTGTGCTGGGCACACAGGGGCATCACCTCTGGGCTCCAATATCCTCTGCTAATAGGTCTGAGTGAGGTGTGTCTCTGAGGGTAGGGTGCTGTGGTCCTCTCTGGGTCCAGGACACCTCTCAGCTTGGTATCAATGGTGAACAAATGTAGGAGACCCAGAGGAAGACACAGGCTGGAGAAATCGCATGGCTCTGCTTCATGAGATGGAAGGGAAGAGGCCCCAAGAAAGGAAGGCACCCACAGCATAGCCTTGGCACCCCTGTATGTTTTTTTTATATGGGTGTGCTTGTATGCGTGGAATGAATATGTGATTGGAGCCCATGGTCATGTGAACAGGTGCCAAGGGTCATGTGGTCTCTGTGATCCAATCCACATCCAGAGGAGTGATATCTGTTCATCCCACTGGCAAACAGATGGTGAAGGATATTTGGAGAGGGGTAGGAGAAGGTAAGGCACCTGCCTTGCAGGCAGCCAACCTGGGTTTGATTTATTTTTCTTTCAGTTTATTGGACCACACCTGGAGGTGTTCAGGGATTACTCCTGGCCCTGTGCTCAGAAATCAATCCTGACAGGCTTAAAGCCTAGTCCCTAGCCACTAGGGGAATCATATGGGATGCTGTGGATTGAACTTGGGTCAGCTGCATGCTAGGCAAATGCCCTACCTGCTATGCTATTGCTCTAGCCCCCAACCCGAGTTTGATCCCCAGTACCACATAGGGTTCCCCAGCAGTGCTGAAGTTGAGCATAAAGCCAAGAGTAAGCCCTGAGCGCCATTAGGTGTGGCCCCAAACCAAAAAGGAACATAAATGGGGCTGGAGTGATAGCACAGCTGCAGGACATTTGCCTTGCACATGGCCAATCCAGGACGGACTCGGGTTCAATTCTTGGCATCCTATATGGTCCTCCGAGCTTGCCAGAGGTGATTTCTGAGTGCAGAACCAGGAGTAACCCCTGAGTGCCTCTGGGTGTGACTAAAAAGCCCAACCCCCCAAAAAAAGAGAACAAAAAGCAAAATAGAAAGATATCACCAGAGTGATAGTATGCAGGCAGGTACTAATCTGCATAAAGTCAATTTGGGTTATCCTCGGCATCCCATATGGTCCCTCAATCCCACTAGGAGTAATTCCCAAGCATAGAAGTAGCTACGAGTAACCCCTGAGCACCACTGGGTGTGGCTCCCCACAAAACAGCAGCAACAACAAAAATAGCAAAGCCAATGTAGGCAGAGAGGGAGACGCTGAGTTAGGAGGAGCAAAGGAAGAATTGAGAGCCCTGAGCTGGGACGCTGGTGGTGGTGGGTGTCAGTTTTGCTGATAGCTTATTCCCACACTTGTCAGGAGCTTGGAGTAGGCAGTCGGTGCTTAAAGCAGGGACCTGTGGGGCCCTCAATGCAGGAAGGTATTCTAGTGGCTGCCCTAGGGCCAGAAAAGGACAGACTTAATGACAAGAGGAAGATCCAGGGAGTCTAGCAAGAGACAGAAACTAGAAGGACCAGAGGGTAAGTGCCTTGCAAGGGGCCAGGTAACAGGGCTCAAAGGCTTCAACTTGGACCTGGCAAGCTTGAGGCTCTGGCTCCATGTCCTGAATCACACGAACCTTTAGCTCTGTGCACACGTATGGAACAGCCAGGCCAAGTGCCACCAGGAACGACATCAACTGGCCTGAGTACCATTGGGCAGGTCCCCTCCATCCCCAAGAACCCAGCCATTCATTCCCATTTTGGGGGGGGGGAGGGTCACACTCGGTGGTGGAGCTCAGGGCTTACTCTTGAGTTCTGCGCTCAGAAATCGTTCCTGGCAGTCTCAGGGGACCATATGGGATGCTGGAATTCGAACCACCATCCGTCCTGGATTGGCTGCATGCAAGGCAAATGCCCTACTGCTGTGCTATCTTTCTGGCCCCCATTTATTCCTTTTTTTTTTTTTTCTGGGTTTTGGATCCGGGCCATCCCTAGCAGTGCTTGGGGACCACTTCTGGCTTAGTGCTCAGAGCCCTGTCAAGTGATGTTCTGGGGAGCATGTATAGTTCTAGTTACTCTTCTAGGGGCCCCACTGGACAGTGCCTGGGAGCCCCAAAGGCTGTATTGAGCAGTGCTGGTGGGTCCTGTGATTTTGGAGGTCAAACCCAACACCTCACTTGCATACACAAGGTCAGTGCTATGTGGCTGAACTGCCTCCTGTCCGGACAGTGGCTGTTCAGAAAGGATGTGGTAAAGGCTCTGGAGGCTTCTGAGCAGTGGAGGGATGTGGGTGACTCAGGGTTTCCAGGACTGTGTGTAGGTGACAGGAAGAGGGGCAGAAGACCCCTCACCAGTCTATGGGGGAGATGTTAGTAGGGCCATGCTGAGGCTTTGGTTTTATTTATTTTTTTTTGGGGGGGTAGATATACCTGACTGTGCTTAGGGGCTTTTCCTGGCTCTGTACTCAGGGATCACACCTGGCAGTCTTGGGGAAGGTGGAGCATATGGGATGCTGGGGATTGAACCCAGGATGACTGTGTGCAAGGCAAACATTCTTGTTTGAACAAACCCATTGTTCGAACTACCTCTCTAGCCCGGAGAATAACAACTTTTGGGGGGTTGGACCACATCCGGCAGCGCTCAGGGGTTACTCCAGGCTCTGCAGTCAGAAATCGCCCCTGGCAGGCTCAAGGGACCATATGGGATGCTAGGAATCGAAACCGGGTCTGTCCTGGGATGGCCGTATGCAAGGCAAATGCCTGACTGCTGTGTTATCTCTCCAGGCCCCTGAGAGTAACAACTTCTGAAGGTGGAGCCAGTGAAATGGGTGGAGGCTGAGGGGTGATGAAAGAAAAGAGGCCCCACTTCCGGTGCAGTGGAGAGTTGCAGGCCCTGAGAGATGCAGTGGGGACAGGTGCTTGCCTTGCACACAGCTAATCCATCCCCAGTACAAACTATGGTCCTTTTATTTTTTATTTTTTTTGTTCTTCTTTGTTTTGGAGCCACATCTGACAGTGCTCAGGGCTTACTCCTGGCTCTGAGCTCAGGTGTCACTTCTGAGGGCTCAGGGGACCATATGGGATGCCAGGGATTGAACCTGGGTTGGCTGAGTGCAAGGCAAATTCCCTACCTGCTGTGCTATCACTCTGACCCCTGGTTCCCATTTACAGTGACATGAGCATAGAGCCAGGAGTAGCCCCTGAGCCCTAACTGGGTGTGGCCCCAAAGTGAGAGTCACAGAAGCAGAGGCTGGAAAAACAGGATTGGCAAGGAACTGCCAATCCCAGCAAGGACAGGGCAGAGGGAGAGACAGTGGCCTGACATCCCTGCTCACTGGCTCCCCCTGTGTCTCTCCTACCGGTCTCAAGGTGATTGACTTCGGCTCTGCCAGCATTTTCAGTGAAGTCCGCTATGTGAAGGAGCCCTATATCCAGTCACGCTTCTACCGGGCCCCCGAGATCCTGCTGGGGCTGCCCTTCTGCGAGAAGGTCGACGTGTGGTCACTGGGCTGCGTCATGGCCGAGTTGCACCTGGGCTGGCCCCTCTACCCGGGTAACAACGAGTATGACCAAGTGCGTTACATCTGCGAGACCCAGGGCCTGCCCAAGCCCCACCTGCTGCACGCCGCACGCAAGGCGCACCACTTCTTCAAGCGCATCTCTCACCCCGATGCCACCAGCTCCTGGCAGCTCAAGTCCTCAGCCGACTACCTGGCCGAAACCAAGGTAGGGCCAGCAGGGCAAGGACGGTCTATGTTGGTGTCACTGATATGACCAGAAACCAAACCTGAGGGCTGGGAGATGGCTCAGAGGGGCCCTGCTTGCAGAAAGCCGGGGGTTCCTCCTCCAACACCAGAGTGCTTTCCTGAGGGTGACCCCAAAAGAGTAAAAAGGAAAGACAGAGGGGTTGAAGTGAGGGTACAGAGGGTAGGGTGTTTGCTTGCATATAACCGACTGGGGTTTGATCCCTGACTCCCATATGGTTGTCATCATCCCCTCATCTCTGTCCTCCCAGCCTGCCAGGAGTGATCCCTGAGTGCCAGTGGGTATGGCCCCAAACAGGAAAGCAAAGGCCAGAGAGAGTACAGTAGGTAGGCTGTTTGCCTTGCACAAGGCCAGGTTAATCTTGACACTGCATAGGGCCCAGCTCCATCAGAGCCACAAATAAGCTTTGAGCACCATTGGGAGTCAGAAAAACAATTCCACAACAATAAGGACTGGAGAGATGATACAGCGTATAGAATTGACCCAACTTGGAGCCCTGACATTCTATATAGTGCCCTGAGTACCACCGGGTGTGACTCAAAAACCAAAACCAAAGTCAATAACAAACACTCAAAAAGAAACAAAACAAAAACGAAAACCAAGAAACAACCCACATCCAGGGGCCAGGGTGATAGCACAGCAGGTAGGACATTTGCCTTGCATATGGCCAACCCGGGTTTGGTTCCCAGCATCCCATTTGGTCCCTGAGCCTGCCAAGACCAATTTCTGAGTGCAGAGCCAGTAGAAACCCCTGAATGTCATCAGATATGGCCCCAAACCCAACCCCCCCAAAAAAAAACCCAAAACAACCCACATCCAAGTGAACTCCAGGTTCAGCAGTATATATTTCAGAGCCATCCAGGAAACCAGCGACTATATCCCATGTCACACCAGTGCACCAGGAGTCCATCACCATTTGTCCCCACGGCCCCTGCCCACCCATCTCCATCTCCATCTTCATCTTCCCTGCTCACCTGTCTCCTCAGGTGCGCCCACTGGAGCGCCGCAAGTACATGCTCAAGTCACTGGACCAGATGGAGACGGTGAACGGCGGTGGTGCGGCCGGCCGGCTGCCCTTCCCGGACCGAGAGGCGCTGGCCGAACTGGCCGACCTCAAGAGCATGGTGGCCCTGATAAAGCGCATGCTGACATGGGAGTCACACGAGCGCATCAGTCCCAGTGCTGCTCTGCGCCATCCCTTCGTGTCCATGCAGCAGCTGCGCAGCACACACGAGGCCACACGCTACTACCAGCTGTCCCTGCACGGTTGCCGCCTGTCGCTGCAGGTGGATGGCAAGGTGCCCACACCTGGGGGGGCCCTGGATGACGGGGCCCCCTACTACCACGGGGCCGACGAGGACCACAACGGGGAGGCGCCAGCCGTGGTGGGCAACATGCCCTTCTTGCGAGAGGAGAAGGCGCAGGGCATGCAGCGGGCCATAGACCAGCTGGATGACCTGAGCTTGAAGGAAGCAGGCTGCGGGCTGTGGGGGGAGCCCCGCAATGAGGCGGCTGGCCCCGATCTGCTGGCCCCTCTCAAGGGTACGGTGGTGGCCGCTGGCCGGCGAGGCCCCGAGGCTGGTGCCGAGCCTATCCTGGCCTTCTATGGCAGCCGCTTGGCTGGCCGCCACAAGGCCCGCAAGGCACCCACAGGCTCCAAGTCTGACACCAACTTCAGCAACCTCATCCACCTGACCCAGGCCACGCCAGAGGAGGACGCGCCTCGCCAGGCCAGTGGCTGGGCCGAAGGGGAGCGGACCGGGGCCTCGGCAGAGCCACCTACTCTCCTGCAGCACGATGGGGACGGGCCAGACATCAAGGACATGAGCGTAGACACTGAGGTAGGTCGGGCAGGCTCCTGGGGGACTTACAGTGGTGGTGGTGGTAGTGATGGGAAGACACCAGGGTCTCCCCATGAACTCTGGCCAGCTCCTCATGAGCCTACTCTTTTTTTTGTTTTGTTTTTGGGTCATACCCAGCAAAGTTACTCCTGGCTCTCTGCTCAGAAATTGTTCCTGGCAGGCATGGGGACCATATGGGATGCTGGGATTCAAACCACTGTCTGTCCTAGATCAGCTGTGTGCAAGGCAAATGCTCTATTGTTGTATTATCACTCTGGCCTCCAATTAGCCTACTCTTTTTTTTTTGGGGGGGGGTCACACCTGGCAGTGCTCAGGGGCTACTCCTGGCTCTATGCTCAGAAATCGTCCCTGGCAGGTTCGGGGGACCATATGGGATGCCGTGACTCGAATCACTGTCGTCCTGCATGCAAGACAAATGCCCTATCACTGTGCCATTGCTCGGGCCCCAGTGCCTACTCTTGATTTGTTTGCTTGTTTATTTTTTAGCTTTTGGGCCACACTCAGTGGTGCTCAGGAGTATGTTACTCCTGGTAACATACCAGATATCACTCCTGGTATGCTTGGAGGACCATGTGGGATGCTGGGAGTTGAACCTGGGCCTGTCCCAAACCAGCTGCATGCAAGGCAAACGCCTAACCGCTGTGCTATCTCTCCGGCCCCCATGAGCATATTTTTGGGTGATTAGGTGCAGTGAACACTAACCCATGTTCAGGACACAATTAGGGTGTTTTATTTTATTTATTATTTTATTTATATTTTGGTTTTGGGGGCCACACCTGGCAGTACACAGAGCTTCCTCTCAACCCTGTTCTGGGGAGCATGTGGTGCTAAAAATCCAGCCCAGGCTTCCCACACACAAAGTTTGTACTCCAGCCGATGGGGCTCTCAGGCCCTGCAATTAGGATTTTTGAAGTCTCAGCTCACACTGACCCAGCTTCAGGCTGTTATTAGGAACACTGGAGTAGGGAAGCTTGCTCAGTGAAGCATTTTTGCCTTGAAAATGAATGAGACCTTGGAGCTGACTCAGCACTTGCTTTGCATGCATCAGGCTCTGGGTTCGAATACCAGCAATGCATGGTCCTCTCAGTAGTGCCAGGATTGACTCCCAAACACCAAAATTCAATAAGTAGCTAAAACTTGGGGGCCAGAGAAATAGTACAGTGGATAGAGCAGGCACTATACGCAGCAGACCCAGGTTCTATCCCCAGCGCCACACATGGTCATTCCAATATCCACCAGGGTTTTCCCAAAATATAGAGCCACTAGGGGTAAACCCTGAGCACTTCTGGGTGTGGCCAGGAAAATGACAAAAACAAAATGGGAAGGGAAGGGAGGGGAAGAAAGATGGGACAGGAGGGGCCGGGAAGGTGGCGCTAGAGGTAAGGTGTCTACCTTGCAAGCGCTAGCGTAGGACAGACCATGGTTCAATCCCTCAGCGTCCCATATGGTCCCCCCAAGCCAGGGGTGATTTCTGAGTGCTTAGCCAGGAGTAAACCCTGAGCGTCAAATGGGTGTGGCCCAAAAACCAAAAAAAAAAGAAAGATGGGACAGGAGAGATAGCAGAGGGGTTATCTTGCTTTGCTTAATAAGGCTGACCTCGGCTCAGTTCCCAGCACCACACATAGGCACAAAGACTACAAGCACTGCAGGGAACAGCCAGTAAGTAGTGAAGTGGGGGGCCGAGTGATAGCATAGCAGGTAGGGCAATTGCCTTGTATATGGCCAACCTGGGTTCGATCCCTAGCATACCATATGGTTCCCCGAGCCTGCCAGGAGCAATTTCTGAGTGCAGTCAGGAGTAACCCCTGAGCACAGCCCGGTGTGGCCTCAAAACAAAAACAAAAAAGTGAACTGGGAATAAGAAGCCCACCAATAAGAGGCCCAGCATCACCAAGTGGGACCCAAATCCCCCAGTCACCAAGGTATGAACACAGGCTTATCCACCTGTTTATTTTTTGGTTTTTGGGCCATTCTCAGCAGTACTCAGGAGTTACTCCTGGCTCTGCTCTAAGAAATAGTTCCTGAGAGCCTCAGGGGAGCAGATGGAATGCCAGAAACCGAACCCGGGTCAGTCCCAGGTTGGCCACGTGCAAGGCAAGAGCACTGACGCTGTGCTATCGCTCCAAACCTCTATCCATCTCTGGATGACCAACCATGCCCCTTCCCCAGATGTTTATGCCCTGAGTGCCCTAAGGGACTCTTGACCATCTCAGCCCCACTGAGTGAAGTGTGCGGGATGTGAACAAGACTCCAGACTTCCAAAATTGCATTCAGGAGAGCCTAGCACATGACTCAAAGGCTCCAATCACTTGTCTAGGCTAAGGCCACAAGTCCAGGAGGGAAGGCACTTGTCTTGCACACAGACATACAGGGTTCAATCCCTGGCACCACACAGGGTTCCTGGAGCCCATTAAGAGTAATCTCTGAGGAGGGAGCCAGGAATTAAGCCCTGAGCAACTTCAGGTTTGGCCCAACCCAACCCCCCCCCCCCCCAAATAAAACTCCAAAATGCAAAAAAAAATTCACACCATAAACCCAGCGTGGGTGATCCTGACAGCCTAGCTTTAAGGGAGGGCCCTGTAAGAAGAAACTCATAAAGAAACAACTGGAGGACGGTGAGGCATAAGCAAGGATAAAGCCCCTGAGGAAGCAGCCATTCCCCAGGTGGACTCTAGGCCCTGGCTTGCCTGGCTGACGAGTTCTCTTCCCCCCAACAGCAGCCGAGCTCTGAGCTCTTTGATCCAAACAGTTGCCCTGGAGAATGGCTGAGCAACACGGACTGGACCCTGGAGGGTCTCAGGGGAACCCGGGCTCAGGGGCTGCAGCCCCGCCACGTCCATCCGCATGGGCCTTCCCGAACCACAAGCTTTCTGCAGCATGTCGGCGGGCACCACTGATGATGGCCCTACCCCTGAAGACTGAGGGATGCACTGGCTGGACTGGCACCCCCTCCCCAGGGCCGTGCCCCCTCCCCCGACTGGCAGATTATTCTTTCAGAAAGACTGTTATCCAGAAAATTAATTCCTTGTTACCCACCCCCACCCCACCCGACTCCAACACAGGTGGGTCTAGGGGTCTGGCCCGCCCAGGGCCTGTTTGGCCTAAGGGATGTCAAAGAGGGGCTGTCCCGCTGCCCCGCTGCACGCCCCTGTCCTGTTGCATGCCCTAGGCCTACTGCTTCTGCCTGTTTCAATAAAGAACCGTTCAGCAGTTCTGGCCTTGCCTGCTTTACTGCTTGAACCCTGGCCCAGCAAGGGTTCAGTCTGTGACATCCATCTGCCAGTTGGCTCGGGCTAGGTGCTGGGATGCCAGGGTACTTTGAGGAGGATGCTGTTGGCACAGACCATCCCCTGCTCCAGCCCCCTAATACCTGCTGCTGAGAAAGCTGGGTTGGACAGTGGTTAGGGCGGTACATTGCACACAGCTGACCTGGTTCCATCTCTGGCACTGCATATGATCTTTTGGTGATTGCCAGGGGTCAATGCTGAGTACAGAGCCAGGAATGAGTACAGAGCACCCCAGGGTAGCGTCCAACCAAACCAGCTCTCCCCCAAAACAAACAAGCAAGCAGTGTGTGGAGTGAAAATAGCTCGAGTGTTCAACAGCTGCCAACCAGGGTTTGCTAGGCCAAGGTCTCAGGCCCTGTCACTGACTACAGCCAGAGACGTGTCATGAGCCTGCCAGGCACAAGTCACTTGTTTTGGAGACACGGAGTGAGAATCCAAGAGCTCAGACATGCATATAGGGGACCAAGGTTTGGTGAATGCTTGTCTGAGACATGCCAAGCAGAAGGTATAAGCTCCCTCATACTAACACACACACACACATCCCTGATCCCACACACATCCTGTTTCCCCACACTCTTCTGTTCCCTGCCAGCTCATGCCAGCCACACGCTTAGTCCAGAGCACACACAGGCCTGTTCATTCCTCAGGAGGGCTTGGCACGTGGCAGACTTGTGCCAGACCACATGGGCACCATCTCAGCACTCTAGGGCAACCCTTCTTGACACTCCCTCACCCCTACTCACTCAGGGTGAGGCTGTACAGACAAATCATTTACTTCTGAATAGAACTGGGCGCTCTCTGCCCTGGAAACGGGGGTGGGTCAGGGTCTGGGCCCAGCAAGCACCCACCCCCCAACTTCTTTGGGGGCTGAGTCCTCTCCCAGCTCAGCTGGGTCCGAGGGCCAAGGCATGGGGCTGGAGGTAGAGGCAACAGGTAGAGGAAGATGGGGAACCTGTGGACCGACCACCAAGGGGGTAGACAGAGGTGGGGGTGGGGGAGGTGGGGCATGGGGCTGGGGCCTGCCAGGCAGTTGGATCCGAGTGGGCTGAGTCTCAGAGCAGGCGACAGGCATTGCCCACGGTGTTGGCTGGGGTGTCGAGGTTGTGGCTGTAGGGAGAGTTCCAGTCCCGAAGGAACACGTCCTCCAGCTGGCTCCGTAGCCCGCCTTGCCCATTCTGTGTCACCAGCAGCGAGGTGCCCGCCGTCTGGGTAAAGTAGGTGCCTGACCAGTTGGAGGTTCCTGCAGGATTGTAGGAACAATCAGGCCTGGGGAGGTGCCCAGTGTCCCCTAGCATCCCCTGTGGCTACCACTGAGTACGGGCCACTCACCGATGTAGGAGGCACGCTCGGTCACCATGTACTTGTTGTGGTTGACACGGGCATAGGGGATCTGGGCCTGGGCCTCGTCCGCTGGGACCACGAACAGTTTCTGAGGGGCAGGGGAGAGGCAGGTGGGGTGTGAGAGCTGAGTTTCTACTGTGCCCCATAAAGACTTAAGGCCCAGACAAGGCTCCATGTATGGGGGGGCTCAGTGACCCTTATACGTTTCCATCTGCCCCTCCAGTTGCATCTCAGACGCTCCTCCTCTTCCCACCAAGTCTTTTTTTTTTTGTGTGTGTGTGTGGGTCAAACCCAGCAGCGCTCAGGAGTCACTCCTGGCTCTATGCTCAGAAATCACCCTCGTCAGGCTCAGGGGACCAAATGGGATGCCGGGATTTGAACCACCGTCCTTCTGCATGCAAGGCAAACGCCTTACGACTGTGCTATCTCTCTGGCCCCTTCCCACCAAGTCTTATTGGTGCTCTCAGGTGGGGATGAGCACCCTGGCCCTGTCACCCCTCACAGGATCTGACCCCCGGGACAGGCACTCACCACCTGGATGTCAGCGTGTGTGTGGTTGTCACGCAGGGCAGCCAGTGAGGCCAGGAAAGGCCGCATGGATGGCTCCGAGTGGCCCCAGCAGCTGACCAGCAGGCGAACCTTGACACCACGCTCGTAGGCTGCCCGCCGCAGCCCGTCATCAATGGAGGGCCAGAACCTGCAGGAAGGGGCGCAGTTCAGGGCTGCTGGGACAGGATAGACACGTGGGGTCGAACCCCAAGCCTCGCCTTCTACCTGAAGAAATCAAACCTTGGTTTGACTTTTGCCTCCACCAAGGCAGGTCTCCATTCTGCTGTGGAACCCCCACATTTGCTGTCTCCCATTCCTGTCACACACACACAACCCACCCTAACATCTTGGTGCAGTTGCACAGAGCACCCCCATACACACACACTCTCCCCGGGCCCAAGTAGCCTCCACTTCCCGTCCTGGATCAAAATGCCAAACCTGGGGCCAGAGACATAGCACAGTGGTAGGGCCTTTGCCTTGCATGCACCCAACCTGGGACGGACCCAGGTTCAATTCCCTTCATCCTTTACAATCCCAAGCCTGCCAGGAGCGATTTCTTTTTTTTTTTTTTTTTGGGGGGGGGGTTTGGGCCACACCCAGCAGTGTTCAGGGGTTACTCCTGGCTATCTGCTCAGAAATAGCTCCTGGCAGGCACAGGGGACCATATGGGACACCGGGATTCGAACCAACCACCTTTGGTCCTGGATCGGTTGCTTGCAAGGCAAATGCCGCTGTGCTATCTCTCCGGGCCCTAGGAGCAATTTCTGAATGCAGAGCTAGGAGTAACCCCCAAGTGCCACTGGGTGTGGCCCCAAAACCAAAACGAAAAAACAAAATACCCCCACCAAACCTGAACCTTAAACAGGCCTCCTGCTTCTGACCTCCTGAATCCCCTCAGACACCCCACACCCTGCCCAGTGGCCCTGTCCATGCCCCTCTGCCTGCTGTCTTGGATCATGCTGGTGCCTGAAACGGATACCTGCGCGGGTGGGAGAACTCCATGGTGGGCAGGTAGTTCATGACGGCGATGTAGATGAAGCTCCGGGCACTGTCCACCACGTTCAGCAGGGCCTTGAGGTCCGGGGTGCGGCCACTTGGACACAGTGGAGGGGGTGCACTCTGCGGTGGGGAGGGGAGGACAGTATATGGAGTAGCCCAAGGTGGCCGGATTCAGGCTCAAATATGGAAGAGACTTCCCTGAGGTCACACAGTTGAGACCCAGGGGAAACTATTCCCAGCCCCAGCAGCACTGGAATCTGGGTTAGACTAAAGCCAACCACTGATTCTAATTTTGCTTTATTTTTGGCCCTCCCCCCTTTATTTTATCTCTCCCTTTAGTTTTTGGGCCATGCTCAGCAGTGCCACTCAGAGCAACCATCATGTAGCTGGGGACTCAAACCTGGGGCGAGGTCCATGTGAGGGCCCTCAGCCCCAGAACTAGCCCCTCATTTATTTATCTAGTTCTTTGCAGTACCGGGAAATAAACCTAGCTTCTACTCCAGACTGAAATAGCCTCCTAAATATATATATTTTTTCAGTGAATATGTTGAGTCCAGGGTCTCATACACCCCAGGCAAGTTTGCTGCCACTGACCTACCTCCCCAGTCACCCCTCCACACCTATTTTGGGGAGAGGGGTTTGGGTCACACCAAGGTGCTCAGGGGTTACTCCTTGGCAGGCTCCGGGGGACCATATGGGATACTGGGTATCAAAATATCATCTGACCTTGGTTGGCTGCATGCAAGGCAAATGACCTACCGCTGTGCTATCTCTCCAGTCACACACCTAACTTTTTTGTTTTGTTTTTGGGTCACACCTGACAGTGCTCAGGTGCTCCTGGCTTTGTGCTCAGAAATCACTCCTGGGGGCTGGGAAGGTAAGGTGTCTGCCTTGCAAGCGCTAGCGTAGGACAGACAGCGGTTCGATCCCCCGGTTTCCCATATGGTCCCCCCAAGCCAGGGGCGATTTCTGAGCGCATAGCCAGGAGTAACCCCTGAGCGTCAAATGGGTGTGGCCCAAAAACTTAAAAACAAACAAACAAACAAACAAAATAAAAAAACAGAAAAACAAAAATCACTCCTGGGAGGCTTGGGGGATTATATGGGAGGCTGGGGATCAAACCAGGGCTGGCTGCTGCAAGGCAAATGCCCTACCTGCTGTGCTATCTATCGCTCTGGGGCCCCCACCCCTAATTTTAATTAAAATGGAAAGCCACGTGCAGCTATGTGGGACTGCACAGAGTCAAGCCGAGGACTGATGGACCCAGCTACTTGCCTTGAGCACTTAGATATCTATATCCAACATGAAACCATGGCCACTGGTTTGCTGGGTCCTGGAGTAGTCCCCCACCCCATTTCCACCTATCACTGGGCAGTGCTAGGTAGAGGTGTGAGCCATATGAGACTCACTGCCAGGTAGGCCAGAGCAGGGGTCCCATTGAGGCAGAGCTCCATGGGCGTCTCCTGGTTGTAGTGGGTGTCATAGGTCCGTGGCCAGGGGGATGGGATGGAGCTGCCTTCCTGGCCCAGGTACCAGTAGGCCTCGAAGATCTTGCTCAGGTCTTGGGCCAGGCAGCTGCAGTTGTACATGACCACGCCCAGCTCCTTGACCTGGAGAACAGAAGCTGTGGTTGAGATTGGACGGAGCCAATTGTGGGATGCAGCGCACCGCACATTCGGTCGGCCAGGAAGGAACTGGGAGGTGGACAGGACGCACAGACCTGGGTCAGGGAGCGCCAGTCCATGTTGGCGCTGCCGATGTAGAAGTGGGTCTGGTCCACCACCCAGAACTTGGTGTGCAGGATGCCGTGAGTCAACTTCTGCATATCCACCATGCGCACCTGGGCACCTGGAGGACGTCGTGGGAATGATCAGGGCAGGTCTGTGCAGCCCAGACCAGTGACCTCAACTCCCCAGTTCACTGTCTGCCACCTGAGCCACCTTAGTTCATCGTCTGCAGCCTCTGTCCCCCCCCCAAACTCACCACTCCGTAGCAGGTCCTGCAGATCTGCCTGTGGCTGGGGCCCTTTGGGCTTGTTCACAGCCACTCGAACTTGCACACCCCGAGTGCCCAGGGACTGCAGCTGACGAAGAACCTCTTCGCCCTGTGGGAAGGAACAGGCTCTGAGGGGCCACTTTGGCCAGGCCAGCCCCTCCAGTGCAGTGTGTTTGGACACTGGGCCTTGGGAGGTGATCAGGAGCCAACAATTTTTACAATAGAAGGACTACTGAGGTTAGCTTTACAGACAAGACTTTAAGACCCTCACCTAGACGAGAAGTCTTATAGGGGTTAAGGAGCGCAGCCTGCCTGTGGCTAACCCCAATCAGAATCACTGGCACCAGGACAAACTAATATCATCAGGGCAGTATTTTAAGATGTTTAAAAAGTTAACATCAGGTAAGGTGCCTGCCTTGCCAGCGCTAGCCTTGGACGGACCGCGGTTCGATCCCCCGGTGTCCCATATGGTCCCCCAAGCCAGGAGCAACTTCTGAGCGCATAGCCAGGAGTAACTCCTGAGCGTTACTGGGTGTGGCCCAAAAACCAAAAAAAAAAAAAAAAGTTAACATCAGGGGGCCAGAATGATAGCACAGCGGTAGGGCGTTTGCCTTGCACTCGGCTGATCCAGGATGGACCTCGGTTTGATCCCCGGTGTCCCATATGGTCCCCCCCAAGCCAGGAGCAATTTCTGAGTACAAAGCCAGGAGTAACCCATGAGCGGCACCAGGTGTGGCCCAAAAACAAAAAGTTAGGGCAGGGAAGGTGGCGCTAAAGGTAAGGTGTCTGCCTTGCAAGCGCTAGCATAGGACGGACCACGGTTCGATCCCCCGGCGTCCCATATGGTCCCCCCAAGCCAGGGGCGATTTTGAGCGCATAGCCAGGAGTAACCCCTGAGCGTCAAACGGGTGTGGCCCCAAAACAAAAACAAAACAAAACAAAACAAAAAAACCCAAAAAGTTAACATCAGGGCTGGAGCGATAGCATAGCAGATAGGATGTTTATCTTGCACACCTCTGACCTGGGTTTGATTCCCGGCACCCTATATGGTTCCCTGAGCCTGCCAGGAGTAATTTATTTCTTCTTTCCTTCCTTCCTTCCTTCCTTCCTTCCTTCCTTCCTTCCTTCCTTCCTTCCTTCCTTCCTTCCTTCCTTCCTTCCTTCCTTCCTTCCTTCCTTCCTCCCTCCCTCCCTCCCTCCCTCCCTTCTTCCTTCCTTCCTTCCTTCCTTCCTTCCTTCCTTCCTTTTTTTTTTTTTTTTTTTTTTTTTTTTGGTTTTTGGGCCACACCTGGTGATGCTCAGAGGTTACTCCTGGCTATGTGCTCAGAAATTGCTCCTGGCTTGGGGGACCATATGGGATGCCAGGGAATTGAACTGTGGTCTGTCCTAGGTTAGCGCATGCAAGGCAGACAGACGCCTTACCTCCTGTGCCACCGCTCTGGCCCCTGCTAGGAGTAATTTCTAAGTGCAGAGTCAGAAGTAACCCCTGAGCACTGCCAGGTATGGTCCAAAAACAACAGCAACAGCAACAACAAAATTAACATCGGAGGGTAGGTAGCTTGTCTTGCAAACAACTGACCCCAGTTTTCTCCCTAGCCTCCTACATGGTTATATACCATATATACCACCAGAAGTAAATCCTGAGCACAAAGCCAGGGGTAACCCTTGAGCATCACTGAGTATGGCTCCTCCAAATAAGTTAACATCACATCAAAATGTAAATTAGTTGATACGCATTGCATTGAGGACCTCATACCAGCCACCAGTCTTGAAGTGACAGCTGCAATGTTCTGTCTGAAAACAAATAGCGTAGGCCAGGGTGAGAGTATAAAGGGCTGGGGCATATCATGCCTGGCACAGGTCAGACACTGGCTCCCACTGGGATACAACTATGCTGTGGGGAAGACCCCCCAAAATACATAAACTAACAAAAAAGAAGCAAAATAGCAATGTCAATTAAGCATTTTCATAGGTATTTTTGTTTTGTTTTGCTTTTTTGTTTGTTTTTTTTTGCCAGAGCACCCTGCAATGGTCTGGGCTCACTCCTGGCTCTGAGCTCAGGGATTATTCCCAGTGATCCGCAGATAATATAGGGTGTTGGGAATTGAACCCAGGTCCACCACATGTAAGACAAGCTCCCTACCCACTGTAGTACTGCTCTGGCTCAGATTGTTCTAATTCAAGCTGTTTTACTAGTTTTGTTTTGATTTTATTAGTAGTATTCTTTTGGTTTGGGGGCCACATCTGATGGTGCTCAGGGATTATTCCTGGCCCTGAGCTCAGAAATCACTCCTGGCAGGCTTGGGTAATATGGGATGGTGGGGATTGAATCTAGACCAGCCACATGCAAGGGAAAAGGCCTACCCGCTGTGCTATTGCTCCGGGTCCATAATTATTTTTTTGTTTTTGGGCCACAGCAGGCAGAGCTCAGGGTTTACTCCTGGCTCTGTGCCTCTGTGCTCAAGGATCACTCCTGCTCATGATGGGAGATGATACCCAGATTGGCTGTGTGAAAGGAAGTGCCTTCACCTCTGTACATCTTTCTGGCCCTATTTGCCTTGTTTTTTTCTTCTCAATTGAGGAAGTCTTTGACCTCACAGTTCACTTCGTGGCACACATTTTATCTTACTGATTTATTTTTTGTTGATTTGCTTTTGTTTTTGGGTCACACCCGGCAGCGCTCAGGGGTTACTCTTGGCTCTATATTCAGAAATCTTACCTGGCAGGCTCAGGGGACCACATGGGATGCTAGTACTGTCCTTCTGTATGCAAGGCAAATGCCCTACATCCATGCTATCTCTCTGACCTCCGTGGCACACATTTTAAAGCATTTCTGAGTTCAACTGCTTTTGATTGGGCTCCCAGGCATGACACATGGGGCTCAGGGTTTTCCTCCAGATGACACTTGATTAACTGGGCAAGAACTTAATGCCAGGGACCAAGTTTGCGAAACTATTTGCTAGGGACCACCAGGACAATGCTTGGAGGCCCTGAATGCTACACATACGGACACTTAGATGGGCTATGTGGTGCTAGGGATTATGTGGAACATGGGATTGGATGGAGGTACCATGAGGTGGGCACACCTCCCAGGCTTGACTTGAAATTTTTTTTTGTATTTTTGAGTCACACCCAGCAGCAGCAATCAGGAATTACTACTGGCCTTGCATTTAGAAATCGCTCCTGGTGGGGGCCGGTGAGGTGGCACTAGAGGTAAGGTGTCTGCCTTGCAAGCGCTAACCAAGGAAGGACCTCGGTTAGATCCCCCGCCGTCCCATATGGTCCCCCAAGCCAGGGGCAATTTCTGAGCGCTTAGCCAGGTATAACCCCTGGGCATCAAATGGGTGTGGCCCAAAGAAACAAAAACAAAAAAAAACAAACAAAAAAAAAGAAATAGCTCCTGGCATGGAGAACCATATGGGATGCTGGGATTCAAACCACCGTCCATCCTGGGGATTGGCTGCATGCAAGACAAATGCCCTACCGCTGTGCTATCTCTCTGGCCCCATGACTTGAATATTTTTGTCTATTTTCTCGGTTTGGGGGCCACATCTCACAATCTTCAGGGCTTATTCCTGGCTCTGTGCTCAGAGGACACATCTGAAGGTGCTCAGTGGAACAATATGTAGTGCCAGATTCAAACTGGGTTGGGCCGTGTGCAAGACAAATGCCTTAACCTCTGTATTATCACCTTCATCTGCATTTTTCTTTTTTTTTTTTTTGGTTTTTGGGCCACACCCGGTAACGCTCAGGGGTTACTCCTGGCTATGTGCTCAGAAGTTGCTCCTGGCTTGGGGGACCATATGGGACACCGGGGGATCGAACCGCGGTCCGTCCAAGGCTAGCGCAGGCAAGGCAGGCACCTTACCTTTAGCGCCACCACCCGGCCCCTGCATTTTTTCTTAATTATTAAACACTGTCTCCTCTTTTTTGCTTTTTGGGTCACACCCAGCAGTCCTCAGGGATTACTTCTGGTTTTGCGCTCAGAAATCACTCCTGGCATGTTTGTTCGGGGGATCATATGGGATGACGGGGATCAAACCTAGGTCTGTCCTGGGTCATCTTTGTACAAGGCAAACACCCTACCACTGTGCTGTCACTCTGGCCCCTAAACTTTGTCTTCTTAAATAAGGGGGCGGGAAGGCGAGAGAGGAACAGAGGCGAGAAATCATTCTGCTTTTTCACAGAAGGACTTCTCCATTTAGGAGGAGGTCCAGTTGCAAATCCAGAAGCCTACCAGTATAAACCAGTTGCAAATCCAGAAGCCGCCCAGTATAAACTGGCTATGGTGGGGCTTGAGCAATAGCACAGCAGGTAAGATGTTTGCCTTGCACATAGCCAATCCATGTTCTATCCGGCATCCCATATGGTCTACCCAGCTTGCTAGGTGTGAATTCTGAGCACAGAGCCAGAAGTAATCCCAGAGCACCACTGGGTATGGCTCAAAATAAGAAAAACAAATCAAACCAAACCAAAATAAAAAATCTGGCTATGGGGCCTGGAGAGATAACACAGCGGCGTTTGCCTTGCAAGCAGCCGATCCAGGACCAAAGGTGGTTGGTTCGAATCCCGGTGTCCCATAGGGTCCCCCGTGCCTGCCAGGAGCTATTTCTTTTTTTTTGGTTTTTGGGCCACACCCGTTTGACGCTCAGGGGTTACTCCTGGCTATGTGCTCAGAAATCGCCCCTGGCTTGGGGGGGGGACCATATGGGACGCCGGGGGATCGAACCTCGGTCCTTCCTTGGCTAGCGCTTGCAAGGCAGACACCTTACCTCCAGCGCCACCTACCCGGCCCCGACAGGAGCTATTTCTGAGCAGACAGCCAGGAGAAACCCCTGAGCATCAAATGGGTGTGGCCCAAAAAAAAAATCTGGTTATGGTGGGGCCAGAGAGATAGCATAATGGTAAGGCATTTGCCTTGCACACAGCTGATCCAGGACTGATGGTGGTCCAAATCCCGGCATCCCATATGGGCCCCCATGCCTGCCAGGAGTGATTTCTGAGCACAGAGCCAGGATGACCCCTGAGCGCTGCCTTGACTCAAAAATAAACAAACAAAATAAAAAACAAAAATATACTGGCTACGGAAATAATCAGGCTTCAGTACCGGTCAGTATCTGGGCTGGCCAAACTCTGAAGGGGCAACTAGCATGAGTAAAGATGACCTTGCTTTGCTCTGAGAGGAGGGACACTGGCCCCATTTTAAGAGGTGAGTAATCGGGCCCGGAGAGATAGCACAGCGGCGTTTGCCTTGCAAGCAGCCGATCCAGGACCAAAGGTGGCTGGTTCGAATCCCGGTGTCCCATATGGTCCCCCGTGCCTGCCAGGAGCTATTTCTGAGCAGACAGCCAGGAGTAAATCCTGAGCACCGCCGGGTGTGGCCCAAAAACAAAACAAAAAACAAAAAAAAAAAAAAGAAGAGGTGAGTAATCTCTTGATCCCATTCTACAGATCCGGAGACTGAGGCCCGCTGAGAGGCAAGGAGACTTGTTCTTGGCCCTAACAAGGGCAAGTGGCATCCAGGCTATCTTTAGGGGCTATTCTTCACTCTGTCCTTTCCCTGTGTGGAGGCTAGTCAGTGGGTACTGCAGCTAACTCACACCTGCCCACGTGACCCTGAGTAAGCAAACCCACATCCTGATATGCTGGACGACCGTGGCAGACACCTCTGGCCAGCTGCCGGGTACCTGCTGGGAGGACGGATCCTGGGTGCGGGTGTCATTGTTGGTCAGCGTCCAATAGAAGGAGGCGATGTCCACACTGCTTTGGGCGCCGGCGATCAGGCTCAGCCAGGCCTGGCTAGTGGAGGGGTTGCTGGTGGAGGTGTTGGAGAAGTCCAGGCCCTCAGGAATACTCTCCACCAACACGGCTCTGGGCGACAGGGAGAGATGAGACCAGAGAGTGACTGTCCAGGCCAGACTTTCCAGCACTCAGATACTCGGGGGTACCACAGGCAAGGAGGTGCTTAAACCCCTTGAACCATCAGAATTGTTTTTTTAGTTTTTGTTGTTTGATTTTTTAGGCTACACTTGGCAGCACCCAGGAGTTACAGCTGATTCTGCACTCAATAATCACTCCTGGTGGTACACCAGGGAACGATATGGAATACTGGGGACTGAACCCGGATTGGCCACATGCAAGGCAAGTACGCTACCCCAGCACCATCCCTTTGGCCTGGGTTTATTTGTAGAAGTGCTTCTCCTGAGAATCTAAGTCCGTGCATCTGTGTGGAGGTGTGGAAGGAGGCTCTATGCATGTGTGTGTATGTGTGTGTGGGGGGGGTCTGTGCCCACACACATGTGGCCAGGGAGCTGCCATGCACGTCTGTTCTGCGCCTGGATGGAAGATGACTCTGTGGCTGCCATGGCAACAGTGTGGGAAGAAGGCGGTGGGGGGCAGAACTGTGAGGGAGCACTTGGGGAGCGGAGTGACCGCCCTCTTTGGGCAGAGTCGCATGCATGCAGGCCAGGCTCAGCCAAGTGACCCGTGGGCGTCCCCTACCAAATGCATCCACTCCGGGTCCCCACTTACTCGCAGGGGTCATAGCAGGGAGCTGGGCGCTGGGTGGGCCCGAAGAGATGCAAGTCCCCATATTCCCATAGGAAGAGTTGAGTCATCAGGGCCCCGAAGCCCACCACGGCCAGGATGAGGACCAGCAGGACCCAGCGGGCTTTCTGTGGGGAAGGGGAGGCGTCAGGCCGCCCAGGGCAGGGACAACCTGCAACCCACTTACAACCCACCTGCAACCCAGGGGTCCTACCTTCTCTGCAGCCTTCCAAGCCTCGATCTCATTCAAGTGCAGCTCGGTGGCTGATTCCTCCACGGGTACCTTTAGCTAGGAGTGGGGGGCACAGGGCATGACAGGCAGCTCCCTCAAACCCGCCTGATCTGCCCCGATCCCTCCTCCGTCCACCTACCTCCTGGTACACGAGTTTCGGCTTCATCTTGCCTGCGGCCAGAGCAGCCCAGATGGGAAAGTGGGTGTGTCGGGGTCTCCCAACTGCGGGCAAGCCAAGCGGTCACCGGGGAAGTGGTCCTAGAAAGGTGCGTCTTGGGGCTCACGGGACCCACTGGGGCTCCTTGTCCGCGATCACGGGGGGTCACTGGCGCCCTGCCTTCCCACCCCAAAGGAGGAAGCTGAGCACTGGCCAGCAGGATTTCGAAATCTCCCTGCCCGAAGCCTCGTGCTTGCTTGCTCCCATCCTTTGCCAGTCCGCCCCCGCCCCCCAATGTCGGTCCACCCAGCCCCCCTTCACGCCCACCCGAGTCCTTGGGAGCACCTTGCCCGGTCGGAGGAGCTCTCAACCACGCAGCTCCCCCAAAGCCAACTCGGGAGGGTGTTAGTGGAGCCCCAGATCCTCGTGCCCAGACCCAGGACAAGGAGGGACAAGGAGGGGAGCCTTTCTCCAGGTGGTTCAGCTGCCCAAGTGATCAGACACACACACAGATGACAGCTCAGCTCCAGGACCCCGCGCAGACCCCGGCCTAGCACCCCTGACCCAAGATCTCCTCCACAACCCCCGACCCCGGACCCCCAAGAGCCTCGGTCTTACTCTGCAAACCGGCGGCAGCTACCGCGGCGGGGCCCCAGCTTCTGCCCCGACAGGCTGAGCAGGGGGCGGGCGGAGAGGGAGAGGCGGGGCCCGCCGAGGCTCCGCTCACTGCAGCGGGGAGCCTGCGCAGTGCGTGCGGCGGTGGGGGTGCGGGTGGGGGAGCCCAGTCTCCCCACTTGGTCTTGCAGCCCCGCCCGGGTGGGTGCTGTACGTCCTTAGGGGTTGGGGGTGGCTCTCTAGAGAGCTTGGCCGATCGAGGTCGGGTGGGGACGCTGCAGGCCCAAAAAGCGCAAAAAGGAACTCATTTCTTGGGGCGCCTGCAAACCTTTGGGAAGTTTTGTCCCCGTGGGGTGAAGATCGATCAGTGATCGGGAATAGGTTAGGGTGAATAAATAAATAAAATAATAATAAAATAAAATAAAGGGGGGCGATCAGATCTAACTTAGAAGCTCGGCCGGGGTGGGATTAGAAGCTCTGCAGAGGTGGGATTATTTGTTTTTTTTTTTTTTTGGATTATTTAAAAAAATTTTTTTAAAGTCAGTTGATATTTTGATAAAGAATTCCCCCCCCCCTTGGGCCCGGAGAGATAGCACAGCGGCATTTGCCTTGCAAACAGCCGATACAGGACCAAAGGTGGTTGGTTCGAATCCCGGTGTCCCATATGGTCCCCCGTGCCTGCCAGGAGCTATTTCTGAGCAGACAGCCAGGACTAACCCCTGAGCACCGCCGGGTGTGGCCCAAAAACCAAAAAAAAAAAAGAATTTCCCCCCTCCCCAAAAATTATTGCTTTTGAAATCCGGGTGCTGGCTGGGGAGCAGGATTTGGGGATTTGTCTCCACTAGAGACATAAATGGAAGGATCCCACACACACCCTCTGAGCCAAAGGAAGGACGTGTCTATAGATACATGCAGAGAATTATTTTCTGGGGAGCTCGAGCGACAGAAGAGGTGCCCAGGCGCGGGGGAGATAGCTCAGAACGGCGGGGCACAGGCGGGAGCACGGTTTGGCTCTCTGAGCCCGTGGGATTGACCCAGCCCCAGGGAGTCCAAGTTTCTGCCATGTGTGGACAAATATCCCGCTCCTCCAAAAGATGTTATTTTTATTTTTTACAAGGACATCAGGATTGCTTTCCATTGCAAGTTTATTTTCTTCCCTTAAAATGCAAAATAGGGGCCGGAGAGATAGCATGGGAGGTAAGGCGTTTGCCTTTCATGCAGGAGGTCATCGGTTCGAATCCCGGCGTCCCATATGGTCCCCCGTGCCTGCCAGGAACAATTTCTGAGCCTGGAGCCAGGAATAATCCCTGAGCACTGCCGGGTGTGACCCAAAAACCACAAAAAAAAAAAAAAAAAAAATGCAAAATAGGGGGACCAGAGAGATAGCACGGAAATAGGGCGTTTGCTTTGCATGAAGAGGGATGGTGGTTTGAATCCCGGCATCCCATAGAGTACCCCGAGCCTGCCAGGAGTGATATTTCTGAGTGTAGAGTCAGGTGTGGCCCCCCAAAAAAATGCAAAATAGGGGCAGGTGGTTCCCAGAGTGACCCTCAATCTCAGAACCAAGCTTGATTGAGCACTATAAGGTGTAGCCAAAAATACCACCTCCCGCCCCCCCCCCAAAAAAAAAAACCAACAACAAAGGACCAGAGCTATAATATAGCAGATAGGGCATTTAGCTTGCATACAAATCAGGGTTCAATCCTCGGCACCCAATATGGTGTCCTGAGCACCCCAAGAAAAATTACTGAGCCCAGAGGCTGAAGTGGTGGCGTGAGAGGTAAGGCATTTACCTTGCAAGCCCCAGGACGGATTGCGTCTCATATGTTCCCCGCAAGCCAGGAGCTATTTCTGAGCGAATAGCCAGGAGTAACCCCTGAGCCTAACCGAGTGTGGCCCCAAAAAACAAAAACAAACAAACAAACAAACAAAAAATTACTGAGCCCAGAGCCAGGAGTAATGCTAGGTGTGGCTCCAAAACAAAAAACTCAAAGTTGGGGGTCAGGGGGGGGCTATAATGAGTAGAGGGGGGGACATTTGCCTTGCACCTAGTTGATCAGGACTTGATCCCCAGCCCTCCATTCGGTTCCCCAAGTCCCTCCAGGAGTGGTCTTTGAGTGCAGAGCCAGGAGTAAGCTGTGAGCACCTTCAGGTATGGCCCCAAAGCAAACAAACAAAAGTAGATTCTCCTTTGACCCCCAAGAAGTGAGAATATGAAAGCCCCCTCTCCCCACCCATTTTTGTTGTTTGGAATCTGGGCCACACCTAGTAGTGCCCCATGTTCTGTGCCCACGTTATTCCTGGTGATCTAAGTGGGGTCAGCCACATGAAAGATCAATGTCTTAACCTCTGCACTGCCACTCCTTCCCCATTAATGTCTGCTCCCAGCTTGGCCAGGACAAGGCACTGGTAGATCCCCTCCACTCCTGGAAGACAGGGGAACGGGGACAAGGTGATGGAAAATCAGGGAGCCCCCCAGGGGAAGCAGAAGAGGGGGAGAAGTCTCAGAGACAAGCTGAGGTTGAGAGGAGAAGCATTTACCTTTGATTTGTGCCGGTCTGGCTGAGAAGTACTTTGTTAAAGAACATCAGGTTGGAACAGCAGAGTTTCCTGTGAAATTCAGAAATGTAAGATCAACAAACAAAACTGAGGGAGAAATGAAGGGTGGGACGGAGCAGGGTGAGTCTGCGAATAGCCAAGGCCACTGACTCCACTCAAATCAGCAGTGGCTATCTGTTGGGTGGTTTTTGTTTATTTTTTGTTTTGGTTTTTGAGCTACACCCGGCTCTGCTCAAGGGTTATCCCTGGCTCTGTGCTTTAGGGAATCACTCTTGGAGGTGCTCAGGAGACCAAATAGGATGCTGGAAATCAAACCCAGGTTGGTCATATGCAAGGCAAGCACCATACTGTTACACTGTTTTTTGGGTTTTGGGCCACACCCGCTGACGCGCTCAGGGCTTACTCCTAGCTATTTGTTCAGAAATCACTCCTAGCTGGGAGACCATATGGAACGCCAGGGATCGAACCCAGGTCCATTCTGGGTCAGCTGCATGCAAGGCGAACATCCTACTGCTGTACTATCTTTTTTTTTTTTTTTTTTTTGGTTTTTGGGCCACACCCTGTGACGCTCAGGGGTTACTCCTGGCTATGCGCTCAGAAGTTGCTCCTGGCTTGGGGGACCATATGGGACGCCGGGGGATCGAACCGCGGTCCGTCCAAGGCCAGCGCAGGCAAGGCAGGCACCTTACCTCTTGCGCCACCGCCCGGCCCCGCTGTACTATCTTTTGACTTTGGATTTTTTTTTGTTTTGTTTTGTTTTTTTTTTTGGGTCACACCCAAAAAACGCTCAGAGGTTACTCCTGGCTGTCTGCTCAGAAATAGCTCCTGGCAGGCACGGGGGACCATGTGGGACACCGGGATTCGAACTAACCACCTTTGGTCCTGGATGGGCTGCTTGCAAGGCAAACACTGCTGTGCTATCTCTCCGGGCCCTGACTTTGGATTTTTATAGTTGGGAAGTTGACATAAAGAGCTAGCGTGTAGGCTTTGCATATGGGAGGCCCTGGGTTCTAATCCCAGCACTACACTGTCTCCTGGGAACTGCCTAGAGCAATGAGCCAGGAGTAGCCCCTAAGCAACACTTAACACTACTCCTCCCAACCACCCAAATACCAAAACAAAATTGTATGGTGAAGGTAGGCCTGGCAATAAATGGTTTAATCTTTTTTTTTTTTTTTTTTTTTTGGTTTTTGGGTCACACCAGGCAGCGCTCAGGGGTTTCTCTAAGAGAAACTTATGGGGTGCTGAGGATTGAACCCATGTGGTAAGGCAAATGCTCTCCCTGTTGCATAGCCCCTAATTAATGTTGGCTATATTTATATCAAAGCACTACACCTCAGGTGTTTAACATGTTGAGGCCAGTGCTGCAACTTGTGTCTCTTCACATGTGAACCAGAGTGGACCATGTTTGGAACTGGGGAATAATACTGGGACTACTGGGAATCCCAGAGCCAGATTCCTGATTTTTTTGTTTTGGGGCTTACTCTGGGCTCTGTACTCAGGAATCATTCCTGGCAGGAATTGGGGGACCATAGGGATGCCCAAGATCAAACATGAATCAGTCATATGCAAAGGTAGCTAGTGCCAGGGCCACAGTGATAGTATAGAAGTAGGGTGTTCGGGGCCAGGCGGTGGCGCTAGAGATAAGGTGCCTGCCTTGCCAGCGCTAACCTAGGACGGACCGCGGTTCGATCCCCTGGTGTCCCATATGGTCCCCCAAGCCAGGAGCGACTTCTGAGCACATAACCAGGAGTAACCCCTGAGCGTCACCGGGTGTGGCCCAAAAACAAAACAAAACAAAAAAACAAACAAACAAACAAAAAAAAGAAGTAGGGTGTTTGCTTTGCATGCAGTGACCTAGGACAACCTGGGTTTGATCCCCGACATCCAGATGGTCCCTAAGCCTGCCAGGAATGATTCCTTTTTTCGGGGGGGGGGGGGGAGGGGAACATCCAGCAGTGCTCAGGGTTACTTCTGGCTCTGCACTCAGAAATTGCTCCTAGCAGGCTTGGGGACCGTATGGGATGCTGGGAATCAAACCCAGGTCCATCCTGGGTTGTCTGCATGCAAGGCAAATGCCCTACTGCTGTGCAATCTCGCTGGCTGCCCAGGAGCAATTTCTGAGCCAAAAAAAGTAAAGCTAGCTAGTGCCCTCCTTGCTGAGCTATTGCTCCAATTCCTCCTCCACATCCATGCCTGATTTGGGAAGGGCCTGAGCACTTGGGTGAGAGGGCCATGCAGAAGTGCTGATGTTATTTGTGCCTCAGTTTAACCACATGCAAAACGGCATGCAAAAACCACATGCAAACAGCAGCGCCTATTTCTCATGAGGCTCTTTGTCGACCTCATACATATTTTCTGAATGCCTACTGCGGGCCCTGGGTAATCACTGAATGGAAAAGATGAGAAGAGAATCAGAGGCAGAAGGGAGGCAATCAGCCATGTGGGTGAGAGTGGGTTGAATGCTCATGCTGATGGAGCCCCTGAAATTTGTGCCTTGGGACTGTGACCTAATTTACAGGAAAGGAACTGAGCAGAGGGAATAAAAGGTTCTGGGAGTCTGAGTTGAGAAACAGCATCTCCCCTAGATCTAGCAAAGGGGCAACCTGGAGAATCAAACCCAGGGACACACACATGCCAATCATGTGCTATGTCCCTGGTCCACATCTCCAACCCAAATTCTTATCTATAATGCAGCTAGTAGGGTGTTTACCTTACATATGACCAAGTGGATTTGATCCCCGGCATCCTATATGGTCTCTGGAGCCCTCCAGGAGTGATTCCTGAGTTCAGAACCAGAACAAAAGCCTGAGCACCGCCAGATGTGGTTCAAAGACAAAAATCAAAAACCTAGGGAAGGGGATGGAGAGATAGCATGGAGGTAAGGCATGCCTTGCATGCAGAAGGAAGGTGGTTCGAATCCCGGCATCTCATATGGTCCCCCGAGCCTGCCAGGAGTGATTTCTGAGCCTAGAGCCAGGAGTAGCCCCTGAGCAATGCTGGGTGTGACCCAAAAACAAATAAACAAGCAAACAAACAACCTAGTGAAGGTGAGGTGGGCAGGATTCCAACCTCATCTGACAAGGACTCAAGGTCAAGAAGAGCCCAAGGGGCAGGGCCAGAGCCATAGCACAGCAGGTAGGGCCTTGGTTGACCCAGCTGACCCAGCTTCAATCCCTGGCACAACATATGGTGCCGAGAACCACCGACATTAATTCTTTTTTTTTTTTTTTTTGTGGTTTTTGGGTCACACCTGGCGGTGCTCAGGGGTTATTCCTGGCTCCAGGCTCAGAAATTGCTCCTGGCAGGCACAGGGGACCATATGGGACGCCGGGATTCGAACCGATGACCTCCTGCATGAAAGGCAAATGCCTTACCTCCATGCTATCTCTCCGGCCCCCGGCATTAATTCTTAAGGATTGCCAGATGTGGCCCCCAACCCAACACTTCCCCCCCCAAAAAAAAAACAACAAAAAATCGTATGTATATGGGTCTGGAGTGGTAGCACAGTGGTAGAGTGTTTGCTTTGCATGCACCTGACCTAGGACAGACGCGGTTCGAATCCCGGCATCCCATATGGTCCCGAGCCAGGAGTGATTTCTGAGTGCAGAGCCAGAAAAAAACCCTGAGCGCTGCCAGGTGTGGCTCATAAAAACAAAACAAAACAAAACAAAAGGGCCCGGAAAGATAGCACGGCAGCGTTTGCCTTGCAAGCAGCTGATCCAGGACCAAAGGTGGTTGGTTCGAATCCCGGTGTCCCATATGGTCTCCCGTGCCTGCCAGGAGCTATTTCTGAGCAGACAGCCAGGAGTAACCCCTGAGCACCGCTGGGTGTGGCCCAAAAACCAAAAAAAAAGTATGTATAAATATATATATATATATATGCATATACCTGTCACTGTAACACACACACACACACACACACACAGGATTTGAAGATAGCAGGTGAGATATAGAACTAAAGTGGCTCTTCTGAATGAAAGCAAGGACACATGTCAAGTGCATTCCACGGATATGACATTCTCAGTAAGCCTGAATCTAAGTTCTTTCTTCCTTTATTTTATTTTATTTTATTTGGTTTTTGGGCCACACCTGGTGGTGCTCAGGGGTTACTCCTGGCTCTGCACTTCTGGCAGGTTCAAGGGACTATCCCAGGTTGGCTGCATGCAAGGCAAATGCTCTACAGCACTCTGCTATCCTTCCAGCCCCTGACTCTAAGTTCTTTTTTTTTTCTTTCTTTTCCCTGACTCTAAGTTCTTTTTTTTTTTTTGGTTTTTGGGCCACACCCGTTTGACGCTCAGGGGTTACTCCTGGCTATGCGCTCAGAAATCGCCCCTGGCTTGGGGGGACCATATGGGACGCCGGGGGATCGAACCGCGGTCCGTTCCTTGGCTAGCGCTTGTAAGGCAGACACCTTACCTCTAGCGCCACCTTCCCGGCCCCGACTCTAAGTTCTTAAAACAAACAAAAGACAAGAAAAAGAAAGGCTTCGATTATCTCTTTTTGAACCTTTCATGACAGGAGCTTTGTGTTTCATTATGGATCATTCTTTACTATTTCACTTTTCTTTTCTTTTTTTTTTTTTTTGTAGTTTTTTTTTTTTTGGGTCACACCCGGCAGTGCTCAGGGATTATTCCTGGCTCCAGGCTCAGAAATTGTTTCTGGCAGGCACGGGGGACCATATGGGACGCCGGGATTCGAACCGATGACCTCCTGCATGAAAGGCAAACGCCTTACCTCCATGCTATCTCTCCGGCCCCTATTTCACTTTTCTTTTTCTCCTGTTTTTACCCATTTGACCTTGCCTGCCACATCAGAGAGACAGAAATGGTGAAGATGCTTTTTCCTTGAGCTTGGAGTGGAACCTTGGCACTATTTAACCTTTCTTTTATTTGTTTATTCACTTTTTTGGTTTTGTTTTGTTTTGGGGCTACACCCGATGGGGCTTGGGGGTTATTCCTGGCTCAGCACTCAGAAATTACTCCTGACAGACTCGGGGGGATCATATGGGATACCAAGGAACAAACCCAGGTCAGCTGGGTGTGAAGGCAGTTGCCCTACTCGCTGTGCTATTGATCCAGCCACAATTATTGTTGCTGTTTTTGAGCCACACCCAGCAGTGCTCAGGGCTTACTCCTGGCTCTGCACTCCAGGTGGGCTTGGGTTCCCACTGATAAGATTTGGGGATTGATGGGCCAGATAGATAGCATGAAGGTAGGGTGCTTGCCTTGCATTCACAAGGACTGTGATTCGAATCCCGGCATCCCATATGGTCCACCGAGCCTGCCACAAGCAATTTCTAAACATAGAGCCAGGAGTAACCCGAGTGCTACTGGGTGTGACACACACACACACACACACACACACACACACACACACACACACAAAGATTTGAGGATTGAAATCAAGTCAGTTATGTGCAAGGCAAATGCCCTACCCACTGTACTAACTCTCTGGTCCCAAGTGGAACTATTATTTATTTTGGTTTTTTGGGCCATACCCAGTGGCACTCAGGGATTACTCCTGGCTCTATGCTCAGGAATTATTCCTGGTAGATTCAGGGGACCATATTGGGATGCCAGAGGGTGAAACTTGGGCTGGATGTGTGCAAGGCATGCAGTTTACCCGCTAACTTCTCCAGCCCTAATTTAACTTCCCTTAAGGCTCACAGAACTTCTGTAGAAAGCAGATTTTGAGGCTCAGCTGGAGAAGCTTCTGTACTCCCCACCCCTAAATCCCTGAGAGAAGCAGGGAAATGAAAGACTGAACTGGGGGTGTGGGGCAGAGAGAGGATTCCATGGCTTTGAAGGTTCAATCCTCAGAAACCCACATGTTACCCTTAGCAGTTACCTGAGCACCATGACGTATAGTTCAACACCCTTCCCCAAATGCCCCCAAAGCAAGAAACAAATAGGGGGGATTGGCAGCTGGAGTCAGGCTGCCAAGCTGGAGCTGATGCCCCCAGCTTGCCCCTGCCCCCACCCAAGCCCAGAGCACCAGGAGGGCCGTTTCAATGCCCCCAGTTAGTTCTTTCACCCTAAACCACTGCGAAGATATCTTTGACCTCAGATCTTGTGGTTCTACCTGCCTCGGGGTAGAACAAACCCACAGGAAAGGAAACGGAAGCCAGCGTCTTTCTAGACACAGTGGTCATGGGTCCTTGCACTTCCCTCAGAGAGGTGAGGTTGGGCCATGTGACACCTGCTCCACAAACAGTGCTCAGGAGATCACAGTGCAGGAGACAGAATCAGGCTCTTCGCATGCAACGGCTGCGCTCCAGCCTGTCCTGCCATCTCTCTGGCGCCAACATCATCTGTTTAAAATTTTACTTTGTCCCTTGCTAGAGACCCCAGATGATGGGCATATCTTAATTATTTTTTTAATTTAATTATTTTGGGGGGGCTGTTCAGGGCTTATTCCTGAATCTTTGTTCTAGGGTCACTGCTAGTGGGACTTAAGGGACCATATATGATGCTGGGGATCAAACTTGAGTTAGTCAAGTGCAAGGCAAGCACCTTACCCCACAGTACTATCTTTCCAGCTCCAAGGAGCCCTTCCTTCTTCCCTCCCTCCCTTCCTTCTTTCCTTCCTTCCTTCCTTCTTATCACACCTGGTGATGCTCAGGGGGTTACTTCTGGCTCTACACTCAGAAATTACTCCCGGGGTGCTGAGGGGACCATATGGGATGCCAGGGATCAAACTCAAGTTGGTTGAGTGTAAGGCAAAGCCCTAATCACTCTGACCTGAGTATTTTGTTTTTCTTTGAGGGGGGGTTGGGGCTCAGGGATTACTCTCTGCTCAGCCCTCAGAAATTGCTCCTGGCATTACTCTCTGCTCTGCCCTCAGAAATTGCTCCTGGCAGGCTCAGGGGACTATTTGGGATCCCAGGGATTAAGCCCAGATTGGCTGCAGGCAAGACAAACACCCAACTAGCTGTGCTATTGCTCCAGCCCCCTCCTTTTTTGTTTTTTTAACAAAATAAAAATCTAGAAGACATTTTGTTTTTTGTTTTATTGGGCCAGACCTGGTGACACTCAGGGATTACTCCTGGCTATGTGCTCAGAAATAGCTCCTGGCTTGGGGGACCATATGGGACACCAGGGATAGAGTCGAGGTCAGTCCTGGGTCAGCTGCAAGCAAGGCAAACACCTACCACTGCTGTGCTATAGCTCCAGCCCTGGTTTTGTTTTGATTTTGGGCCATACCCAGCGGCACTCAGGGATTACTCCTGGTTCTGCTCCTTGTAGACTCAGGAGATTATATGGAATGCCAGGGATCGAACCCAGGTCCGTCCCAGGTCAACTGCGTGCAAGGCAAAAGCCTGACTGCTGTGCTATCACTTGGGCCCTAGGCGAATTTTTCTGTGCTATCACTTGGGCCCTAGGAGAATTTTTTGAGTCACACCTGGTGGTGCAAAGGGCTCACACATGACTTTAGGCTCAAGAATCACCCCAGATGGTTCTTGGGGTACCAAATGCAATGCTGGGTAGAAGCAAAGACAAGTGCCCTAACCCCTGTCCTATCTTTGCAGGCATCCACCTGGGGTGATCAGGAGCCCCTTGGGGCACAAACAACATACCCGGGGATTAAGTTTAGAACCACAGGCTGTCCTGGTTGTTTTCCTATTGGGGGGCATTCAGGGATCACTCCTGGAGGGCTCAGGGGACTCTAAGTGGTGTTAGGGTTTGAACCCATGCCGGGACTTAGTGCAAAGCAAGTACTAATCCTCCAGCCCCCAAATGGAAAACTTCGAGAACAGCTTCCTGGCTGTCTCCAGACATTCCTTTTAACACAGCGACCACCAGCTGAGGGTAGGAGCCCTGGGCAGATAAAGTCCCAGCCAAGACATGGCATTTCAGCTGGGGAGTGAAGCTCAAGCATGATTCAAGGTCGGTTCACAGTGACAGGAGAGGGCCAAGGGGTAGGGTGGGCGGTGTGTGGCTGAAAATCACAGGAAGCTTTGGCCTGGCCACACCACAAAGCACATTTACAACCGAGGCAGCTTCCAACTTGCTTGACTGGCCAAGCCGCCCACGTTCCTTTTCCCATGTGGACCCACTGGACTGAAAAGAACACGGAACAGTGCACAGTTTCTTACAAACTGATTCTTTGGTTTTGGGGCAATACCTGGTGGCACTCGGGGATTACTCTTGGCTCTGCACTCAGAAATTGCTCCTGGCAGGCTCAGAGGACCATATGTGATGGTAAAAATCGAACCCAGGCTGGTCCCAGGTCGGTCACATGCAAGGCAAACACTCTACCTGCTGTGCTATCACTCCGGTACCTTCTAAATTTTTTTTTTTTAACCACATGTTTTAGGGCTTAATTCTGGCTCAGGGATCAAACCCGGGTTGGCCATGTACAAAACAAGAGTCCTTCCTATCACAAAGCGAACTCAGCACTCCTGACTCTTACTCAAATCTGACTCCAAGAAACCCTACCCAGGTGTTCCACTTTCCTTATTCCCCTAAGTAACTCACCCACTGAGACCCATTTTCAGAACAGTTGTCCTTCCCATCCTTTATATCTCTGTGCTGCCTCCTCTCCTCTAGGAAGGCCCCACCTCTTCTTGCCCAGTCCCTAAATTAGGCATTCTTACTCCCACAGCTTTTCTTCCTGACTTTTTTTTATTTTCCTTTTGGGTCCACCCAACAGTAACTGAGTTAACACTCAGGGGTAACTCCTGGCTCTAAGCTCAGAAATCACTCCTGGCAGGCTCGGGGTCCATACGGATGCTGAGGATTGAGCCCAGTTTGGCCGCATGCAAGGCAAATGTCCTATCCTCTATTGCTTCAACCCCAACCTGGCCTCTTTTGGGGGGGTGTCTATAACAGGTGGTGCTCAGGGGTTACTCTTGGCTTTGTCCTTAGGAACTACTCCTGGTATTAGTAGGGGGACCATATAGAATTCTGGGGATTGAACCCAGATTGGCCAAGTGAAAGGCAAGTACATTTTTTTAGGGGGTCACGCCCAATGACACTCAGGGGTCCTAGCTATGCGTTCAGAAATCACTCCTGGCTTGGGGGACCATATGGGACACTGGGAGATCAAACCAGTCTGTCCTGGGTCAGCCTCGTGCAAGGCAAACGCCCTACTTCTACGCCATCACTCCACCCCATCCCCTTGGCTGTACTTTATCTCCAGCCTACCCCCAACCAGCACTCTTTGAGAGCCTATCCCACTCACCCCTTTTCTACCCCCTCCATGAAATTTCCCACCTCCAGCCTCCTCTCAAATCTTTCTGATTCCTGTCAGAGCCCCATCTAAGCCCTGATCAGAACCTCTCAGCGGCTCCCCCATGTCTTCATGGACAAATACCCAGTGGACTGACTTGACTGACAGAAGCTGGAAGAATCTTCCTCGAATAATCCCTCCCCCGCCCCCCTCCCGCTTCCTCTCAGCATCTTTCTGACCAGCCATCTAATACCTTTCAGTTCCTCCAACTAAAACCACTTTTACCACCAAATCATCACAGATGCTTCTCCATCCCAGTAGACCTTACTTTCTTTTCTTGGTTGTTTTGTTTTGGGCTATACACAGTGGTGCTCAGGGGTTAATTCCTGGCACTGCTCTCAGGAATCACTCCTGGTGGGCATGGAGGACCTGGGATGCAGGGGATCAAACCTGGGTCAGCAGCAAGGCAAATGCCCTACTCACTGTTCTACTGCTCCATCCCTAGATCTTTCTTTCTGCTTTCTGCTGCTCATTCCTCTTCAAAACACATTTCTGGCCTCAACTCAATGTCCTACCCACTTGGACCCCAGAGCTCAGTTCTTGTTTCATGACAAGAAACATGTTTCGTGATGCCCCTTATGGAACTCACTTATGTTTGCTTGGTTATTGTTTCAGGAGCACACCCAGCAGTACTTAAGGCTAACTCCTGGCTCTGTATTCAGAGATCACTGCTGGTGGGGCATAGTAGACCTTATGTGGTGACAGGGACCAAAAAAAAGCACATTCCCTACTGGCTATGCTATCTCCTTGGCCTGGAACCCACTTATGAAACCCTACAGGGCAGGATGTGGAGTATGAGGGTCAATCCTCTTTACTGCATGTAAAAGGCAAGTGAGGGGCCAGAAAGATAGTACAACAGGTAGGGTGTTTGCCTTGCACCTGGCCGATCCAATAAGGTCCTTGGAGCACCATCAGGAATGATCCCCAGTGCTGGAGCTTTGGCACAGCAGTAAGGCTTTTGCCTTGCATGCTGCCAACACAGAATGAACCCCGGTTTGAATCCTGGAATCCCATATGGTCCCCCGAACCTGCCAGGAGCGACTTCTGGGCACAGAGCCAAGGAGTAACCCTTGAGCACTGCTGGGTGTGACCCAAAAACCAAAATCAAAACCAAAACAAATGATCCTTTAGCTCAGTCATGACTAGCCCTTGAGCACTGCTGGATGTGACCCAAAAACAAAACAAACAAAACAAAAAGGCTAGTAAAAAGCACTTTCTTATGTTTGTTTTTTGGGGGCCCACACCGAGTGATGCTCAAGGGTTACTCCTAGCTCTGTACTCAGAAGTCACTCCTGATGGTGCTTGGGAGACCATATGGGGTATCAAGTATCAAACCAGAATGGGCTATATGCAAGCATACTACCCACTGTACTATAGTTCCAGCCACCAATTTTCTTTTGCTTTTTGGGCCACATCTGGCTGTTCTCGGGATTACTCCTGGCTAAGTGCTCAGGGAGAATTCCTGGTGGAACTTGGTAGTCCATATGGGATACCAAGATTGACTCACAGCCACTCATGTGCAAGACAAGTGCCTAATTATCTGTATTATCTCTCCAGTCTTCTCTATTTTTTGGAGAGGATTGCTTAGGGATACTCCTTGAGCTGTGCTCAGAGGTCACTCCCAGCAGTGCCTTAGTGTGACCGTGTGGTACTGAAGATTGAACCTGGCCTCCCGACATGCAAAGCAAGCACTCAGCTCATTGAGCTCTCTCAGGTCCCTTGCTCTGGGGCTGAAAACCTTTCCTGGAAGTGTCTTCATAAGTTATACAGTACCAGGGACCCAGCAGGGGTCTCTGGGGTCCCAGCAGGCATAGGATGTGCTCCAGCCCTGTGAGCCTTCTCCTAGTCTGATGTTTTTTGCTCCTCCCTCAGACAGAATGTAAGCTAAACCAGGGATCTTGGTCTGTCCAATTCATTGCAATGTCCCCCAAGCCTAGCATGGTTTGGGGCCTAAAGAACAGGCTTAATACATTTGCATTTTCATGGACAGGGCAGTTAAATCAACCTGCTCAAGATCACAAGGCTCCAGGTGAGAAGCAGGGGAGGGCCATAACCTCAGGCTCACTTTGCAACTCACTGCCCTGCACTTCTTCACTGAGCCTAGAGCTTGAGAGGGGCTGAAGTTTGATTGTGAATGTGTATGGCAAGAGAACCTGCTTCATTTCTTTTTATTTATTTATTTTGGCCACACCCAGTGACACTCAAGGGTTACTTCTTGCTATGCACTCAGAAATCGCTCCTGACTTGGGGAATCATATGGGACACTGGGGGAATCGAACCATGGTCCATCCTAGGCTAGTGCTTGCAAGGCAAATGCCTTACCTCTAGCGCCACTGCTCCAGCCCCCTGCTTCATTTCTTTGTACACCATTTCTAGAAGTGCAAGGAAGGCTAGGTCTAAACTATCCATTGTCTCTCCCACTTCTTTTTTTTTTTTTTTTTTTTTTTGGGCCACACCCATTTGACGCTCAGGGGTTACTCCTGGCTATGCACTCAGAAGTCGCTCCTGGCTTGGGGGACCATATGGGACGCCGGGGGATCGAACCGCGGTCCATCCTAGGCTAGCGCAGGCAAGGCAGGCACCTTACCTCCAGCGCCACCGCCCGGCCCCAGTCTCTCCCACTTCTGTCCCCCAAGACTTCCATGTCTTCCAGCATAGCATGGCTCACAGAGAGAGTGGGAGACTCCACAGCCACCAAGTACAGATAAGTTCCAGCGAGATTTCATATGGTTGATGGATCAACTCTTCGGAAGGAGTTGAGGACAACATAGAAAGCAAGGAATTGAAGAAAGAGATAGGGGGCCGGGAAGGTGGCGCTAGAGGTAAGGTGTCTGCCTTACAAGCGCTAGCGTAGGACGGACCGCGGTTCGATCCCCCGGCATCCCATATGGTCTCCCCAAGCCAGGGGCGATTTCTGAGCTCATAGCCAGGAGTAACCCCTGAGCGTCAAACGGGTGTGGCCCAAAAACCAAAAAAAAAAAAAAAAAATGAAGAAAGAGATAGTACAGCAGGGAGCGAAGAGATAGGTTCCAGCCTCAGGACCCCATTTCGTTTCCAGAATCCCTCCAGGAGTGCAAAAAAAAAAAAGCTCTGAATATCGCTGTGTGACACTCCCCCCAAAATAACCTCACCCCAATATGGAAATAGACTGGGGGCGCTGCCATGGCTGAGTCTGACGGTGCAGGGGGAGGATGAAGTCTGTGCAGCCAGGGGTTGAGGAGGACAGGGCTTATCGTGACAACTCCCACAATCCTTTTATTGGATGTCAGCTGAGATGGCAAAGATGCCAGGAGGTGATCAAGATGACCCAGAGATTTCGGAGTGGCGGCACCCCCCCAGCCAACATATTCTGCTGGGGATGGGTGGTGCCTAGATGGGGTAGTGATACAAGATAATGACAGACAGGGGTGAAGGCCAGCCAGGTGGCTCCTCCAGCGACCAAAAAGCTCGAGGCACCAATGTGGGTGGAGGGAATGGAGAGAGGCCCAGATAGGTTACTAAAAGAACAGATTTCAGGGGTCAGAGAGATAGCATGGAGGTAGGGCATTTGCTTTGCATGCAGAAGGACGGTGGTTCGAATCCCGGCATCCCATATGGTCCCCCGAGCCTGCCAGGAGCGATATCTGAGCGTAGAGCCCGGAGGAACCCTTGAGCACTGCAGGGTATAACTCCCCCCAAAAATTAATAAGTAATCAGATTTTACAAATAGGGGGATGCTACGGGAACTGAGTGGGGACAATTTCAGAAGAATGCGACCGCAGGGGACGGACGACGACATAAAAAAAGTCGGGGGTCGACAGCAGTATAGATGGAAGAAGAGCTAGTGGAAGGCAGCCGGGTGAGCCGCACCCCGAGTCTGCACAGTAAGTACCTGGGCTCCGCGACAGCCACCTTTGGGACCCAGCGCAGCGCGCATCTATCTACTGGACTGCTCCCAGGAATGATGGCTCCACCTCCGGTGCCTAACGCGCAGGCGTAGTCCCGCCTTCCGGGCAAAAAGCGCCTTTCTCATTGGCCGCGCAGCTAGCCAAAGGGGCGGGGACAAGAGCCTCCGAGACACGGTCACGTGACGCCAACACCTCCCGAATCTTGTTGGTAGCGGGCTAGAGTGTCCGCGGGTAGGCGGATGCTCTGCCTTCCGGTGTCTAGAGCGGCGCTTCCGGGGCGGGCCGCCGGGCTGCAGGAGGAGAGTCTTGGCTGTTGGCGCGGCGGGGAGACAGGGCGGGCTGCTCGAGTTGGGGCGCAGGGCACCCGTGCCAGGTGAGGGCGCGGGCCGGCGGCGGTGGGACTGGTTCGAATGCAGTGGGGAGGGCATGGTGGTCGGGCTCCCTTGGGAGGCGAGGTCCCCGATCCGGCGTGCTGCTGGAGCCAGAGATTTGACTTCCCTGAACCTTAGTTTCTTCCTCTGTGAAATGGGGGTTCGGGGCTGGTGGTGGTGTCCTTTGGGGTCGGAGCGAGAAAAGTGAGCTCGTGCGTGCTGGAACCTCAACTTTTTCCTCTCCCATGTCGTTGTGGATGAATGGTGACGCCGCTTGCAACTTAGTGTGGAAGGTGGTGGTAGGACTTGGAAGCCAGTAGATTGGGGTGTTCGAGTCCCAGCTTTAGGCTTTGTGGCTCTGTACCTGTGCTTTTCCCACCTCTGTTTGAACCTTCTTTTTTGCAACTGTGTCATGAGGACCAGCACTCGCATTATCAGTCTTGAAGACATGCAAGAAAGTGTGCGTGCAGTTAATACCTGGGGTCCTGGCCTCTTATTGAGTTGCCAGCCCCTCACCAGATTGGGGGCTCTCAGAGTGATTTCTCCAAGCTGGACAGCAATAGGAAGCACTTGGAAACTAAAGGTGGGCAAATCGGCACTTTGTATTGAGCCGATGTTGTGAGAATACTCATAATAATTAGATTCTCCCCTTTTATAAATCACTCTCGCATTGCATTGGTGGAGTTAGAGCTTTGTAGTTAAGCGCTTGTCCCTTGTTCGTGTTTGAAACTCCCGAGTTTGATCTCTGGCACCGTAAAGAATTTGAATAAAAACAACAAAAAGAAGCCAGTGATTGCTCCTCCAGCCAATTATGTGGAGGAGGAATAACCTAGATTGCTGCCCTGGTAGGAAATGAATGTTGCTGGACATGCAGAGGAACACATAACTGCGAAGCACAGAGGAAGAAGAGCTGGAGATAAGCTGAAGGAGCATTGGAAAAAGAATATTTTTGGGTGGGGGAAGCATACACAACGCTACTTTGGTTACTTCTTGTTCTGCACTCAGAATCGCTTCTAGCTGGTTTAGGCGGAACCGTGGTCATTCATGTGCAAGGCAAATAAATGCCCTCTCTTCTGCACTGTGGCTCCAGTCTCTAAGAGAATGGCTTTATAATATGTGGTTCCAGGTTGTCAGATGCCCTGGTCCCTGTCAAGTTAAACTTAGGTTGTCCCTTGCTGCCCCTTGATATGTAGCTGGCATTAGTAAGACAGTGACTGCCCTGCCTTGTCCCCTCGCTCACTGGAAGTTCATCTGTTTCATTTTGTGCTCACATACGCTCAGGGTCCCTGCCCAGCATTGTCTGGGAGACTTGGGAAATCAGGGAGCACTAATTTTCTCTAACCACTTTTATAGTTGAGGGATATGAAAGCCTGGAAAGATTTACGTTGGAAAAAAGTGGGCCTGGGGAGCTTGAGCTCCAAGATTGTTCTCCCTGAGGGAGCCAGAGATTTCCATAACCCTTGGCACCACATGGTCCCTTGAGTCCTGCAGGTGTGGTCCAATACCCCAAATAAAAATAAAACCATTCAATTGGGATTTGGAGCCGAGCCTACTGGCTGTAACAAGGAGTCTGAGCAGGGTAATTCTGTTATTAATGCAAAACTTTTGTTTTGTTGTTCTTCACTGTTCAGAATTTCAGCGCTGACCCTGGGCTTTTAATGGTGCCAAGAGGAAACTGAGTCCCTGCAGAAACTGCTTAGCTGGGAGCCCCAGCACCCCTTGAGGGCCTCTGGTAAGCAGTGACTGGAGCATGGCAGGGGTCTGTTCCTCGAGGCCCTCACACTGACTTGGGTGTAAATCTAGACTCTGTAGCATATGGACTCGTCTGCCATGCAGGGGAGAAGGGTCCTGCTTTGCTTTCTCCTGGCAGGGGGTGGTGAGGAGTTCCCCAGGTTAGCATTCACTTACTTGCTGCCAGGCTTGTTAGCATCAATGAATAAGAGCTTCCCATTGGGCATCAGAATCAGGGAGAACTTGTTTGGGAAGCCCAGTTCAGCCACTTGTGGCTGTGGCAAGTGGCAGATGACTTGGTGAGTCAGTTTTTCACCCGTGGAATGGGGCCTGATTGTTGTTCTTACTCTCTGGGAGTCTTGAGTTTGGGGTGGGGGACAGGCACAGGGCTACCTCTGTGAAATGGGCTGAACTGTCCCATGCCAAGGACCCACAGCCATGCCCACTGGGTTCATTGGCAAAACACAGATGGGACACAGAGCAGAGCCAAGTCACTGGGTCCATGAGTGTTGGACATAGTGCAGAGGCCAGAGAGGGACTGGAGTGGAGGAATCTTGCTCTGGGGTACACAAGAAAAAAACCCAAAGCAAAAGGGGTGGGACCTCAGGGCAGGTGAGGAGACCTATTCTGGGCCCAGGTGACTTTGTGCATGAAAATAGGGTGTGTGCAATCCTTGAGTCCAGGAGCCTCCAATGCTGCCTGCCTGCTGAGGTTGCTCAAGTCTGCCCTGGTCCATTTTACAGATGGGACATCGAGGCCTGGCTGGAGCAGTGACTGGTCCAGTTTACACAGCTTGTAAGTGACAGATCTGGGTTTGAACCCTGCCGTGTTTCTTTTCTGCATTAGCAGGGGTTGGGGTCAGGAGGGGCTGAGGTATGTGAGGGGGGACAAGCAGGTGCTAGGTAGGGTCTTGGGGTGGGGAGCAGGAACTGAGGGACAGTAGGCTACATGTCACGTTGGGGTTATAAATCAGCCCTGGATGGCGCTGGATGGTGAGGCCTTTCTCCTCTAGCTTGGACCATGCGTCTGCCACCCTGTTCAGCTGGCGGGTCTGAGGGTTCAGGATGGTACCCAAGAATCAGGTACCGCCCTAGGGTGGGAGCAGAATACCAAGTAAGCTATAATCCAATATACTATCACTAGGTCACACCCTAGGTATGCCCCTAATTGTGTACCTAGGGTGGGGCATAATTATTGATTAGGGTAGGATCAGTAATAAAAGGGGTGGGGGACAGTGGGTGGGGCAGTGTGGCCACAAGACAGTCTCTGGGGGCCAAACCAAGGGTTTCTGATTTCATCTAAGTAAGGGTGGTTCACTTCCTTCTTTCAGCCCCTTCTCTGAACTTTCTTTCTCCCAGCCCCCCCTTCTCGAGTCTCTGCTGACCCAGTGCCCCCCACATTCCTGTGCCAATGCCCTGCACATGGCCTCACCCCTGGAACACGCATCTTCCCAACCTGTGGGGCTCACTCCATGGGCTGCTTTGTACCCCCACCCCCAGGTCACAGCTGCTAACACTGTCCCCATCCCTGCCCAGAGCCAGATTTTTTGTTTCTGCCCTTTCCAATTACCAGCTCTTAGGACACCTCCCATCTAGGGGTGGAGGTGGGGGGGTGTCTCAGCAACCCCTCCCCCATTTCTGAACGGATAAAAACGTAGGTGTTTAAGGGAAAAGTCTCATTCCTCACCCTCTCCAGTGGGACACTGGCCCCAAAGCTGGCCCCAGCAGGAGGGATGGTGGTGGCGGCTGAAGGCCTGCCAGCTGCTGGGGCTATTCCTGGGCTGTGAACCCTCAACCCGGAATGCTCGCTTCCCTGGCGAGGTGACAGTTGCAAGGGTCAACACTCAGGCCGGTCTCTCTCCACTCTTTCTTCAAGGCTCCCAGGAGGCACTGCAGGGCCAGAGAGAGGATGGTCTCGGTGACGATGGGTGAGTCTGTGGTCTTCTCTTGGGGGGGCCCCCTTTCCCCTTAGACCTTTTGGAGGGTGTGGGGTTGGGGGAGGGTGCCCATGTCATTGTCAGCAACAGCTGCGCTGGATCAGGACATGGAGGCTGGGCTGGGCTGGGCTGGGCCTCCTGGTTGGCCACACAATGTGGCATGAAGGAGGGGGCTCAGGGGAGCTGGCAGAACCCCTAACTGGTTCCCTCCCCAGAGCTTCCGAACGGGGCTCCGAGTCTTGGTACTGTCACTGGGGGGACATGGAAGGCACATGTTGGGAGGGGCTGGCTACGGTGTCTCCACTTATCCGGGTTCCTACCAGCTTGCTCTCCCCATCCCCCCTGTTCTCCTGCCTCTCTGTGTTCTGGGGCTGCTTGGACTCCTCTGAGATCTGGGTGTCCCCCAGGGTAGGCAGAAGCCCAGAACTAGGTAGAAGGGGAGATTGGGCTGGGAATGTGATACAGAAAATGTTTCTATTTTGTTTTTTTGGTTGTTTTTTTTTTTTCCTTCTTCTTTGGGTTCTTTTTGGGCCACACCTGGCAATGTTCAGGAGTTACTCCAGGGCGACCATGTGGGATGTTGGGGATATAAGCACCCTCCCTGCTCTACTCTCTCCAGCTTCCCCCTCACCCCCACTCCCCAGGATTCTCTCATTTCCCCCTGATTACCGTCATTCCTCATGTCACTTTATAGTTAATGCCACCAATAAAAACCTTTTTGGGAAGCCAGAGAGATAGCACGGAGGTAGGGCATTTGCCTTTCATGCAGAAAGTCTGTGGTTCGAATCCCAGCATCCCATGTGGGTCCCCTAAGGCTGCCAGGAGCGATTTCTTAGCATAGAGCCAGGAGTAACCCCTGAGCGCTGCTGGGTGTGACCCAAAAACCAAAAATAAAATAAATAAATAAATAAAAAACCTTTTTGGTGTTTTGTTTTTGGGCCACATCCAGTAGTGCTCAGGGTTTACTCCTGATTCTGTGCTCTGGTGGGCATGCTTTTTTTGTTTTGGAGGGAGACTATATCCGACTGGGCTCTGGAGCAATACTGGGCATCTATTTATTTATTTGCTTATGTTTTGGGGGCACACCTGGCAGTGCCGAGGGATTACTCCTGGTTCTGTGCTCAGAAATCATTTCTCCCAGTTTCGGGGGACCATATGGGATGCCAGAAATCAAACCTGGGTCCATTCCAGGTTGGTTGCATTTAAGACAAACACCCTACAGCTGTGCTATCACTCTGGCCCCTATTTATTTGATTTATTTAAGTTTTGGGGCCTTACCTAGCAGTGCTCAGGGGTTACTCCTGACTCTGTGCTCAGGGATCACGCCTGGCATTGCTCAGGGTTACCCTATGGGATGGATGCCAAGGATTGAACCCGTGTTGGCCACATGCAGGGCAAGCACCCTCCCCGCTGTGCCGTTACCCCAGTCCCATATGTGGCATTAAACTCATGGAAGCTGTGGCCATGTTGTTTGGGCTACCGCTCATTTTGGAGGGAATAGTGGGGGTAATGGGAGTAACAGGTTTTGTCCTCCCTGCAGCCACTTCCGAATGGATCCAGTTCTTTAAGGAAGCCGGCATTCCTCCGGGACCTGCTGTCAATTATGCCGTGATGTTTGTGGATAACAGGTGAAGGAGTGGACGGGGCCAGCTGGGTTGGGAGGACTGTGGGGGTGAGGGACGGGCCCCTCCATGACCTCCTCGCCCCTGCAGGATCCAGAAGAGCATGCTGCTTGATCTCAACAAGGAAATCATGAACGAGCTGGGCGTGACCGTGGTCGGTGACATCATTGCCATCCTGAAGCATGCCAAGGTGGTACACCGTCAGGTGGGGCGCTGCTCGGTCCTCTCTGGGGCCTAGAGGGGCTAGGGGAATGCTGGCTGAGCCCACAAGAGGCTGCATAACCCGGGCCAGCTGATCTGAGTTTTAAAGCTGTGTGTTTACTGTGTGACATTGGGCTTTTAGCTTAACCTCTCGGAGCCTGACTTTTAATCCCTGTAGTTTTCAGATAGGTAAAGCTTCGTTAGCAGGATTGTCTCTAGCATGAAGATAAATGAACTATTTCTTGTTAGTACAGACTGGCCAGTAAGACCTGAATTAAGGTACTTTGTCATTTTGTTTTTGTTTTCGGGCCATACCAGACAGTGCTCAGGGATTACTCCTGACTCTGCACTCAGGAATGACTCCTGGCAGGCTCAGGGTAACCATATGGGATGCTGGGGGTTGAATTTATGTTCGCTGCTTGCAAGGCAAATGCCCTCCCTGCTATTGCTCTGACCATGCATAATTCTTATGATAGTCTCATCACAGGGACCTACTTGGTGACTTGATCATTTTTTGGTCTTGAACTCCTACTCTCACCCTCACCCCCATCTTTAAGGACACACTGATGGGACTTACGAGTGTGGTGCCAGGGAGCAAATTGGGGTAGGCTGTGAGCAAGGCAAGTCAGCACTTTACCCGCTGTGCACTCTCTCTCTGACCCTTGAACTCCCCTCATCTGAGCAGCCTGAGGACGGTGATCTCATCTCCCTGAGGCTCTGGAACATGTTTTTCACACCCCTCAGCTGCCTCCCAGATAACATGGTGTGTGGCTTGGCATTAGCGTGCAGATGCGCGCGTGCTTGTGTGTGTGTGTAACACACGGCTTTGGGACGTAAAAGTACATATATAGGAGTCCAATCAGCCCACCTGGTTTGACTCTGTGTATTGTATTTGTTTGTTTTGGGTTACACCTGGCAGCACTCGGGTTACTCCTGGCTCTACGCTCAGAAATTGCTCCTGGCAGGCTCAGGGGACCCTATGGGATGCTGGGATTCAAACCACTGTCCTTCTGCATGCAAGGCAAACTCCCTACCTCCATGCTATCTCTCCGGCCCCCGTGTATTGCATTTGATCCCCCAAGCACCTCCAGGTGTGGCTCTAAAATCAAACCTCCCAAAAAGAACTAGGAATTAAAGAGACATAATAACAAATATAATAATTGAAAACAAACACATGTAAAATGCTTGTTATGTACTGTATTTTGGAGGGAACTACCTGGGGTCATTCCTGGCCATACTTAGGTGGCAATGAAGACCCAGGACCAGATATGCAGGGTATGTGCCGTATTACTTAAGCCACACCAAGCAGTGCTAAGGGCTTACTCTGGACCATATGGAATTCTGGAGATCGAGCCCTGATCTGTGGCATGCACCCTACTTGCTTCTTGTTTCTCTAGCCTACTTTCCTTGTCATGCCAGGTTTGGGGTCACCTATAGAAAACATTCTTTGGGGGTGCTGGTGCCTTTCTTCTAGGACTGGCTTAGAAATCTCAGCAACTCATACTCCCCCCCTCCCCCCTTAACTTTTTTCTGTGACTTGGAGCTCCAGGTTCCCAGGCCCCCCATCACATGCACCTACCTCTGTGGTTTTGCAGGACATGTGCAAAGCAGCCACCGAGTCTGTCCCCTGCAGCTCCGGCCCCCTCCCGGGCGACAGTCGCCGAGGTGCTTCAAGTGGTGAGTCCCATATCTGCCCCCATATCCTCACACTTCCCCTCCAGTTAGGGAAATGTTGCAGAAGTGGCTCTACAGTGTCTGGGGTCACTTCGCTGAAGAAAAACAGAGCTAGGAGGTGAGTGATTCTCTGCATGTTCCCAGTTTTCCTTGGTAGTCATTGGCTTCCAGAAAGTTCTGTAAATATGGTCAGTGTCAAAAAAAAATATTGGTCAGTGTCACAGCCCATCACACTTTCAACGCCAGCTGACCCATATGCCACATAATGTAGATAGTGGCTTCAGTAATGTTGAACCCTAGGCCAACACAGCATGACCTATCAGGATGAAGTTTGAGCCCGCTCACACATTCCTCACATTGGAGCTCAGCTTGTGCTCTGAGTCAGCCTCTCCCTTCGAAGAAGGTGTCCCCCCAACCCCTCATTTCTCAAGGCCTGTCTGAGTCCTGGTGGCTGGTGGACACCTGGGTTCACTGTTGGTCCTATCTGGGAAGTCAGAGAGGTACCCTTTCCACGGCCTATCTCTTGGGGGACCTGGGAGATCTGAAGTGGGTCTGCTTGTGGAGCTGCCGGCTGGTGGGAGAGTCCCCCCAGAAAAATGTCACCAGGAGTCAGACAGTAAAGTTACCGGTGGTGATGGTTGGTGATAGGGGTCAGGGCCATCTGTGAGGAGGCTGGAAGGAGAAACATGCCACCATGTTGATATTTAGGGCCACGACTAAGGGGCTATGGGAGATTCTGATGCCCTGTTGAGATGGCTATGGGGAGGGCAGAGCTCAGCACTGGGCTGGGCTTGAAAAAAGTAGGACAAGAAGGGGGCCTTGGGAAAGGCTCCTGGGCCTGGTTGCCCACTCCCAAGTGACCCTGGCTGCCTCCCTTGGGCGCTTTCTAACCAGACTCTCCCTGTCCTGGCAGCTGCCTCCCGCATGATCGCCAACAGTCTGCACCACGACTCCCCACCTGGGACGCCCCCACGGCGACCGGACACCAACACTTCCAAGATCTCAGTCACTGTCTCCAACAAGATAGCCAAGAGCGCCAAGGCTGCCGGTTAGGGCCTTGGGTAGGGGTTGGGGGTACACCGATGGGAACTTGTCTTGTGGTTTTGGTTTGGGTGGTGCCAAGGAGCACACCCAGGGTCTCACACATGTAAGGCAAGTGCTCTACCACCTGGCCACAGAAAGCCCTGGCCTGGAGCCCCAACTATATAGTACAGCGGGTACCCAAGATTGATCCCCAATGTCTCATTGTCCCAAAGCCACCACTAGGAGTCATCCCTGAGCACAGAGTCAGGAGTCATTCTGAGCACCACAAGGATGCAGCTCCAAATACCAAAGCAAAAGTGTCTTATCAGAGCTGGGGGACGGAACCCAGCTTTCGAGCACTTCCTTGGAGTGCATGAAGCCGGGGTTGGGGTTTGGTGCCCAGCTCTGCTGGAGCTCTGGACAACCTCTCCTCCCATAGTGTGAGAGGATTCCAGCTGGTCCATGCTGTTGGGGTGTTGGCACAATGAGACACAACTGAGGGCTTTATGTGCCATCAGAGACCGTGGGGAGAGGTGGCAGGGGAGGGAAGGGGGCCCTGCTGACACATGGGAATAAAAGGTCTCCTGTGCCCTTTTGTGGTCTCCCCCAGCTGCCCAGGCCCGGCGGGAAGAGAGCCTGACCATCCCCACCAAGCGGCGGCGGGTGACCGCAGAGATGGAGGGAAAGTACATTATCAACATGCCCAAAGGCACCACCCCGAGGACCCGAAAGATCCTGGAGCAGCAGGCGGCCAAAGGTACCAACGGACAGCTGTGTGCATGTGCATTTTGGTGTTTGTGCCAATCCTCTCCCATGCCCTTGCACAGAGGGTCCAGGGGTTGAGGCTGGGGGGTTGCTCCGTGGTCGTTGCAGGCCTTCTTGGGGTCTCTAGGCCTGTTTCACCCACCCCTACCACCACTCATGGTGACAACAAGGGGAGAATGCAGAGCTGTTAGGAGCACCCGGGCTAGTGGGGAAGGAGCTTCCAGCCTCACTTAGTGTGCCAGTACCAGGATGTGCTTTCCCAGGCTGGGGGGATGGACACGTGCCTCATTGTCAGTGTTTCTTGTACCTCAGCAAGAACAGGGAGGTGGTGGTGGGGGTGAGGCTGAAAAGATTAAAATCTGAAAAAATAAAAATAAAGGGGTTGAATGCCCAGTAAGTTTGGGAACTTCTAGGAAAGCAAGCCGCTCCTCCCACCCCTCACAGTCCTCCCTTCCTAACTCTTCCCTCCTTTCTCTCCCTTCCTCCCCTCCTCTTGTTCTTTTTGTTTGTTTGTTTGTTTTTGGGCCATACCTGTCGGTGCTCAGGGGTTACCCCTGGCTATCTGCTCAGAAATCACTCCTGGCAGGCATGGGACCACATGGGATGCCGGGATTCGAACCAACATTGGTCCTGGGTTGGCTGCTTGCAAGGCAAACGCCCTACTGCTGTGCTGTCTCTCTGCCCCCCCCCCTCCTTCTTACCTCCTTTTCCCCTTTCTCTTCCCCTTGTCCTTCTCCTATCTATTTCCTTTTCCCTTTCGCCTTTATCCATTAGAGATCACTGCTGGTGGTACTGAGGGACCCTATGCTGTGCCATGAACAAACCTGGTACACGTCCAAGGCGCAGACCATACCAGCTCTATCATCTCTCTGTCCCAGACCTTTTATGTTTTTGTTTTTGGGCCACACCCAGCGGCACTCAGTGGTTACTCCTAGCACTACGCTCAGAAATCACTCCTGGCAGGGGGACCATATGGAATGCCAGGGATCAAACTCGGGTCCATCCCAGGTTGACAGCGTGCAAAGCAAACACCGTGTGCTATCGCTCCAGCCCCCAAATCTTATTTTCTTTTCTTTTTGGGTATTTGGACTGTACCCTACTGTGCTTAGGGCTCTGGTCTCTAAAGTGACCCCGAGGGGGATAGATATCTCTAGAGTGTTAACCAGTCAGCAGCATGGAAGGCTGACATCCTACCCCTGCCCTCTGACCTCACGAGCTCAGCCCACCCCAGGGTACAGAGTTGCTCTCGGACTTCCAAGACTTTTCCACACCCGTATGGTGTCACTTCTTTCCTGTCACCTCAGCATCCCTGTGACTCAATTGAGTACCTGTTTTTCCCACTTGGGGACCTGTTAGTCTCTATTAGAGACACAGGACCCAGAAAAGTGAGGAGAGTGAGCAGGGTTGAGAACATTTGGACACTCTGGGAAAGTTGGGGTTCAGCGGTGCAGGCACATCCAGGGTGGCTTATGGACACTTCACTTGTCGTCCCCCCCCAGGCCCTCAGCGAACGTCTGTGTTTGACCGTCTGGGTGCTGAGATCAAGGTAGACACAACGGTGGGGAGCAAGGTGAGTAGCAGGACGGGATTGGGCCCACACCGGGCTCCCTAGTTCTTGTCTTCCATGGACGGGGTTCCAGACACTTCCTTCCCTTTAGTCCTTGCACTTTTGGGGCCACCTCACCCGCCTTCCCAGCCTCAGTTTTCTTCTTTGCAGTGATGACTTCCTCATCTGTCTTTGAGCTGCAGGAGCTCCCAGGTCTTCAACAGGCCTCAGCAGCTCCCCCATCAAGATCCCTCTGGATGCTGCTTTAGGGGTGCCCCTCTATTCCCTTGCAGACACTTATAATCTTTTATAATCCCACCTTTGTAGCTGTCTCCTTCCCCTACCCCCCACAGATCCCACAGCCCCTCCCAGACACTGGTGATGGTGTGACGGACACACCCAGTGTGAGCGAGCTGCCCAGCATGACTCTGGCCCTGCCACTAAGGTGCCAAGGTCATCCTGTTGGTGACCTTGGTCACATCATCTGAACCCTTTCTACCTCTAGGTCCCCGCCTGGAGGGACAGTGGTGAGGGTGGAGCAAGGTCCTTATGGTGCTGAAGGCTGACTCAGTTTTGGGGCCACTCACAGCCATGTGAAGGTGGGGCAGGGCGGAAACACAGTGCTGGGGATGGAGCCAGGAGGCTCCTGCATGCCAAGCTTGCCCTGGCCCTGTGTTCCAGAAGGCCCCGTGATTTATTAGTTTGGGGGCCACACATGCCTGTGCTCAGGGGTCACTCCTCGTGACGCTCAGGGCCATATTGGGTGCCAGGGATTGTACCCTGTCAGTGCCTATTTCCTTTCCCCGCACTCCTTGGGAGGTTGCTCTGCTCCTGTTCCTCACCTCTCGCCTTTTCCCTCCCCAGGATCGGGATGGAAGCCTTGTGCAGGTGGTTGGGGTGCTCGGTGGGTGTGATGTTACTGCATGACTGTGCCTCTTCCTGCCCAGGGTCTTGCACCTCTATCATTGAGTTCATTTGCAGCCTGACCCATGCCAGGCCCACTGCCACCACCACTGTGGCCACTGCAGCTGAGGCGGCCAGGCAAGGCCAGACACCCCTTCAGACAGCTGTGGGAAGCAAGGTCTCCTCATGTGAGCCACGAGGCCCAGCCCTGAGGAGCTGCCCTCATTCGGGTTTTGTTTTGTTTGTTTTTGTTTTTTGGGCCACACCCATTTGACGCTCAGGGGTTACTCCTGGCTACGTGCTCAGAAATCGCCCCTGGCTTGGGGAGACCATATGGGACGCCAGGGAATCAAACCAAGGTCCATCCTAGGCTAGCGCTTGCAAGGGAGATGCCTTTTCTCTAATGACACCTCTCCGGCCCCCCTCACTCGGGTTTATCTGCTTCCCTCACAGCCCACTGGAGTCTTCAGCCGCCTGGGGGCCACCCCAGAGGCAGATGAGGATGCGGCATGGGACAGTGACACAGACAGCAGCAGCTCCGTGCTGCAGTACGCCGGGGTGCTGAAGAAGCTCAGCCGTGGGGCCCCCAGTGCCAGCCCGAAGCTGCCTCTGCCCCCGTTGCCTGTCAAGGCCAAGGCCACCAGCTCAGCTCCCGCCCCCACCCCCACCCCCGCCCCGCGGCGCCTGGCGCTGCAGCGCAAGCCGGACTCAGTGCCCAAAGTCAGCATCGTGCAGAGACTGGGCAAGGCTCCTTTGGTGCCTGCAGCCCAGGACAGCCAGGTCACGAGCACCAAGAGTAAGTCGGCAGCCGAGCTCCTGCCCAGCGTTAAGAGGACTGTGGTGGGGGCCCGGGGCTGCAGCATGGACCACGCGGGCTCCGTCAGTGTGTTCCAGAGACTGGGCCACAGAACCTTCTAGCCCCCCACTGGCTCCTCCGCTCTGCTCCTGCGCTGGCTCCTCCCTCAGGGTCCAGCCGATGTCTGGGGCCAGCACCCCAGGTTTTGAGTCTCCCGTGGCTTTCCCCAGCCTCTTGGTGTCCCTCCCGGGTCCGCTCTGCACTCCCTCTCCTGGGGCCTCTGCAGCACTACTCCTGACTTCTCCCCGTGCTGAGGGCCCCCAGTCCTCCTTCCCCACTCCCAGCAGAACCCCCTCTGGAGCCCGTGGTGCTCCCTCTCCTCCCCTTCCCCTCCTGTCCCCCATCCCAGGTCCCTGTCCTGGCCTCTCTTCACTCGTCCCTTTCTCTTCTGTTTCCGTGGCAAGGCCCGACTGTCCGCTGCGTCCTGCCTGACCCTCCTGCCTTCGCGGCCTCCCAGCGGCCCCCTCGGCGACCGTGGCGTCCAGCCTGTTGAGACTGTTAGCGGGGACGCCCCTGACTCTGCTTTCCTGCCCTGCGACATTCTCTCCCCAGCTTCCCTCTTCTCTCCTCCTCCTTTGCCCCTTTTTCCCTTTCCTCTCTGTCTCCCTCTCCTTTCCCCCCTCTCTGACCTTCCCTCTCTACTCTCTCTCCCTCTTTCTCATTCCCTGTTTTTCCCATTCCCTCTCCCTCTACTTCTCTCTCCACTCTTTCCCTTCCATTCTCCATCCTCTCGTTCTTCCTCCTTCCTCTTCCTTTCTCCCTTCTCTCTCTCCTCTCCCCTTCCCCAGGTGGGTGGCAGGCTGGGCCAGGGATTCTCCAATAGATTTCTGCGACTTTGAAACCGCTTCCGCCCCTCCTTGAGGGGTATCTCCAGATTGGCTCCCAGAACTGGGGAGGGGTTGTCTGGTTCCGAAGTTCATCACTTGCACCCACAGAGGGACCCTGTCTGCTCAGGCCCTGAGCTGGGAGAAGGCATCTTGGCCGTGGTCACCACTCATGACTGCCCACTAGGTGCATATGCCACTGGGCATAGTGACCCCGGCCTCCTGCAAGGAAGGTGTGGGGAGAGCTGCCAGGCGAGGGGAGGACAGGGAGCCACGTGGAGGACTTGGGGATCAGGGTCTGGTGACCTGGGTATGGGGGTTTGGAATGCCCCAGCAGATGAGTGTCCAAAAGTAGTCTTGGGAGAGGCTGGTTGGGGCCAGGGTGCTCCTCAGGTTTGTGGACATTGCAGGGCTTGGAAGATTACTTTCGGCTCAGGTCTAGGGGACCAGTCGTGGCCATTCTGCCCAGAGGGGATCCTAGCCAGGAGGGGCACCTCTGTGGTGATCATGGGGTGCAGGAGGGCCAGGACACTGGGGTGGGCCTGCTGGCAGGTGACAGTCAAGTCATCTGGTAGGACCCTGGGTCAGAGCCAGTATCCATGTCTGGCCATACCTGCACAGAGGGCAGAGGGGACACAGGGGACTCCCTGGTTGCTTTCCAGGAAGCAGTTGAGGTGTCCGATCGCCCCAGCTTCTCTTTTCTTTTCCTCCTGCTGGGCGGTCAGGAATGGAACCTGTTCTCATTCTCCTGCACAGGTGTGGGGGGCTCCATCCCACCTCCTCTGGGGTGTGTGGCCCCTACAGAGTGTCCTGGCTAGTGGCCGACGGGCACCTCAGCACCTCTGACCTTTTAACAGGTGCTTGCATTTTATTGGCTTTCTGGGGAAAAAGAATCAAGTTGTAAATTTTTTTACTATGAATTAAAAATGAAGTTCTGCACTTAATTCTTCAGCAAAGGCAGTGGAGAACCTCATGTGTCCTCCCCATGGTCCCTGGGGTAGGGACTGGATCCCCAGAAGGGTAGTGAATGACAGTGCTGTCAAGAAGATTCCAGAGAATGGTCCCCCAAGCCAGGAGCGACTTCTGAGCGCATAGCCAGGAGTAACCCCTGAGCGTCACCGGTTGTGCCCCCCCCCCAAAAAAAAAAGATTCCAGGGTGGGGCCGGAAAGATAGCATGGAGGTAGAGTGTTTGCCTTGCATGCAGAAAGACGGTGGTTCGAATTCCGGCATCCCATATGGTCCCCTGAACCTGCCCGGAGCGATTTGTGAGCGTAAAGCCAGGAGTAGCCCCTGAGCGCCACCGGGAGGGACCCAAAAACCAAAAAAAAAAAAAAAAAGATTATGGGCAGGGGGCCGTTTGCCTTACACACTGCCGACCCAGGACAGATCTGGGTTTGATCCCCGGCATCCTATAAGGTCCCCCAAGCCTGCCAGAAGTGATTTCTGAGTACAGAGTTTTACAGTAGTAAAGCCTGAGCACCACCAGGTGTGGCCCAAAAACCAAAAAAAAGATTTCAGAGGGGCCAGAGCAATAGTCTAGCAGGGAGGGTGTTTGCCTCACACACAGTAGACTCAGGTTAGATCCCCAGCATCCTATGTAGTCCCCAAGCCTGCCCAGGGAACAATTCCTGAGTGCAGAGCCAGGAGTTAGCATTATCGTCAGGTATGATCCCAAAACAGATGAACCAAGAAAGATTCCAGAGCTATATTGACCTTCAATGCTGTTTTTTCCCTCTCTTCATCCTATTTTATGCCATTTTATAGGGGACACCTACCTGTCCCTGGCCCCTCACACCCTTAAGTTCTTACTCTCTGTGGGGCATTTCTGGGCAGTGCCTCTGCCCAACCCCATATTAGAGGGAGCCTCTATGACCAGTGGCCCTGTTCCTAGCTGCTGGGGAACAACGTGGTTCTGACCTTCCACCTTTCTCAGTTCCCCAAGACACCCCTGTACCTCCCAGATGTCTGGGACCCCTCACTTCCTCTACCTTCAAGGTCTTCAGCCTAATGAACCTTTTCAAGGAGTGTGGCAGCCTCTGCTGGTTCCAGTCCCCTAGCAGGGAGCAACTGTGTGTGGTGTGACAGCAGCTTGCTGTGGGGTTCAGGCCAGCCCTGAGAAGGGGGACACCAGGGAGCAGGGTGGGGAAGCAGGGTCCCGGAGAGGGGGTTCAGGGCATCTTGGCTTCTTGTGGATATGCTCCCGTTGGTCCCATCATAGCCCCAAGAGATGCTGGGGGATTATGCCACCACCTGCCTTCCCCCCTCCCCACTTTCTACCTCCATCCGCCCTAGAAGCATATGTCCCCAGGCCCACTGGGTGTGCCCCAAGCCACCTATTTCTGAGCTTCTACCCAAACACGAAGACCAAAATTACAGCAGGTTTTTCAAGGGAGCCCCCCAGGGGGGAACCTGCCAGAGGGGTGCTCAGGGAAAGTCACGGGCATTCATGGCTAGATACATGCATGCGTGCAGCCTGCTCTGCCCATCCACCCTCCCTCCTGGGCCAGCTGGGTTGCCATGGCCTCCATGGAAGGCAATCCAGCTGTTTCCCAATAGGCATCTTGAGCTGGAAACGGCTCTATTCTGTCCCTGGGTGCCCAGATGACAGACCTGAGCTGTGTTGGGCCTTCGGATGGTCTCAATGGTTATCAGGAGCAGTAAAAAAAATGGCTGACTGGACTTGGATTTGATCCCCAGCATCCCATATAGTCCCCGAGCCTGCCAGGAGTGGTTTCTAAGCACAGAGCCAGGAGTAAGCTGTGAGCACTGCCGGGTATAGCCAAAAAACAAAGACTACCTTCAGCCTCTCCCTGACTTCCCTGCATGCTCCTAGTTACTGATTCTGCATTTAGCATCCTTATGCCCCAGGAGATGCAGCAGACCATGACAGGTTGTTGGGAAGGATTTTTCTCGCTTTTGGGGGGGAAGTATTTGGTGATGCCCAGGGCCTCAACCTAGTGCATCTGTGCTCGAGGGATGTCTTGCTTCTGGGCCAGTTGGATTGAAGTTGGACTTCCTGCACTCGGAACACACACTCGGCCCATGCCATCATTTCTCTGGCCCTATAGTTGTGATTTTCCCTGTTTCTTTTTTTTTTTTTTTTTTACCCCTCCCCCTGGGAACTGCCTCCAGCTGTGCTCAAGGGAACTGATGTACTGGGAACAGAACCCTGGGCTCCTGCGTGCAAGCGTATATACCCCAGCCAGCCCTGGACCATCTCCTCAAAGTGTGTGTTGTTTGTTTTTACTATATTAGGAAATCTTTGGTGTCAAAGTGTATGGGGTGGTGATTGGCTCATACTCTGGTGCTCAGAAATTTCCTAGCCCTGTGCTCAGTGCTGAGTGACTCCTGGCAGTGCTCCCAGACTATATGCTGAGGGGGATTTGAACTGATGTTGGCATAAGGCCAGGCAAGCGCCATAATAACTCCGGTACTATCTCTCTGGCTCCCAGTACATGGAGTTGAAAACCGAGAATTTGAGAGCTGGTTGAATTTGACAGCGGATAGGGCTCTCACCTAGCACCCAGCCAACTCGGTTTGGGTCCCCAGCACCACCATATCATCTTCTCAAGTATCTCCAGGAATGATCCCTGAGCACAGAACCAGAAGATCTAAGCACTCCAAAACAAAAAATAGAATTTGGGGGCCCGGAGTGGTGGTGTAAGCAGTAGAGTGTTTGCCTTGCATACGCTAACCTAGGATGGACCACGATTCAATCCCCCAGCATCCCATATAGTCCCCTTAGCCAGGGGCGATTTCTGAGCACATAGCCAGGAGTAACCCCTGAGCATCACTGGGGGTAGTCCAAAAGCCAAAAAAAAAAGAATTTGGGGTCAGAGAGCTAGGACAGTGACCATATATAGGGACCCATATATAGTCCCCAGAGCTCAGCCAGGCATGTTTCCTGTTTGCATTTAGGAGTATGCCCTAAGCGTGGTTGTGGCACTGAAAAAAGATGTTTGTCTCCCAGGTAGTGGCCGCTGTCATCCGAGGGCCCAGCATCCTGGTTAAGCTGCTCCGTGGCTCCTGTCTGAATGATAGTCCAGCGGGAAGCACATTTGTCTTGTATGTGGTCGGCCCAGGTTCAGTCTTCAGCAGCCTAGATGGTCACCCAAGTCCTGCCGGGATTGATCCCTGAGCTCAGAGCAAAGGTTCAGCCCTGAGCGCTGGCTGGGTGTGGTCCCAAAATAACAAAAACCCTGAAGAAGGGGCTAGAGTGATAGCATGACAGGGCATTTGCTTTGCATATGGCTGGCCTGGGTTTGATCCCTGGCCTTCCATTTGGTTCCTTGAGTCTGCCAGGAGTGATTTCTGAGCATATAGACAGGAGTAACCTTGAGTGTTACCAGGTGTGGCTCGAAAACAGACATAAAAACTCTGACACGGGGGGCCGGGCGGTGGCGCTCCAGGTAAGGTGCCTGCCTTACCTGCGCTAGCCTAGGAGACGGACCGCGGTTCGATCCCCCGGCGTCCCATATGGTCCCCCAAGCCAGGAGCGACTTCTGAGCGCATAGCCAGGAGTAACCCCTGAGCGTCACCGGGTGTGGCCCAAAAAAAAACAAAAAACAAAAAAAAACTCTGACACGGGGCCAGAGAGGTGGCACTAGAGGTAAGGTGTCTGCCTTGAAGTACTGTATTTGCCGGCGTATAAGACGACTGGGCGTATAAGACGAGTCCCTAATTTTGCAGTTAAAACATAGGTTTAGGCCTATATTCGCTGTATCAGACAGAACGTTCCTGTGCTGCGTGTGCTGCATGTGTTCCTGTGCTCATGTACCACAGTGAGCCAATCACAACAAGCAAGGTTCAAAGGTTATACTGTAATAGACTTTTTCTCTGACTCTGGCCAATCTGAGCAGGCTTTTTTTTTTGTTTTGTTTTTTGTTTTTGTTTTTCGGGCCACACCCGTTTGATGCTCAGGGGTTACTCCTGGCTAAGCACTCAGAAATTGCCCCTGGCTTGGGGGGACTATATGGGACGCTGGGGGATCGAACCACGGTCCTTTCCTTGGCTAGCAATTGCAAGGCAGACACCTTACCTCTAGTGCCACCTCACCAGCCCCATGGAATTCTCAAGTTTGTTTGTTTTTGGTTTTTGTTTTTGGTTTTTTGGACCACACCTGTTTGATGCTCAGGGGTTACTCCTAGCTAAGCGCTCAGAAATTGCCCTTGGCTTGGGGGGACCATATGGGACGCTTGGGGGGACCAGACCGAACCGCCGTCTTCCTTGGCTAGCGCTTGCAAGGCAGACACCTTACCTCTAGCGCCACCTCACAGACCTGAGCAGGCTTTTTACAGTGTAGATTCGGGTCCAGAACATTGTCTAAGTTGCATGCATCAAAAGCCTGCTTGGATTGGCTGAGTTAGAGGCAGTCCGAGCAGCGTTGCAGTGATTGGTGCAGGATCGAGTTGGAAAATTCGTTTTGTGGCAATATTCAGACAATTTTCATTTAGTGGCATATTGAAACATTTTTCGGGATATACTCGGCGTATAAGACGACCCCCGATTTTCAGTTGACTTTTTTTTGTTTGAAAAATCGTCTTATATGCCAGAAAATACGGTATTAGCCAAGGAAAGACTGTGGTTCGATCCCCTGGTGTCCCATATGGTCTCCCCAAGCCAGGGGCAATTTCTGAGCGCTTAGCCAGGAGTAACCCCTGAGCATCAAATGGGTGTGGCCTGAAAATACCAAAAAAATAATAAAAAATAAAACTCTGACACTGCCCTGAAGAAACTTGCTGACGGCTTTGCCTGCTCTAGGGCCTGTGCAACCACTGGGAAGCTTTGCCACTGCCACGTACAGTGCCATCTTCAGGACCAACAGCTGTGTCATTCCTGACCTCTGGAAGGAGATTGTTGTCTTCGTTCTGTCAGAATTTACTGATACACTCCAGAGTCTCTGTGTTGACAGCTTTAGCTTGGCCACCACAGAACTTTTGTAAATAAAATGACGTGGGCTGGAGCGATGGATAGCACAGCAGGTAGGACATTTGCCTTGCATGCCGTGAACTCAGGTTCGATCCCCAGCATCGCATATGGCCTCCCAGCACGGCTAAGAATGACTCCTGAGCACTGCCAGATGTGACCCAAAGTAAATAGATACAAGCTAGTTGAAAAATATTTTGGTTTCCCATTAGTGCTCAGGGGACCATGTAGTGCCTGGGTTCGACCTTTTTATCTTCTCTTATTTTTGGGCCACACCCAGCAGGCTCAGGAATTATTCCTGATAGGCTCAAGGGACCATATGGGACGCTGAGAATGAAACGTGGGTTCTGTATAAGGCAAACAAGAGATACAAGGTATCTCTGGTCCCTGGAGTTGAACTTTGACCTTGCATTCGGGGTGCATTTCCTGAAATGGGGAGATAGTGCAGACACCTTGTATACCGCTGACCCAGTTCAGATCTTCAGCATCATGTAGGGTCCTGGAAACACTAGGATTCAGTCCTGAGCATAGAGCCAGGAGTGACCCCTAAGAAGTGCTAGGTGTGGGCCTCAAATAATAATAATAAAATAGGGGCCGGAGAGATAGCATGGAGGTAAGGCGTTTGCCTCTCATGCAGAAGGTCATCGGTTTGAATCCCGGCGTCCCATATGGTCCCCCATGCTTGCCAGGAGCTACTTCTGAGCCTGGAGCCAGGAGTAACCCCTGAGCACTGCCGGGTGAGACCCAAAAACCAAAAAAAAATAATAATAATAATAAAATAATTATACTATAATTTCTTTGTGAGTACAACACAATTCTCGAGACATTGCTCTTTTGGGGGATGCCTATACCTACTGGTGCTTGGGGAGTCCTGGTTCAGTGCTCTGGAGTGCTTCTGGCTTTTTTTGAACCCTCCTAAGCCTTGTGCTCTACAATTGAGTTCTGCCAGAACACAACACTCTTACCAAATCCTTCATTCATAATCCGATTTTATCTACTGTCCCAAAGATCAGTTTTTCTTTTCTTTTTCTTCTTCTTTTTGTGGGGAGTCACATCAGGCTGCGCTCAGGGATTACACCTGGCTTTGCGCTCAGAAATTGCTCCTGGCAGGCTTGGGGGACCATATGAGATGCTGGGAATCAAACCTGAGTACACCCGGGTCAGCTGTGTGCAAAGCAAACGCCTTACTGCTGTGCTATCTCTTTGGCCCCCAAAATCAGTTTTTTCCTCCTGCCTGAGAATTCAGTTTTGGATCCTGTGTTGGACTTAAGGTTCCTGCATGAGTTTCATTTTAGACCCGGAGTTGGTAAGAGTCCAGCCCTCCAGTCTCCCCATCTAGCAGGAATGGCTGGTTATTGGGGTGCCATCTTGTGGCAACAGTGTGAACAGCACTTGCAAATTGTCCTGGGACATCTCTTGATGACTTAAAGTGAGAATTGACCAGTACAGTGAGTAGGGCCCTTGTCTTGTATACAGGAGGACCCAGGTTCTATCCTCACCATCCCATATGACCTCCCTTACACAACCAGGAGTAAGTCCTGTGTACAGCTGCATATCATCCCCAAACCAAAAATAAGTAAAGTGAGAAGGCTGGAGAGAATGTGGGAATTATGGATCTGACCCTGGATCAAAGCCCTTCCCTTGATCACCACCAGGGTCTTTTTGTTTGTTTGTTTGTTTGTTTGTTTTTGGGCCACACAGGGTGGCACTCTGGGGCTACTCCTGTTAGGCTCGGGGGATCATATGGGATGCCAGGGATCGAACCCATGTCCATCACAGGTCTGCCTTGTGCAAGACAAACATCCTACCACTATGCTATCGCTCTGGCCCCAGGGGTCACTCTTGAGCACAGTGTCAGAAATAGCCTCTGAGCACTACCTGGTGTGGACCTAAAACATACATAAAAAACGTGAGGGTCAGAGACCTAGTAAGGAGTTAAAGTGCTTGTCCTGGGCGTGCCTGATCCCAGTTCAAACTTCATACTATGTGCTGCTCCAAGTATTGCCAGGAGCAGCTCCCCAGCTTCCCACCACCAAACAAAAGCCTAATAAAACAATGTGAGTGATAGCACAGCAGGGAGAGCACTTGCCTTACATGCAACCAATCTAGGTTCAATCCCCAGAATTCCATCTGGTCCTCTGTGCCTCACTAGGGGTGATCCCTGAGCACAGAGCTAGCAGTAAGTCCTGAGCATTGATAGGTGTGGCTCTAAAATAAATAAAAACCACATACAACCTCCCCCAAATAATGAGGTGAAGGTCAGAAAGATAGTGGGCCAAGTGCAGCAGGAAGCCTAGGTTAGATTCCTGGCATTATATTATTTCCCAAGCATTGATGGGTGTGGCCCCCAAATTATAATAAATGAGAAGTGGCAGGCTGGAGAGATAGCAAAGCGGTAGGGCATTTGCCTTGCACACAGCCATTCCAGTACGGATGGTGGTTTGAATCCCGGCATCCCATATGGTCCCCCGAGCCTGCCAGAAGTGATTTCTGAGTACAGAGTTTTACAGTAGTAAAGCCTGAGCACCACCAGGTGTGGCCCAAAAACCAAAAAAAAGATTTCAGAGGGGCCAGAGCAATAGTCTAGCAGGGAGGGTGTTTGCCTCACACACAGTAGACTCAGGTTAGATCCCCAGCATCCTATGTAGTCCCCAAGCCTGCCCAGGGAACAATTCCTGAGTGCAGAGCCAGGAGTTAGCATTATCGTCAGGTATGATCCCAAAACAGATGAACCAAGAAAGATTCCAGAGCTATATTGACCTTCAATGCTGTTTTTTCCCTCTCTTCATCCTATTTTATGCCATTTTATAGGGGACACCTACCTGTCCCTGGCCCCTCACACCCTTAAGTTCTTACTCTCTGTGGGGCATTTCTGGGCAGTGCCTCTGCCCAACCCCATATTAGAGGGAGCCTCTATGACCAGTGGCCCTGTTCCTAGCTGCTGGGGAACAACGTGGTTCTGACCTTCCACCTTTCTCAGTTCCCCAAGACACCCCTGTACCTCCCAGATGTCTGGGACCCCTCACTTCCTCTACCTTCAAGGTCTTCAGCCTAATGAACCTTTTCAAGGAGTGTGGCAGCCTCTGCTGGTTCCAGTCCCCTAGCAGGGAGCAACTGTGTGTGGTGTGACAGCAGCTTGCTGTGGGGTTCAGGCCAGCCCTGAGAAGGGGGACACCAGGGAGCAGGGTGGGGAAGCAGGGTCCCGGAGAGGGGGTTCAGGGCATCTTGGCTTCTTGTGGATATGCTCCCGTTGGTCCCATCATAGCCCCAAGAGATGCTGGGGGATTATGCCACCACCTGCCTTCCCCCCTCCCCACTTTCTACCTCCATCCGCCCTAGAAGCATATGTCCCCAGGCCCACTGGGTGTGCCCCAAGCCACCTATTTCTGAGCTTCTACCCAAACACGAAGACCAAAATTACAGCAGGTTTTTCAAGGGAGCCCCCCAGGGGGGAACCTGCCAGAGGGGTGCTCAGGGAAAGTCACGGGCATTCATGGCTAGATACATGCATGCGTGCAGCCTGCTCTGCCCATCCACCCTCCCTCCTGGGCCAGCTGGGTTGCCATGGCCTCCATGGAAGGCAATCCAGCTGTTTCCCAATAGGCATCTTGAGCTGGAAACGGCTCTATTCTGTCCCTGGGTGCCCAGATGACAGACCTGAGCTGTGTTGGGCCTTCGGATGGTCTCAATGGTTATCAGGAGCAGTAAAAAAAATGGCTGACTGGACTTGGATTTGATCCCCAGCATCCCATATAGTCCCCGAGCCTGCCAGGAGTGGTTTCTAAGCACAGAGCCAGGAGTAAGCTGTGAGCACTGCCGGGTATAGCCAAAAAACAAAGACTACCTTCAGCCTCTCCCTGACTTCCCTGCATGCTCCTAGTTACTGATTCTGCATTTAGCATCCTTATGCCCCAGGAGATGCAGCAGACCATGACAGGTTGTTGGGAAGGATTTTTCTCGCTTTTGGGGGGGAAGTATTTGGTGATGCCCAGGGCCTCAACCTAGTGCATCTGTGCTCGAGGGATGTCTTGCTTCTGGGCCAGTTGGATTGAAGTTGGACTTCCTGCACTCGGAACACACACTCGGCCCATGCCATCATTTCTCTGGCCCTATAGTTGTGATTTTCCCTGTTTCTTTTTTTTTTTTTTTTTTTACCCCTCCCCCTGGGAACTGCCTCCAGCTGTGCTCAAGGGAACTGATGTACTGGGAACAGAACCCTGGGCTCCTGCGTGCAAGCGTATATACCCCAGCCAGCCCTGGACCATCTCCTCAAAGTGTGTGTTGTTTGTTTTTACTATATTAGGAAATCTTTGGTGTCAAAGTGTATGGGGTGGTGATTGGCTCATACTCTGGTGCTCAGAAATTTCCTAGCCCTGTGCTCAGTGCTGAGTGACTCCTGGCAGTGCTCCCAGACTATATGCTGAGGGGGATTTGAACTGATGTTGGCATAAGGCCAGGCAAGCGCCATAATAACTCCGGTACTATCTCTCTGGCTCCCAGTACATGGAGTTGAAAACCGAGAATTTGAGAGCTGGTTGAATTTGACAGCGGATAGGGCTCTCACCTAGCACCCAGCCAACTCGGTTTGGGTCCCCAGCACCACCATATCATCTTCTCAAGTATCTCCAGGAATGATCCCTGAGCACAGAACCAGAAGATCTAAGCACTCCAAAACAAAAAATAGAATTTGGGGGCCCGGAGTGGTGGTGTAAGCAGTAGAGTGTTTGCCTTGCATACGCTAACCTAGGATGGACCACGATTCAATCCCCCAGCATCCCATATAGTCCCCTTAGCCAGGGGCGATTTCTGAGCACATAGCCAGGAGTAACCCCTGAGCATCACTGGGGGTAGTCCAAAAGCCAAAAAAAAAAGAATTTGGGGTCAGAGAGCTAGGACAGTGACCATATATAGGGACCCATATATAGTCCCCAGAGCTCAGCCAGGCATGTTTCCTGTTTGCATTTAGGAGTATGCCCTAAGCGTGGTTGTGGCACTGAAAAAAGATGTTTGTCTCCCAGGTAGTGGCCGCTGTCATCCGAGGGCCCAGCATCCTGGTTAAGCTGCTCCGTGGCTCCTGTCTGAATGATAGTCCAGCGGGAAGCACATTTGTCTTGTATGTGGTCGGCCCAGGTTCAGTCTTCAGCAGCCTAGATGGTCACCCAAGTCCTGCCGGGATTGATCCCTGAGCTCAGAGCAAAGGTTCAGCCCTGAGCGCTGGCTGGGTGTGGTCCCAAAATAACAAAAACCCTGAAGAAGGGGCTAGAGTGATAGCATGACAGGGCATTTGCTTTGCATATGGCTGGCCTGGGTTTGATCCCTGGCCTTCCATTTGGTTCCTTGAGTCTGCCAGGAGTGATTTCTGAGCATATAGACAGGAGTAACCTTGAGTGTTACCAGGTGTGGCTCGAAAACAGACATAAAAACTCTGACACGGGGGGCCGGGCGGTGGCGCTCCAGGTAAGGTGCCTGCCTTACCTGCGCTAGCCTAGGAGACGGACCGCGGTTCGATCCCCCGGCGTCCCATATGGTCCCCCAAGCCAGGAGCGACTTCTGAGCGCATAGCCAGGAGTAACCCCTGAGCGTCACCGGGTGTGGCCCAAAAAAAAACAAAAAACAAAAAAAAACTCTGACACGGGGCCAGAGAGGTGGCACTAGAGGTAAGGTGTCTGCCTTGAAGTACTGTATTTGCCGGCGTATAAGACGACTGGGCGTATAAGACGAGTCCCTAATTTTGCAGTTAAAACATAGGTTTAGGCCTATATTCGCTGTATCAGACAGAACGTTCCTGTGCTGCGTGTGCTGCATGTGTTCCTGTGCTCATGTACCACAGTGAGCCAATCACAACAAGCAAGGTTCAAAGGTTATACTGTAATAGACTTTTTCTCTGACTCTGGCCAATCTGAGCAGGCTTTTTTTTTTGTTTTGTTTTTTGTTTTTGTTTTTCGGGCCACACCCGTTTGATGCTCAGGGGTTACTCCTGGCTAAGCACTCAGAAATTGCCCCTGGCTTGGGGGGACTATATGGGACGCTGGGGGATCGAACCACGGTCCTTTCCTTGGCTAGCAATTGCAAGGCAGACACCTTACCTCTAGTGCCACCTCACCAGCCCCATGGAATTCTCAAGTTTGTTTGTTTTTGGTTTTTGTTTTTGGTTTTTTGGACCACACCTGTTTGATGCTCAGGGGTTACTCCTAGCTAAGCGCTCAGAAATTGCCCTTGGCTTGGGGGGACCATATGGGACGCTTGGGGGGACCAGACCGAACCGCCGTCTTCCTTGGCTAGCGCTTGCAAGGCAGACACCTTACCTCTAGCGCCACCTCACAGACCTGAGCAGGCTTTTTACAGTGTAGATTCGGGTCCAGAACATTGTCTAAGTTGCATGCATCAAAAGCCTGCTTGGATTGGCTGAGTTAGAGGCAGTCCGAGCAGCGTTGCAGTGATTGGTGCAGGATCGAGTTGGAAAATTCGTTTTGTGGCAATATTCAGACAATTTTCATTTAGTGGCATATTGAAACATTTTTCGGGATATACTCGGCGTATAAGACGACCCCCGATTTTCAGTTGACTTTTTTTTGTTTGAAAAATCGTCTTATATGCCAGAAAATACGGTATTAGCCAAGGAAAGACTGTGGTTCGATCCCCTGGTGTCCCATATGGTCTCCCCAAGCCAGGGGCAATTTCTGAGCGCTTAGCCAGGAGTAACCCCTGAGCATCAAATGGGTGTGGCCTGAAAATACCAAAAAAATAATAAAAAATAAAACTCTGACACTGCCCTGAAGAAACTTGCTGACGGCTTTGCCTGCTCTAGGGCCTGTGCAACCACTGGGAAGCTTTGCCACTGCCACGTACAGTGCCATCTTCAGGACCAACAGCTGTGTCATTCCTGACCTCTGGAAGGAGATTGTTGTCTTCGTTCTGTCAGAATTTACTGATACACTCCAGAGTCTCTGTGTTGACAGCTTTAGCTTGGCCACCACAGAACTTTTGTAAATAAAATGACGTGGGCTGGAGCGATGGATAGCACAGCAGGTAGGACATTTGCCTTGCATGCCGTGAACTCAGGTTCGATCCCCAGCATCGCATATGGCCTCCCAGCACGGCTAAGAATGACTCCTGAGCACTGCCAGATGTGACCCAAAGTAAATAGATACAAGCTAGTTGAAAAATATTTTGGTTTCCCATTAGTGCTCAGGGGACCATGTAGTGCCTGGGTTCGACCTTTTTATCTTCTCTTATTTTTGGGCCACACCCAGCAGGCTCAGGAATTATTCCTGATAGGCTCAAGGGACCATATGGGACGCTGAGAATGAAACGTGGGTTCTGTATAAGGCAAACAAGAGATACAAGGTATCTCTGGTCCCTGGAGTTGAACTTTGACCTTGCATTCGGGGTGCATTTCCTGAAATGGGGAGATAGTGCAGACACCTTGTATACCGCTGACCCAGTTCAGATCTTCAGCATCATGTAGGGTCCTGGAAACACTAGGATTCAGTCCTGAGCATAGAGCCAGGAGTGACCCCTAAGAAGTGCTAGGTGTGGGCCTCAAATAATAATAATAAAATAGGGGCCGGAGAGATAGCATGGAGGTAAGGCGTTTGCCTCTCATGCAGAAGGTCATCGGTTTGAATCCCGGCGTCCCATATGGTCCCCCATGCTTGCCAGGAGCTACTTCTGAGCCTGGAGCCAGGAGTAACCCCTGAGCACTGCCGGGTGAGACCCAAAAACCAAAAAAAAATAATAATAATAATAAAATAATTATACTATAATTTCTTTGTGAGTACAACACAATTCTCGAGACATTGCTCTTTTGGGGGATGCCTATACCTACTGGTGCTTGGGGAGTCCTGGTTCAGTGCTCTGGAGTGCTTCTGGCTTTTTTTGAACCCTCCTAAGCCTTGTGCTCTACAATTGAGTTCTGCCAGAACACAACACTCTTACCAAATCCTTCATTCATAATCCGATTTTATCTACTGTCCCAAAGATCAGTTTTTCTTTTCTTTTTCTTCTTCTTTTTGTGGGGAGTCACATCAGGCTGCGCTCAGGGATTACACCTGGCTTTGCGCTCAGAAATTGCTCCTGGCAGGCTTGGGGGACCATATGAGATGCTGGGAATCAAACCTGAGTACACCCGGGTCAGCTGTGTGCAAAGCAAACGCCTTACTGCTGTGCTATCTCTTTGGCCCCCAAAATCAGTTTTTTCCTCCTGCCTGAGAATTCAGTTTTGGATCCTGTGTTGGACTTAAGGTTCCTGCATGAGTTTCATTTTAGACCCGGAGTTGGTAAGAGTCCAGCCCTCCAGTCTCCCCATCTAGCAGGAATGGCTGGTTATTGGGGTGCCATCTTGTGGCAACAGTGTGAACAGCACTTGCAAATTGTCCTGGGACATCTCTTGATGACTTAAAGTGAGAATTGACCAGTACAGTGAGTAGGGCCCTTGTCTTGTATACAGGAGGACCCAGGTTCTATCCTCACCATCCCATATGACCTCCCTTACACAACCAGGAGTAAGTCCTGTGTACAGCTGCATATCATCCCCAAACCAAAAATAAGTAAAGTGAGAAGGCTGGAGAGAATGTGGGAATTATGGATCTGACCCTGGATCAAAGCCCTTCCCTTGATCACCACCAGGGTCTTTTTGTTTGTTTGTTTGTTTGTTTGTTTTTGGGCCACACAGGGTGGCACTCTGGGGCTACTCCTGTTAGGCTCGGGGGATCATATGGGATGCCAGGGATCGAACCCATGTCCATCACAGGTCTGCCTTGTGCAAGACAAACATCCTACCACTATGCTATCGCTCTGGCCCCAGGGGTCACTCTTGAGCACAGTGTCAGAAATAGCCTCTGAGCACTACCTGGTGTGGACCTAAAACATACATAAAAAACGTGAGGGTCAGAGACCTAGTAAGGAGTTAAAGTGCTTGTCCTGGGCGTGCCTGATCCCAGTTCAAACTTCATACTATGTGCTGCTCCAAGTATTGCCAGGAGCAGCTCCCCAGCTTCCCACCACCAAACAAAAGCCTAATAAAACAATGTGAGTGATAGCACAGCAGGGAGAGCACTTGCCTTACATGCAACCAATCTAGGTTCAATCCCCAGAATTCCATCTGGTCCTCTGTGCCTCACTAGGGGTGATCCCTGAGCACAGAGCTAGCAGTAAGTCCTGAGCATTGATAGGTGTGGCTCTAAAATAAATAAAAACCACATACAACCTCCCCCAAATAATGAGGTGAAGGTCAGAAAGATAGTGGGCCAAGTGCAGCAGGAAGCCTAGGTTAGATTCCTGGCATTATATTATTTCCCAAGCATTGATGGGTGTGGCCCCCAAATTATAATAAATGAGAAGTGGCAGGCTGGAGAGATAGCAAAGCGGTAGGGCATTTGCCTTGCACACAGCCATTCCAGTACGGATGGTGGTTTGAATCCCGGCATCCCATATGGTCCCCCGAGCCTGCCAGGAATGATTTCTGAGTGCAGAACCAGGAGTAACCCCTGAGCACTGCCAAGTGTGACCCAAAAACAAATAAACAAACAGAAAAAGAAGTGGCTCACGTTCTCTCAATTTTCCTGAAAAATTGTTTTAAGTATTTCTCTTTTTCATGATCACACATATATTTTTTTTTTTACCACACACACAGTGCTCAGGGGCTACTTCTGGAGCTGTGCTATCAATCCAGCCCAAGACCACATATTTTTTTTTTTAAGACCACATATTTTAACAGCATAAAAGGAAGCTTTAGGGCGGTGGGTAGTTCATACCCCACACCTGGTGATTCTTTTTATTTATTTTTTGGTTTTTGGGTCACACTCGACAGCGCTCAGTGGTTACTCTTGGCTCTACACTCAGAAATGACTCCTGGCAGGCTCGAGGGACCATATGGGATGCCGGGATTCGAACCACCATCCTTTTGCATGCAAGGCAAATGGCTTCTGTCCATGCTATCTCTCCAACCCCCACCTGGTGATTCTTGGCGCTTACTCCTGGCTCTGCACTCAGGGATCATGCCTGGTGAGTTTGGAGGACCGTATGACCTGCCAAGGATCAAACCTAGGTTGTTGCATGCAAAACAAATGCCCTTCTTGCTGTGTACTATCGCTTTGGCCCCCTAAACTGGAGACTTTGGGGGCTGGGACATCCTTCAGTGACAGAACACATACCTAACATCCCATATGGTCTCTTGAAAACATGGAAGACCCAAATTGGATGCCCAGTTCCCCAAGCATGAGCACCAGACTAGACCCTGAGCATCACAGCTCACCACCGCTGCCAGCCAAACATCTGGGTCCCCTGGATGACCCATAAGCAACGTAATTTCCATAAAGCTGCTCCTTGGACTCATGCGCTCTGGGATAAAGTGAGGGCTTGACTGGCCATGTAGCTAGGCACCCCCACATTCTAGCTGTGGGCCAGGTGGCAAGCTCTGCCCTCCTCTGGGCCTCTCCAGGCATCCCCCTGCAGGCACACCTCACAAGGTGGCCCCAAGCGAAGCCACTAGCTTGGTAGCCAAGTTGTAGCACCTGCTTACTAAGGTCTGAGGTTGTTACTTTTTTTGTTGTTTGCTTGTCCCAGCAATGCTCAGGGATCACTCCTGGCATGCTCGGGACCAGAAGGCATGCCTGGGATCAGCACTCACGGTTTACTCCTGGCTCTGTGCTCAAAAATTTCTCCTGGCAGGCTCAGGGGACTAATGGGATGCTGGGGGTCTATCCCAGGTCTGCAGCATGATCTACCCACTGTGCTATCACTCCAGCTCCAGGTTATTGTTACTTATTGTAACTCCAGATATTTCTCAAACCCACACTGATGGGACAGAGCCTTGAGCTTTTGAAACAAAACCACCTTCACTCAAAAATATTTATTTACCCTCCCCCCAAGTATCAGCTAGGCAGCTGGCATTTTTCTAGGACTGCAAATGCTGTACAATACAATGAAAAGATCCTTCAGTGGGGCCGGGAAGGTGGCACTAGAGGTAAGGTGTCTGCCTTGCAAGCGCTAGCATAGGACAGACCACCGCGGTTTGATCCCCCGGTGTCCCATATGGTCCCCCCAAGCCAGGGGCGATTTCTGAGCGCATAGCCAGGAGTAACCCCTGAGCGTCAAAGGGGTGTGGCCCCCCCCAAAAAAAAAGATCCTTCAGCATTTAAATGGGTTGAAGAGAGATGGTAGCCAGACTCTTGACACAATATACAACTTTATTTCGCTTGGTTTCACCCAGAGGTGCTCAAAGGATTGCTCTTTTCAGGTGCAAGACAAGTGCCTTGGGGCCAGAGAGATAGCATGAGGTAAAGCGTTTGCCTTACGTGCAGAAGGTTGGTGGTTTGAATCCCGGCATCCCATATGGTCCCCTGAGCACTGCCAGGTGTGACCCAAAAACAAAAACAAAACCAAAAAAAGACAAGTGCCTTAATCCCTTAAATTCAACCCATGAGGTTCTTGTTTTGTTTGTGGGTCACCGCCACTAGGACACGTTGCGGGGGAACCAACTCCTGATTGGTGTTGGGGGAACCAGGTGGAGTCAAGGAGTCAAACCAACATGCCAGGCAAATACTCTGCCTCTGAGCCATATCCCAAACCTCAAGATGTGGAAAGTCCAATGTCTGAAGAAAGAGGTGAAATGACCCCAGGACAGCCAACTACTCCCTGGAGACGAGGCAGCCATGGCTCAGGGCAGGCTTCTTTGGGGTTTGGGTCTAGAGGTACTCAAAACTACCCAAGGCTCAGCTTCCCAGCGGTATGTGGGACCATATGGTGCTGAGAATGGAATCAGGGCAAGTCGCATACAAGGCAAGTACCCTAACCCTAGTGCCATCTCTGTCTCTGCCTGTCTCCCTCCTTCACCTCCTCTCCCCGCCCCCCCCCCCCATGATCCTCAGAGTCTTAATCTTGTTTCCTGATTTGAGAGATCTGAGAGCAGACAGGAGATGAAAAGTTGGGGATCTTCTCACCCCTAAAAGTGCATATGTCACACATTTATACTTATGGGCAGGAGTTCACAGAACCAAAGGCCAAGAACTGGACTGGGATAATCATGAATATCTTTTTTTTTTTTTTTTGGTTTTTCAGGCCACACCTGTTTGATGCTCGGGTTACTCCTGGCTAAGTGCTCAGAAATTGCCCCTGGCTTAGGGGGACCATATGGGACGCTGGGGGATCGAACCACGGTCCTTCCTTGGCTAGCGCTTGCAAGGCAGACACCTTACCTCTAGCGCCTCCTAGCCGGCCCCGAATATCTATTTTTGTTTGTCTTTGGGCCACACCCAGTGTCGCTCAGGAATTATTCCTGGCTCTGCACTTAGAAATCACTCCTGGCTGGCTCAGGGAACCATATGGGATGCCGGGGATCTAACCCGGGTCTATCCGAATCCGGGTCCATTCGGATCAGTAGTGTGCAAGGCAAATGCCCAACTGCTGTGAATAGTGAATATCTAATGCAACCAAATAAGAGGCAACCAAATGAGAGGCAACCAAATAAGAATCCAGTGATTTGAAGAGGGACACAGGCCAGGTTCACCATTGTTTCTGACACGTTTTGGAAAAGCCCAGACTCTTGGTTTTAAGTTCTAACCACGCCCCCTCCACTCCAACTTGTCCAGGGCCTTAAGCCTAAGCTCCTCACAATACCTCCTTTGCCTTTTAACAACATGATTCCTTCTATAGCAGGGGTCTCAAACTCAATTTACCTGGGGGCCGCAGGAGGCAAAGTCGGGGTGAGGCAGGGCTGCATAAGGGATTTCACACACACAAAAAAAGTCCTCAAACATCATTATTAACAGTTTTAATTTTTTTTTTTGGTTTTAATTATTTCTTCTGAACATGAATAGAACATTGAGTGAAGATCATGAACAGTTCTTCTGAACATGGCATCTTTTGCCTATTCCTTGCTGCCAAAGACTTGACAGAGCTTCTTCTCACAAATCTGAACCACATTTGGCTTTAGAGAGGAAGCAGTTGAGACCCTCAGTAGGGCTTGAAGATGATCATCATTAAGTCTAGACCTGTACTTTGACTTATTGAAGTTCAATGTGGAGAATAACTTTTCACACAAATATGTGCTCCCAAAAAGGCACATGGTGCTCAGGGAAGCTGGGGAGCAATTCTCTCAAAAATTGCCCATGCACGTCTGCTTTTCCACTAATCTCTCTGAACTTGGCTTTGAGATCAGAGTTACATTGCAGATCAATGAACTCCATTTGAAGCACAGGAAGGGCATCTTGCATATCAAAGGAAAAGGGGTCCATAAAAATTTGGAAAGTGGCTCTGTGCTTTTTGAAGTCTGCAAATCTGTGATCAAATTCCTTCTCTAGCTTAAAAATAGCATCAACATATTTCTCACCACCGAATGGTATGCCTGCATCCGTAAGTTCCTTGCATGCTGGGAAATGGCAAAGATTTGTCTGAGAGAGCTGGGATTTCCATAACACAAGTTTTGTGGAGAATGCTCTCACGTTGTCATAGGCAGCACTGATAAGCTGCCCCGGGCCTTGTAACATCTTGTTTAGTACATTCAGCTTATGTGTGATGTCAACAAGAAAAGCTAAGTCCATGAGCCATTTGTGATCACTCAACTCAGAAACACCATTCCCATCCTTCTCCATGAAGGCTTTCACTTCTTCTCTCAACTCAAAAAATCTTTTCAGGACATTTCCCCTGCTGAGCCAACGTACCGCAGTGAAATAGAGCACATCTCCATATTCTGACTCCATTTCCTCTATAAAAGCACGGAACCTCCTGTGTTTTAAGCCCCTGGATCTGATTTGGTTGATGCATTTCACAACAACAGACATCACATTGTCACATGGCAGGCATTTACTGCTGATGGATAATGCAGTGAAGAGCAATGGCCTTTTCTACACCCTCCTCTTCAAGTTTTTTTTTGAACAAGTGCCACCAGCCCATTTTTCTTCCCTGTCATCGATGGCGCTCCATCGGTTATTATTCCAACAAACCTCTTCCATGGCAAACCTGCATTCTCAATGGCATTACACAGATGCTGAAATATCTCATTAGCAGTGGTCTGGCCATGCATTGGAATTATTGTGAACAGCTCCTCTGTCAATTCAAAATTGCAGTCAATACCACGGACATAAATTGTGAGCTGCGCAGTGTCTGTTATATCTGTGCCCTCGTCAAGAGCAACTGAGTATGCATCAAAACATTTGGTTTTCTCACACAGTTGATGATAAATGTCATTTGACATGTCAGAAATGTGCTCTGCCACAGTGTTGGCAGAACGGCTGATTTTGCTAAATTGACCTTTCTTTTCCAGACAGATAATACTTGCAGCCTATAACATGCATTTTTTAACAAACTCTCCTGTGAATGGTTTCCCTGCCTTAGCAATCATCTCACTAATCATGTAACTAGCTTCTACTGATGCAACATTCTCTTTGGTTGCTTTCTTGAAGAAATGTTGCCTCATTAGACATGCTTTAAGACTGGCAACATGCTTGGCTCTCTCATTTCCTTGATATTTTGCACATTCCTCAGCATGTTTAGTTGAATAATGGCATTTCAAGTTGTATTCCTTGTGCACTGCAACTTTCTCTGAGCAAATAAGACATGTGGGGATGCCCCTGTGCTCAACAAAGAAATACTGTGTCTCCCACTTTTCCTGAAATTGTCTGTGCTCGTCATCAATCTTTCTCTTCACTGCAGGCTTTGATGAAGTCACGATGAAGGTATGACAAAATCTAATTCTGTAATAAACTTCTCTCCCTTCTCTCCCTTAGGCCTCTGATAATGCAAGGGACAGCGGGCAGGAGCAGTGGAAATAACGTCTGTGCTAGGCGCAAAGTATTCGCGATTATTCGCTTACCGAATATTCGCAATAAAAATCGCATCAGTAAGAAAAAATCGCATTAAACATTTGCATACCCCGAAAGGAACTGCTCAGGGTATGCAAATGTTTAATGCGATTTTTATTGTGACTATTTGGTAAGAGAATAATCGCGAATACTGCGATATTTGAAGGCCAGCCGCGGGCCACAAAATGTATGGAGGGCCACAAATGGCCCGCGGTCCGCGAGTTTGAGACCCCTGTTCTATAACCTCTGTGGACTGTGAGCAAAACTGAGCCTGGAATGGTGGCCAAAGACGCAGAATTGTCTTTTTTTTTTTTGGTTTTTGGGTCACACCCGGTAGTGCTCGGGATTACTCCTTGCTGTTTGCTCAGAAATAGCTCCTGGCAGGCACGGGGGACCATATGGGACACCGGGATTCGAACCAACCACTTTTGGTCCTGGATCAGCTGCTTGCAAGGCAAACACCGCTGTGATATCTCTCTGGGCCCGCAGAATTGTCTTACGATGATTTTGTGTGGAGGAAAGGTGGGCTGTGGGGAGATGTCCGCTCTTGATAAGGCCAGGGGAAGGACATGTCCAGCTAGGCCGCGGCATATGTAAAACCACTGGGCCCTAAGCCACTGTCCCCAGATGGAAAGCCACCCTTTAGTGGATGAGGACATTGGAGCATCAGGATCTCAAACAGCACCAGACTAAAGGACCGGTTCTTGCACAGGTTAGCAGTATGGGACTTATGGTGTGTCAGCTCCTGAGAGTTGGAAGCCATTGGCCTTGATGATGCAGGATGCAGTGGGTGGGTGGGGAAACCAAGGAGCTTCTATGTAAAGTCCTGGGAGGTACCACCAGGTAATCAGCTGTGTCCTGGGAACCTCAACTCAAGGTGAGCTCTGAAGATTTCTAGCTGGAATGGGCCAAGTACTACCTCCTTGGCTGCCACTGCCCCCTACCTGAGTAGTGAGGCTCAGGTGGCCGTATGACAAAGGGCTCATTCATTTTTGGGGGGGGGACTACACTCAGGAATTACTCTTCTATAGCGCTCTAGGCAGTATATGGGCGGCCAGGGATTACATTTGAATCAGCTATGGACAAGGCACGTGCCCTACCTGTTGTACTATAGTTCTGGCTCCCCTTTCATTGTTTTTTGTGGGGTCGGGACACACCTCACTCTGTGCTCAGGAATAATTCCCAGTGGGCTCAGAGGACCATATGGAATGGTGGCGATCAAAACCTGGTTAGCTTCATGCAAGGCAAATGCCCTACTCACTGTATTCCCTCCAATCTTTTTTTGTTTTGGTTTGTTTTTTGGTCCACACCCGACGATGCTCAGGGCTATGCTCTCAGAAATCGCTCCTGGCTTGGGGGACAATATGGGACACCAGGGGATGGAACCGTGGTCCGTCCTAGGTTCGTGTGTGCAAGGTAAGTGCCCTATTGTTTGCGCCACCACTCCAGCCCCTACTCCAATTTTGTTAATTTTTTTTTTATTTGGGGAGCAAACCCACCTTACTCCTGGCTCTGCACTAAAGGTTCATAATGAGGCTCAAGTGACCATATGCAGTGCTGGGAATTGAACCCAGTGCGTCACATGCAAGGCCCAGAAGGGCTCATTCTCGAGAGCAAAAGGCCCCCTAATGAATTCTCCCCGACTGTTGTGGGGACATTGTTTGGACAGTATTGGGGTCAGTGATGTCTGAAATACTCTCTGCCCCCTTGAAGCCCTCTCTACAGCAAAGACCAGGCCTTGACTAGATAACAAGAGAATAAAAGGTTCAGAGAGGCCTTGGTGAGGTCCTTTACACAGTGCATTAGAAGGCTCCTGCGAGCTACCTGGGGCCTTGGGTACCTTCAGTGGACCCACTGAAGTAGACCCAGGATTGTTAGCACTAATCGATACCTGGCTGTATGGCGCACTGGAACCCCAATTTCCCCCTATCTAGGGAGCCCCACCGAAGCAAGGAAAGTGCAAGGACTGGGAACTTGGTGTCTCAGGCTGTCTGGTGTGCTAGGCATCTCAGCATCTATACAAAGATCATTTTTTTTCGGGATGGGTGTGTGGGTTTTGGGTCACACTCAATGGTGCTCGGGTTACTCCTGGCTCTGCGCTCAGAAGTTGCTCCTGGCAGACTAGGGCCGGGTGGAGGGGAACCATATGGGATGCTGGGATTCAAACCAGCCTCTGTCCTGTGTTGGCTGAGTGCAAGGCAAACACCTTACTGCTGTGCTCTTGCTCTGGCCCCTACAAAGATCTTTCTTACAGGAGGATCTAAGCCTTAGGTCCTAAGGCCTTTCAAGCCAAGATTCCCATTTGCAAAATATCTCCGATTCAGTTAACTAGATAGAATGAGAAGGTGGAATTCATACTTAGGATTCATGTAATGTTTTTCTCAAGAGAAGGGGGTGTGTGGAGAGGTAGTACATAGCGAGTAAGGCACTTGCCTAGCATGCTGCAAACCTAGTTTGATCCCCACCAACCCCACATGGTTCACAGAGCCCAGCAGGAGTGATTCCTGAGTACGGGTAGAAGTCCTGAACACTGCAAGGTGAGGCCAAAAAACAAAACAAAACAAAAAACCCCAATAACAAAATTACACAACAACCCCCGAAAAAAAAAAAAAAAAACAACCAACAACAAAACCTAAGACAAAACACAACCCCAAACGCACCAAGACCTTTACATGAAAGAGTCCGGAAGTGGGCCAAGAAGGGCTCTTGCCATGCAAGCCTTAAGAGTCCCTAGGTCGGCTGCACCCCATGGGGTCCTCCCAAGCAGTCAGAGTAACCCCCTAAATCCCTCCCTCTGCGCACAGTCAAGTTCAGCGATGCAGCCCTAGTTGTTCCTATTTTACAGAAGTGGACACCGGAAAAAAAGAAAGAACCCAACACACTCCATCAAACCACAGACACCGGCCTAGGAAATGCAAATTTGGGGTCTGTGTGGCTTCAGACACTGAAGTCGACTTATAGAGAAGGCCACCTCATCCCTGCCATCCCGGGCACGATCCAGGTGGTTTTATTTTATATTTTTATTTATTTAGTTTTTATTTGGGGGCCACACTCGGTGTCGCTCAGGGGGTTCCTCCTGGCTCTGCGCTCAGAAATCATTGCTCCTGGTTTGGGGGACCCCCTATGGGCCGCCGTGGGGAATCGAACCGCGGTCCGTCCTAGGCTAGCACTTGCAAGGCAGACGCCTTACCGCTCTGCGCCACCGCTCTGGGCCCATCCAGGTGTTTTTGCCCGGCTCAGGCAGGCGGGGTGGGGGGGGAGGGAGCGAGCAGCTCAAAGCGCAGGTAAATAAGAACCAGCAAGGGCTGCCGGGAAATCGCACTGGGCCGGCCTCTAAGGGAAAGTCGGCGTCAGACTCTTACTGCGCCTGCGTAACTTTTTTTTTCCTTTTTTTTTTTCTTCCACCTCCCCCTCCCTCCCCGCCTTTAACGCTTGGCGCCTGCGCACAAGCGACGAGTCCGGGATGTTGTGGGCGAGGGAGACGCTTTGCGCAGGCGCTATGCTCGGACTCGCCGGGCCGCCGGGCTTCGCGCTTGCGCTGTAGCCGCTTCTGGGCTTTTGATTTCCGCCCCGACCGCGTGCGTCACTTCTTGTTTGCGGCGGGAGGAGGCGGTACTTCCGGCCGGAGGGTGGGAGGGAGGGAGGGGGCGGCGAGCGGGGCCGGGAGAGGGGAGGGGACGGGGGGCCGCGTCGCGTCGAGGCGAGTCGAGTCGCGCGAGCCGTTGGGCCTGGCGCTGGGAAGGCGTTGCCGCCGCCTCCGCCGCCGCCACCACCGCCAGGAAGCGCCCGGATTGGAGCGAGCGCAGCGTGGCCATGGGCCGCAGCCGGGCCCCGCCGGAGAGGCTGGGCGGCCGCCGGTGACAGGTGAGCGCGCCTCCTCCCCGAGGGTCGCCCCGCGGCCCCTGCTTTCCCGTTCCCCTCTAGGGGTGTCGGGCTGAGCCGCCTTCCCGGATCGGGTCCCCCTTCCGGGCCTGGAGGTCCCCCGGGCTCGGGGGGCAGCGCTTGGGGCCCCCCAAAAGGGCACCCCGAATGCTGAGGCCGGTTTTGGGGGTGCCCGGGGTAATGAAGGGGGGCTCGGCCCGCCCTGTGAGTGGGTGGGGTGGGGTGGGGCCAGGGGCATCCCCCCAGCTGGAGAGGGGAGGGTCCCCCCACTTAACGATCCAGGAGCTGGGGGGTCCCCCCTAGGGTCCCCCCAAAAAAACCCTTCCTGGATCTCCAGCTGCCTGGGAAGGTGTTGGGGACACTTCACTTCTGGCGACGCTGTCCCCGCGGGGGTGGCAGGCAGGGTGGGGTGCTTTGGGGTGGGGTAGGATGGGGTGGAGTGGGGTGGGTGGGCCCCAAAAGAACCCCGTGGCTGGTTTCTTGAACGAGAAGAGGGGAGCTGGCTTAAATGAGGGGGGGTTTGGAAGGAGAGTGGGGGCACAACACTCCCCCAGGGATCCCATGCCCCCCCCCCAGGCCCTGGGATGAGCTGCCCCCCTTCCTTCTCTTTCCTTGCACAGAGGCATTGGGGGAATCGATCCTGGGGGGCTCACACCAGGTCTCCCCCCCTTCTGGGCTCCTTGGGAGTTTCCTGTTCGTGCAGCTGGCCAATGCTTTGCTGAGCTCCCCACGAGCACCCCACTTTGCTCTCTCCACTGAGCACCTCAGCATGAAGCTAGGCAGTGGTGAGTGAGCCTAGCCACTGTCTTCCCAGCTGTTCTGTTTGCAGCAGCAGAGGCAGCCAGGGGGACTTTGTGTGACCCAGACGGAGGGCTGCCCTCTTTAAGGGGGTCTTGGGGGACCACCCCACCCATCTGATTTCTCCCCTTCCTCCTCTGGTGGGTACTAAGAGGAGTTAGTTAGTTCTGGGTGGGAGGCCCCAACACTTTCTCCCCAGGCCAGTGTGTGTGACCTTGGCTTGCCCATAACCTTTGCCCTGGGTCTGGACTTCCCAGAGGGCTGGCATGGCCCCTGGCTGACCCAGCATCCCGGGGTTGGCGTTGTGGTCACAGGGGGGCACATGGTTGCTTCTGTCCCCAAGCGCTTCCTTCCCAGCCCGTGGTTCCTGGAGAGAGAGAGAGTACCCCTAAAGTGCTGATGGCTCTGGTGAATATTTTTCTCTGCCCAGAGTTTGTTCCTCTGGTCTCTTGCTGCCAGATTTTGGAGAGGTGGTTTCGGGAATCTTTGCTTGCCAGGGTTAGTAGCAGTAAAAGTCTATCTGACACCGACCAGTATTTTCTGCCAGCTCCATGCTGTCCCGAGTGTTTCACAGAGTTCACTTGTCCCTGCTCAGATCTTAGAGTCAATTGCACTATGGTCATTGGGGGCCCCTTCTGGGGGGATACTGAGGCAGAGGCTGGCGATCGGGTAAATGACAGGCCCTGTGGCAGGCTTTTGACATTCAGGCTTTCCCTTAGTCTTTTCCAAACTCTGGTGGGTCAGGTATAGCGTAGGCCATCCCAGATGCCTACGGGGTAGATAGGTATATGACACCCCCCCCTTTCCCTCTGAGGGGACGGAGGCAATTTCTGTGACATGAAGTGATTTGCCCGATGGCCCGAAGCCGGAAGTGGCAGGACTGGAATGTGAACACTGGCTTCCTTGGCCTCATCGAACCTTTTGTCAACAAGTAACTGGAATGGTAGCTCCGAGGCACCCCGTGTGAACGTGATGCTGTGTCCGCTTTGCAGAGTCAGAAACAGGCTCTGAGGAGCAGTGGCCTCCCCCTTGGAGAAGGGTCAGACAGACACACAGGCCTAAATTGCCTTATTTTTTTTTTTTATTTTGTTTTTTTGAGTCACACCTGGCAGTACTCAGGTGTTATTCAGAAATCGCTCCTGGTAGGCACAGGACACCATATGGGATGCTAGGGATAGAACCCGGGTCCTTCCTGGATTGTCTGTGTGCAAGGCAAACGCCCTACTGCTGTGCTATCATCTCCAGCCCTAAGTTGCTTTTTTCTATTTTATTTTGGAGGGTGGGGACATACCTGGCGATGCCCAGGGATTATTCCTGGCTCTGCACTCAGGAAACTCAGGAATTGCACCTCGCGGTGCTGGGAATATCATATGGGTTACCAGAGATGAAGCCCTGGTTGGCTATGTGCAAGGAAAGTTCTCTCCCTTCTGTACTGCCATTCTAGCTCCCCCAAATTGCCTTTTTTTTTTTTTTTTTGGTTTTTGGTTTTTGGGTCACACCAACAGCGCTCAGGAGTTACTCCTGGCTTTACGCTCAGAAATCGCTCCCAGCCCGGCAGGCATGGAAGACCATATGGGATGCTAGAATTCGAACCACCGTCCTTCTGCATCAAGGCAAATGCACTACCTCCAGGCTATCCCTCCAGCCTCACCAAATTGCCTTTTGACGTCGTGTCACCTAGTCGCTGATGTCCTGTGCGCTTTACTCACTGGCCAGGCTGGAATGGATCTCCATCCTCCTGGCTCCCTTGCTGGACCTCAGGGGGTTGCACCTTACGCTTTGCTTTTTTGCCTCTTCCCCCAGTCCAGCCTAATGTTGTCTGAGCACCCCAACTTCGCCCTAGGAAAGGACAGCCAAGAGTGCCCACCTTCCAGGGCCCCACACTAGTGGGCCTGTGTGTGTTTATGCTTCCCTGCTTGGGCTCATCTCCATTCATCCTGTGACCTTGGGCCCCCTCGTCCACTGCCCTGCACCACACACAGTGCAGCTCAGTCATGCTGGAGCTCATCCATGAGAACTTTTGCTGCCTGTACGTGCTCAGTCCCAAGGGGTTACCCCATCCTTGTTCCATTCTGGCACCCCACTGTCAGCAGCCCCCAGCCCCCGCACCTGGCCCAGCCAGAATCCAGACCCTGTTCGTCCCAGATTGGTCTGAAGTGATGTCGAGCCTAAGGTTCGATCTGGCCTTTCCAAGGCTGTGTGTGACCTTGAGCAGAAAGGCTCCACCCTCCGGAGCTCTTTTCATCATCTCTGAGGTCTCTGAGGTTCCCCAAACCTCCTTGGCCCACTGCCCTCAGATTCAGAAGAAAATCTGCCTTCTTTCAGTGAACAAAACCAAAGTCTTGGGGTGGGATCGTCTGCTGTGGGAAACACTGGTCTCTTAGGGTTGCTTCAACTTTCCGCTTCGAGAACCCTTCTCGTTAGAAGAACTTTCCCTTAAAAAACAAAACAAAACAACTTTCCCTTCTACGCCTCTAGTTACATAGGTATGGGAAACAGGTACGTACCAATCCAACTTTGGCTTCTGGCAAATCCTAAAGAGGGGCTGGAGAGCTATAGAACAGTGGATAACGTGCTTGCCTCGCATGTGACCCAATCCCAGTTTGATCTCTTGACACCCCTGTATGGTCCCCCGAGTCCTGCCTGGAGTAAGCCCTAATAAACACCCCTTGTTGTGACCCCAAGACCAATGATAAAAGTAAATCTAAGGGGCCGGGCGGTGGCACTGGAGGTAAGGTGCCTGCCTTGCCTGCGCTAGCCTAGGATGGACCGCTGTTCGATCCCCCGGCGTCCCATATGGTCCCCCAAGAAGTCAGGAGCAACTTCTGAGCGCATAGCCAGGAGTAACCCCTGAGCGTCACAGGGTGTGGCCCAAAAACCAAAAAAAAAAAAAAAAAGTAAATCTAAATCCTAGGGCTGGAGAGACAGCACAGCTGTAGGGCATTTGCCTTGCACCAGCTGATACAGGACGGGAAGGTGGTTCGAATTCCGGCATCCCACACGGTCCCCAGAGCCTGCCAGGAGCAATTTCTGAGCACAGAGCTAGGATTAACCCCTGAGCGCCATTGGGTGTGATTCCCCCCAAGAAAACAAACAAGTAAATCCTAAAGAAATTTATTTTATGCCACCCCTACTTGAGTTAGGGCCCATGGTTGAAGGAACTCTGGGCTGGTCAGTAAGATGGTCACTCCCGTTGGTTGTAAAGGTGAAATGGCCCAGTGGAAGCCGACCTTCAGTAAACCCAGTGCAGGGTCCTGTGTTCACTGGTGACGTGTAAGTAGTAAAGCCCTCAGGTACCTTAGCAGTTGTGATTCTTATTTCCGATGGACCCTTGGTTCTCAGATAACCTTGTCTGATAACCTGGAGGAGGGAGGGTGGGGCCGAAATTGGTGCGCACACCTCCCCCTTTCCTAGATGAGACTGGTTGGGAATAAAAACTGACCAATGTGGGGGCAGTGCAGGCTTGACCATAGTTGTGAATGTGGCTGACCCAGGTTTGATCCCTGATAGCATATAATATCGGGGAGCACTCTGGAACATCGCCAGGAGTTAGCCCTGAAAATAGCCAGCAGTAAGCTCAGCACAACTGGGTGTGGCCCCCAAAAAGGCACAAACAGCAAATGCAAGTCCTCAGGCCCTTCCCTCTCCCACCTGCTGCAGCCCAGAGTCCCTTTAAGGTGGAGATCCCTTCTCCTCTCCAGGTCCTGCTCCACAACCCCCTTCCAGTGGGTGTTTTATTGACTCCTGCACAGCTCCCAGGGGTGGCTGGACGATGCTGTGGAACAATATTCTGGCAGGGTGGCAGGCATAGAGAGGGTCACAGATGTGGCTTTGACCTTGAAGGCTCTTTGGCATCCGGCGGCAGCTTCATCGAGCACCTACTGTGCTGGGGATACAGCAGTGCACTGGACCCGAGGCCCCGTACGGCTGGGACTGGAAACACACCCTCAACGAGGGGCATCTTAAGGGAATTGTCAGGGAATTGGAATCAGGTGTGTCTGGGTGCAGGCTCAAAGCTGGGGAGAAGATGTTGCAGCCTGGGGGAGTGGGAGCTGCCCAGGTGAATGAGGTGGCGGTGAGAGGGAAGGCATTGGCCTGGGAGAAGGGGCCTCTTGGCTGAGGGAGATTCTCTGGCTTCTGCCTTGGGGCTGGTCGAGGAGTTTCACTGAGCCCCACTTCCCCTTGAGCTCAGTCTCTGCTGCAGAGAGGACGACGCCCCCCACTTGCCTCCTTCCACTGTGGTTTTCCTCCCACGGTCCTTGGGCCCACGGCTGTTCCTTTCAAGGATAGATTAGTGAGGGGGCGCCCACTAGTGGTTTTTCGGTCCACTGAACTCCAGCTCGTGGTGGCTGGGTTGCCGAAAAGGGGACACCAGTGACAAGCCTTCCGTACAGTACCTGCGGGGTCTGGTCTGCCTGCTAAACTGTCCCCCAGAGTCTGAATGTTTTGGGGCAGTTCTAGAACCTGGGAGAACCAGCATGTGCCCCTCCCTCCTAGTGGAGGCAGGTACCCAGGATATGACTGTGGTGGATCGATGGCTCAGGGGAGAGAGCGGGCCTGTGGCTATCTTATGGGGGGTGGTGAGTGACTAAAGGAGCTCTGGGGAGACCTAAGGGAGTCTCTTTTTTTTTATTATTATTTTGGTTTTTGGGCCACACCCGGTGACACTTGGGTTACACCTGGGTATGCGCTCAGAAATTGCTCCTGGCTTGGGGGACCATATGGGACGAACCGCCGTCCTTCCTGGGTCAGCCGCGTGCCAGGCAAACGCCCTACTGCTGCGCCACCGCTCAGGCCCCATTCTTGTTTTTATTTTTTTATTGAATCACTGTGCGATACCGAGTTAAAAAGTTGTCGCTGGTTGGAATCGAGTCCTGCAGTGTTCGAGCAGGGCAGGGGCTGCTATGCTGAGTGGGAACAGGGACCTGGTCGGTGGCTCTCCCAGGCTTGTCTTCCTGCAATGAGTGAGTCTCCTGAAAACAAAGCTTCTGGGGTCTCCAGGAATCCCCTAGAGTGGGGGTGTGGGAAGGAATGTCTTGCATTGGCTCTCCAGGCTTCAGGGCACCCGGCGACACCCGGCCCCTCTCTGGGCCTCCCCACCTTCCCCAGCTCTCAGCGGAAGGCGCCCAGCCACCAGGCCTCTGGGCTGCACGGTGGGGTGGTTCGTGGCAGGCTCCACTGGACACCCAGCCAAGCAGCGAGGGGCCCAGCTGGGGGAGACAGTGCTGGGAGCAGGGCCCAGGAGGGAGGGAGCGAAGGCATGGGCGTGGGAGGGCGGCTTGGGGGGAGCTCGGCCTGGCCCCGGGAAGCAGGAGCCACGCTCAACTCGGCACCCAGGGCTGGGCCAGCACCCAGGGCCGGGCCTACTGTGCCGGGTGTTTGCTGTTGGGCACAGCTCGCCAAGGCTGGCCAAGGCCAGGCGACATGTCCGAGGTCCCTGCAGGAAGTTCCTCGAGCCCAGCCGTCCTGCCCAGGAAACTCGTCCGCAGATGTTGTTTCTAAGGGTGAGGCCCGAAATCCAAGCCTGCCTTGGTTTGCCACCTCGCGAGCCCTTTTCGATGGGATGGGGCACTGCTCTGTCTGGGGACCCCCTCCTGGCGCCTTCCAGCCTGCTTTCGTGGCCTCTGTGGACTGTCTCTGGCCACTTTGTGCCCCAGGCAGGGCAGGGGTGGCAGACCCAGGCAGCCAACCTACCTAACCTCATTTGGTGCCCAGGAAACTGGGAGCCCTATTTCACTTCTTTGCTCCATGGAGAATGGGAACCCGCCTGCCACAGTGGGGCTGCAAGGAGGATCCAGGGAGCTAATGGACTGGAAAGTGCTCGGCATAGGACTTCCTGAGAATGTTCTCGATGGATCTGAGAGCTGCTGCTGCTGCTTGGGGCTGGATGGGAGAGTGCGGGCACAGGGGCAAAGAGGACTTCGCATGTAGCCAGACTGGGCTTGGATTGGCAAAATGTGGTTCCTTGGGAGCAGGTATGACTGATGAGGGAGGTTCTCCAGGGGAGGGTTTGGGACAGAAAGTGAACAGCCCCCCAATCACCCGTCAGCTGCTCAGAGCTCTTCATGGTGGTAGGGCAGTGATCGTCATGCAAGAGAGAGAGGCTATGCCAGGCTAGGCCGTGCCTGGGTTCTACGTGCTTTCCCAGCCAGCCTCACCCACCAGGGACTTCGTATTACTCTCCTCCATCTCCAGGGCCAGGAGTGGAGGCTGAGGACGAGGCTGATATTCCAGAGTCTGTTGGGGTGAGCAGGTGACGGACCCAGCTCTGGGCTTGTGAAGATGTATTCTTCAGGACTCAAGGGCTCAGTGGGCTGGACACAGGCTCTAGGGCAGGGGTCTCAAACTTGCAGCGGGCCTTTTTCAGCCCTCTGTACAACATTTTGTGGCCTTGCCCTAGAGGAATCTTTTTTTGTTTTAGTCACACCCCCCAATGTTCAAGGCTTACTACTGACTTTGCACTCAAGGATCACCCCGACTTTGCCTCCTGGGGTCCCCAGGTAAATTGAGTTTGAGACACCTGCTCTAGGGGCAGGTGGCACCTTCCATCCTTGCCACCAATGGGGCCCCCTGAGCACAGCGGGAGTGACCTTGAGTTCCCCAAGCACTGTCTGATGTGACCTCAAAACTGAAAAGACTGGTGCTAGACATATAGCACAACAGTAGGGCATTTGCCTTGCACGCAGCTGATCCAGGATGGATAGTGGTTCGAAACCCAGCTTCCCATATAGTCCCCAGAGCCTGCCAGGAGCGATTTCTGAGTGTAGAGCCAGGAGTAACCCCTGAGCGATGCGGGTGTGACCCCCAAAAACAAACAAAACTGAAAAGACAGACTCAGGCAGGGGATGCAGCTCAACAGTAGAGCGCTTGCCTTGCATGCGTGAGGCCCTAGGTTCCACTCCCCAGCACAGGAAAGGAAAATGACAAGAACTTCAAGATGGACTCTCGGGCCGTGGCCAGTGCCAGTGTCACTTGGAGGGGCTCAGTCTGTTCTCACAACACCTTTCTGGCTCCTGCTGTCCCCACAGAGCTGGCACAGAACAGGTCTCCGCCTGCAGGGAAGCGACAACTGCTGCCCACTTTGATGCCTGCTGGAACTGGGGTGTGCTGCCCTCTCTTCCATCTAGTAGTGCTCGCCAGCCCCTTGCTTCTCTAGTGGAGGTTGAAGTGCTGAGGGGGACCTTCCCCAAGCCCCTTCCTTAGTCTCTGAGTCCCAAAAGTTGGAGCTTGTCTTTACCTCTTCCTGGTCCTTTGTATGATCCAGCCTGTGGCCAGAGAAATTCCTGCCTTGTGTGGCGTGATTTTGGGTATCTGGGAGCTGCCCTCCTTCCTAATGGAGGAGGGATAGGGGAGATCTTCCCCTTCGCCCTTGAGGAACCTCAAGAACAGGGCTGGGTGTGGGGGCCTGTGGGGAGAAGGGAGACAGCCAAGGTGAGGGAAGCAGGGGTCTGCTCTCCACAGTGGGGGTGCATGTGGTGTCAGGCATGTGTTTGGGAGTAGACCTGTGAGCACTTCGCTGTTCATTTTGGCTGTTTTCATTCAGAGGGACTTTTCCGGAAGGGCAGGCATGTCCTGATGTGGCCCTGAGCCCTCCCCCCCCCCCCCCCCCCCCGTGAATGCCCAATTCAGAGAGCCCTATTGACATTGCCCCACACCAAAAAACCTTATCTGGTTGGGGGGCAGAGCGGTGGCGCAAGTGGTAGGGCGTTTGCCTTGCATGCAGCTAACCTAGGACGCACTGTGGTTTTCAATCTGATCCCCGGTGTTCCCATATGGTCCCTCCCGAAAAAACCCTCATCTGGGCCAGAGCGATTACATGCTACCAGTCCTGACACAGTTTTGTCCCCTGCATCCTATATGGTCCCCCAGCCTGCCAGGAGTGATTCCTGAGCGCTGAGCCAGGAGTAACCCCTGAGCGATGCCGGGTGTGGCCCCAGAAACAAAACAAACAAACCCGTCTTATCACTCTCTGTGCTCCAAGCATGACTCTAGGCATCTCTGCCTTGACCCTGACTTGTTGTAGTTCCCCCTCCTGATCCTGAGGCTGGGACTGAGGGGGCGGGGAGCTTTCCTTTGGCAGGCAGGTTGGCCGTCCAGTCCAGGTATATCCCAAAGTGGGCCGTGCTGGAATAACCCTGGGAAGCCGGAGTGCCCTCAGGTGCAGTTGAGGACACTTTGTTAGTTAAACCAAGGAAGGTGGGTTTTCTGGGGGATGCTGGTGCTATTTTTTCCCTGAACCAGCCGGGGGTGGGGTGCGTAGGCTTGACAAGCGTGGGCACCGCTGCTCTTAGCTGCCCCGTGGCCAGTCCCAGCGTCTGTGGTGTTGCCACAGGGCACCCCCCTTTCCTGCCTGCAGCCGTGGAGCAGCTCCTTTGAGGTTTCTCTGAGCTGAACCTCAGCGGGTTGCGTTGCGTGAGGGTGAGAGCCAGGAGGACTATTTAAATCTTGATTCAAAGCAAAAGTAAAAATGCAGTTCCTCAGAGGCTCTAGCCTCAGCCGCCACACTTCTTGCCTTCGCGACCAAGATCCTGGCAGGAGGGGCTGGAGAGGTAGCATGGAGGTAAGGCGTTTGCCTTGCTTGCAGAAGGACAGTGGTTTGAATCCCGCCATCCCATGTGGTCCCCTGTGCCTGCCAGGGGCGATTTCTGAGCCTAGAGCCAGGAGTAATCCCTGAGCGCTGCCGGGTGTGACCCATAAATTAAAAAAAAAAAAAAAAAGATTCTGGCAGGGTCCCAGAATCCACGCGTGTGGACTCTGGGATGGAATAGGGCTGCCTGTGAAAGTGAGGAGAGCTTGGGAGCAAGGGAGAAGAAGTGTGGGGGTGCCAGGGTTCAGACCTCAGGTAGCAGGATCTCAGTCAGATGCCGACTTCCTCAACTGTAAATTCTGTCTCTGTGGTTTGCAAGTGACCCACAGGGTGGGCGTGCCACGCCAGTGCACAGGGAACCTTTCCTGGGGACATCTGCATAAGTCCGCCGAAGCCTGGAGCCTTCCAAGTGCTCCCCCATCCTCCTCCGCTCGGGAGTCCCCCCACAGCCATGACCCTGGGCCCAGGCTCTGCCTGCCTGCTGCCCACATCCTCTGAACTCACACCTTGCCCTTGAGTACCTGCCTATCCTGTGTTTTTCTGGCTGTCTCTCCAGCAACCCTTGCCCCTTCCTTCCCTTGTACCTGCTTCTCTGCACACTGTGTTTCTTCATTCCAGGTGTCAGCTCCAGGTGTGTCACCTGCGGTGCCTGTCTGTAAGCTCGACTAGGCCAGTTCTGTTCATCCCTCCTGTTCATGCCTCCCTGCTGGCCAGAGCAGTGCAGACACAGTGTGGTGCCATGCTGGAGTGAATGAGCAGATGGAGGATTTTTCTTATCCCTCACTTGGCAGCCCTCTGCACTCAGAGTGTTGATTCTATGTGTCACACCCTCCCTGGACTCATTAAATCCAGGCCCTGCCAGAGAGAGCTCATGCCCCTAGCATGCCTCAACCCCTGAGCACTGCCACGTGTGGCCCAAAAACCAAGAAATAATTTTTGTCTTCCAACCATACCCAGTGGAACTCAGGCCTTACTTCTGCCTCGGAGCTCAGGGATCACTTCTAGCAGTGCCTGGGGACATAGGGGTTCCCAGGGGTTGACCCGAGGTTCAGGGCACATGCAAGGCAAAATAGTACCCCTCCCCACTTTTTTGTGAGGGTCATACCTGGTGGCCCTCAGGTCTTTTTTTGAGGTGGCCACACCCAGTGACACTTCAGGGGTTACTCCTGGTTCTGCACTCAGAAAGTTTCTGGCAGGCTCGGAGGACCATATGGGATGCTGGGTATTGACCCTGGGTTAGCCATGGGCATAGCAAATGCCCTCCCCACTGTGCCATCCATCGCTCCAGTGCGTTCCCCATTTTTGTTTGTTTTTTTTTTTTTTGGTCACACCCGGCAGCGCTCAGGGGTTTCTCCTGGCTCTTCGCTCAGAAATCGCTCCTGGCAGGCTCTGGGAACCATATGGGATGCCGGGATTTGAACCACCGTCCTTCTGCATGCAAGGCAAATACCCTACCTTCATCATGCTATCTCTCCTGCCCCTCCCCCATTTTTTTAAATTAAAAATGAAGCTCTGGGCCTGCTCCCGTCTTGATTGGGAATGGGGACATGTGGAACAGATCCCTCCTCTGCCTTATGGAGCCCCCATTTCTTCAAGGGAAGGCACCACTAGCAGAAAATCACGCCAATAGAGCAGGGGTGAGAGCCGAGCTATGTGGACCTGTGATTCTGGACAAGCAGTCAGGGCCCTGTGGGAATGAGGATTAGCATGAGGCTATCAAAGAGCAAGGGACACTTAGGGACTGAGAAAAGGCCCCTAGAATGGTCTGATGTGAGGCTGTAGAATAGGCCAGGGCCAAGCTCAGGTTGATGCTATGGCTGACAGAAGGATCTAGGCGTGAGACCAGCGAGGCAGCTCAGAGGGCTGGAGCAGAGACCAAACAGGTTCCATCCCAGCACTATTTCCAGTGGCCCAGAAAATAAAAAGAGAAAGTCCAGAGGGGAGTGTGCTTACTATATATGCAGCTGACCCGGGTTTATTCCTTGGCACCCCCTTTTTTTTTTTTTTTGGTTTTTGGGCCACACCTGGCAGTGCTCAGGGGCTACTCCTGGCTGTCTGCTCAGAAATAGCTCCTGGCAGGCACAGGGGACCATATGGGACACCGGGATTCGAACCAACCACCTTTGGTCCTGGATCGGCTGCTTGCAAGGCAAACGCCGCTGTGCTATCTCTCCGGGCCCTGGCACCCCTATGGTTCCCTGAGCACTACCAGGAGTGATCCCTGAGTGCAGTCAGTCCCTGAGGAGATCCCTGAGGAGTCAGTCGTGAGCAATGCTGGGTATAGAGACAAAAGAGTATGTGATGTGATTTTAGCAGGGGTGCTGAGGCCCCAAGGGTGGGGCTCGGGAGAAGGTGTGTGGGGTGGCAGAGCGAGGAGGGAGTCTGTTCGTGTGCTTATTTGTGCCCCGTTCCTTTTGCAGCCACCCGCCAGTTCAGCCTCCCTGAAGCCCCACCTGCTGCAAGGAGACAGATGGGGTGTTTGGGGCAATGTGCAATGACTGGGAAAGGAAAAGCATCTCTAGGGTTGTTTTTAACCAGGGAGGCGGAATAGGTAAGAGAGCACGTAGGCAGGGCCGCCCCGCACCTGCACCCACCAGAGCTGCAATGGTGCCTGAATCCGTGTGGAGGAGCTCCTGTCTCCTGTGCTCTTCAGAGGGCTCTTGGGCGTGCTTGCTCCACATGCCAGTACTTGGGCCTCGGGCAGACCTGAGGCCTCTCACTTGTGCCCTTGCCCTTTGAACTAGCTCCCCAGCCCTCTTCTCGTTTTTCTCTTAGCACCAGGCACCGGACCTGGAGCCTCAGATTTGCAAGACATGTGCTGTACCACAGAACTACTGCCATTGTGGAGCAGCTCATTGAATCTTCACAGCAGCCTTGACATAATCCAAGACAATTGTTTTTTTAAGATGATTTAAAATATAGGGGAGAGATAGTACAGCATGGCCAACCCAGGAGACGGTGGTTCAATTCCTGGCATCCCTTCTGGTCCCCCGAGCCCGCCAGGGACGATTTCTGAGCACAGAGCCAGAAGTAACTCCTGAGAGCCACCAGGTGCCCCCCCAAAACAAAAAAAGATAATTTAAAATATAGACTTTATTTTCCCCTTTGAACAGTTCCTGACTGTTAAGAGTACAAGGTAGAAGGTAACCCAAGTACATTTAGTGTACCTTCTTCCCACATATAAAAATCCCCTACAACAATTAACTTTATTTCCTTCTTGGTCTTTGGGTCACACCTGGCAGCCCTCAGGGCTTACTTCTGGCTCTGCACTTAGAAATCACTTCTGGCAGGCTTGGGGGACCATATGGGGTGCTGGGGAGTGAACGTATTGGCAGCATGCAATGCAAACACTCTACCTGCTCTGCTATTGCTCTGGCCCCAGAGGTATCTCAGAGGCTGAGGGGAGAGACACAAAGGCCTTGCCCAAGGCATACAGCAGCAAGTATAGCTGGGGCTGATGATGCTCAATGGTTTGGGGGCCACCTGGATTTTCTGTATTTGGGTGGGCAAGCCAGCCCTGCTGTGTATTGTCAGGGCTTTTTTCTAAGAAAAGTGCTAGGCCGGCCCAGCTTGCTTATGCCAGCACTGAGGCAGGATGCTGAGGGCTTTTGCGTTCCTGGGAGGGGAGCTTGGGCAGCACCAGCATGTTTGAAGATGCCACAACATGGCTTGGCTCCCCGGACATGAGCCCCCAAGTTGCCCGCTGCCATTACAGGGTCGGGAGAAGTTGTGCATGGTGCAGTGAACAGGCGGAGGTAGCTAAGCTGCCTGGGGCCTATCCCAGCTTCACGTTTCTTGGTCAGGTGAGTGGGGCTGGTCTTTTCACTTCTAGCCTCAGTTTCTTTGTTAAAATGGCAGACACATGGGGCCGTAGAGATAGCACAGCGGTAGGATGTTTGCCTTGCATGCAGAAAGATGGTGGTTCGAATCCCAGCATCCCATATGGTCCCCCGAGCCTGCCAGGAGTAAGCCCTGAGCGCTGCCGGGTGTGACCCCAAAGCCAAAACCAAACCAAACCAAAAAAAAAAAATGGCAGACACAAGGCTTCCTGGGAGGTGTGGATTCACGTGGCCCCTCTCTCAGGCGTTCCCGGCACTTGGTCGGGCCTCACAGGCCTTCCTTCTTTCGCCTGTTGCCCTGGTATGGCCAGCAAGTTTGGCACCCGATTCCTGTGGGCTTTTAGGTTGCTTCCAGGTTCCTCCTTCCCAAAGGGATGATGCTGCTCGAGGGCCCATTTGGTGTAATGTCTTGAGGACATGCTGGATTTGTATTGTGGGGGTAAGTGCACTGTTGTTTTAGCATGTAGGGGCATGGGATGCAGTGCCTTGCTCAGAACTGCCCAGTGTTGATGGGTCTGAAGTTGGGGAACCCCTCCCAAGAACCCCTACACTGCATATACACCTTTCTGCCAGAGAACGAGTGTTTGCTACTTATTCATTACCCTGAAAGGGCTGAAACACTAGTTCAGGAGTGCCCAATCAGGAAGTTGTTTCTCACTGGAGTAACTGGGTACCTATGGCCTGGACCCCAACACTTCTGAGGGATTCTTTATAAGGAGGTCCACAAGTCAGAGGGGCTAGTCATAGGATAGTTCGAATAATTTATGGAGAGTTTGATACTCCTTATGTTTAGCCATTAAAATAAAAGCCACAAAACTAGGACCAGAGAGTCTGGGGTAAAGGCACTTGCTTTGCCTCCCACCAACCCCAGTACCTCATGTGACCCCACCAAACACCTCCAGGGGTCACTCCAGAGCACAGATCCGCAAGTAACATCTGGGCATCACGGCAGGAAACTTTGGAGATGATTAGGGCTAGCGCGCATGGAAAGCATGTGGGAACCGTGGGTTTGATTACCAGGCACACGGCAGTCAATGGTGGCAGCCTCACCCCAATAAAGCCTTGACAGAACAGGCAGGCCCACTCCCCCTGCTACACACCCCCCTTTCCTTGCTTAGGGCAGGCTGCTCTGATCCTCATTCCCTTCCAGCCCCCTGTCCACACTGCCTCTTCCTGGGCTGTGGCTCTCCTCCAGCAGGATCTGCTCACAGATGGGAACAGAGGGTGACTCTGGCCTGTGGCCTTGTGGCCAAATAGCAGCAGCATTTGAGTCGAAATTTGGTTCCTTCAGCCCTGGATTCTTTGCAGTCATTGGTAGCTCTGCCTTGGGTGGGGGTAGGGTCCCAGTCCAGGCAGGCCATGTGGCACCAGTGGGAGCCCAGAAGCCAGGAGACCCACTTCCAGCTCACCTGTATGTTGACTCACAGTCATGTGCCTTGTTTGTTTGTTTTAGGGCCTCACCTGGCACTGCTCAGGGTGTGCTCCTGGTAGTGCCCGTGGGGGACCCTCTGTGATGTTGAAGATTGAACAAGGGCTGGCCACACACAGACAGCCTCTCAAATGCTTTCAAAATATACATGTATATATGTATATGTGTATATGTATATATATGTATATACATTATGCATACACAGAGAAGAGAGTTCCTATATTTGTCATAAAGTACAGTAAAGCATTACGGTGAGTTCTTTCTATGTAATGCAGAAATCACAGGAGAGCTCCGTCCACTTCCAGAAATCCCTGCCACTTACCTGTCCTTCCTAGAGTCACGGCCCTGCCAGCTTCTCAGGTTGCTTTCCTTCGCTCAGTACAAGGGAGGACAGCAGAGTCACGCTGAGTCCACTGTGACCCGTCGGACCCTTCGAGGGTATCTGCCTTTTGGTCCTTGGCACTATGAATAGGGCTCCTGGGCTCTGTCTGAGGAAGTAGTCCTGGTCGGTCTAGCCATTTCCTTGCTTTGCCTTCAGTTCCGAGACTTGTGAGGAATATTGCTATGGGAAACATTCTAGGAGATGTATTTTTGGTAGACATTTCTTTTCTTTTTGGGGAGGTACACACTCCGCAGTGCTCGGGTTACTCCTGGCTTTGCACTCTCAAATTGCTCCTGGCAGGCTTGGGGGAGGGGGGACCATATGGGATGCCATGGATTGAACCCGGGTTGGTTTGCACGTGGGTCAGCCATGTGCAAGGCAAACACCCTACCACTGTGCTATTGCTCCAGCTTCTTGGTAAACAATTCTGCTGTGGAGTTAGGAATGACTGGGTCACAGGGTAGGTATCTGTTGAGTGTTTGCTTGTTTGTTTGTTTGTTTTTGGGCTATACCCAGTGATCAGGGCTTACTCCTGGCTCTGCACTCAGGAATCACTCCTGGCAATGTTCAAGGGACCACATGGGATGCTGAGGATCAAAACCAGCAAATGCCTTCCATGTTGTACCGTCTCTCTGGCCCTTGAGCCTTGATTCTTTTGCCAAATAATTTTCCATAGTAGTCAAACCATTTCGTATCCCACCAGTAGCAGCTCTTTCATGTCCTTGTCAGCACTTGGCAGTGGCAGTTGGAAAGACTTGAGCCATGCTGGTGGGCGTTTGTGATCTGCCTTTCCCTGGAACTAATGAGACTGTGGCGTGGGAGCCCTTGCTCTTTTCACCTTGCATCCCCGGCGGCTCACCTCTAGGTGACGGTGACACCTAGAGCCAACTGGTCTGGCTCTCGGTGGACTCTGGCCTGCACATATGTACGAGAGAGCAGCAGTGGGGAAGGATGGGATCATGGAGCGCTTCCAGCAGCGGGGACAGGCCCCTGCGTGCTGGCACCTGGCTCCCAGCGGCAGCTCTATCCTCCTGCCTGGGCGTCCTCCAGCGGCAGCTCCCCAGCAGCAGGCCAGCGTCTTGGCGGTGGGGCCTGGAGTTTCATCACTGCATGCTGCGTCACAGACACCTCAGCTGAGGCGCCACCCTCCGGGAGGACGGGCACGCGGGAGCCAGGCGGGACACAGGGAACCTTCCAGTTCCTGCCCCTGTCCTCGCCTAAGCTGTTGCTGGCTTCTGAGCCATTGAAATGAGAATGTGAGAGGTAGTTCTGGGTGCGGAGCTGCAGCCCGAGACCAAGGTAAAGGTAAAGGCTTTCCCTCCGAGCTACCCTCCTGCCCACTTCGAGCAGCTGCCCTCCTGGCCTGGCCCGGCTTCACTGCCCTGTAGTGGGGAGTGCAGGAGCCACTCCAGGGTACTCTGGCTCCCTGCTCAAGGCCACCCAGCTGTCAGGGGCTCTCAAACTTTGCGCTCTACCTTGCTGTGCCCTCTCTGACCCTGGCAGCCTATATGTGTGGGCTTTCAAGCGGGGCCGGGCACAGGCTGCCTGCCGTGGAATTACCAGGGTCCTGAGAAGCCGAGTTCCCGGGCTGCCATCCAGGAGGGAGATTTCAGTCTGGCCATGAGGCCCCTTCCTGTCCTCAGCAGCTGGAGACTTTGGCCTCCATCTCAGTCTCCATCTCAGCCCTGGCTGGTCAGAGCTGAAATGGTCCCAGCAGAAGTGCACGAGTGGGGGCCAGGGTGAAAGGTTCTGCCCACTCGGAGCACTCGTGTGCCCCCCCTGCGAGTGGCCGAACTGCCTGCCTGCTCCTTCCTGCCCCTAGGGCTCTGCACCTGCCTTGGCCCCACCGTGCGTGCCAGCACCTCTGCCTGGCACGCTCCTTCCTCCGGCATGGCTGGCACAGCAGCCCCACTCTGCTCCCCTGGCCCCCGTTGTTTGCCTCCCTGGTGCCGCTTTCGTTTGCACTTCACCCCAGAGTGGGAGCCTCAAGAAGCCCCTGGCTTCTTGTCTCTAAATGAGCCTTTGGAGCTTAGCACCCCTCAGAGCAGATGAGAGTCGTGTGGAGAGCCCTGAGATGTTTCTGCGGCACAGTCTGGTCCCAGGATCTGTGGGCTCACTTGCTGTGTTCTCAGTGGCAATCCAGGTGCTGTGCGGGTTCCAGGGGTGTGAACCGGAGGAGGTGCACAGTGTACCCTTGTGGCCTCTGGTCAAGAGAGTGTCTGGGTGGTGGTATTGATTCCACCAAAGCCCCAGGAGAAGGGAGAAGGCTCTAAAGGCTGGGACGCCTGGTGACAGGAGCCTGGTGGTGAAGGGGTGAGGGGAGGTGGCAGTGCCCCAGGCGTTTTCAGGGGTGCAGTGTGAGCGTTAGCTTTAGGTGTCGGCAGAGTGGGCGGGTGCCTGAGGAGGACCGAACTGGGAGGAACAGAGTATATGGGGGTGAGAGGTCAAAGGAAGGGGCCATGAGAGAGGCCCCCCCATGAGGGTCTTGTGTAAGAAGAGGAGGAGCTTTGCTCTGTCCCGCTCACGTTTGAGGGTCCCTCAGTGGTGAGTGGACAGATTGGTGGGGTCTAGAGAGGCCACGTGTGTCTGTGAAGGGGACATGGCCCTGGGGTGGAGGGGCTGAGGTCCGACGTTCTGCTGGTGGAGGCCAGCCTTCCCATCCCGAGTGTTGGCCTTTAGGGGTGCCTAAAGGGGAGGGAGCCCCACTGTTGCTCCTGGCCCTGCTTCTGCGGTTCAGAGTCCAGAACGTGATTTCTCGGCCGCTGTTTATTTCCCCGGCACTTTCCATCTTGTCTCTCCTCCCGCTTCCTCCCACTTACCTCCCTTCTCTCTGCCCAGCCCGGGCAGCATGCCACCGTCACATGCCAGGCGGTGGTGTGCCCAGCCTCCCAGCTCCCCTGGGGCACGAGAGAAAGCTGATGCCCACGGTGCCCCGGAGCCAGCTGCCACTTCTCTGGGGGCCACCCTAGCTCCTGACCTGCTGTCCGCGAATAACCTCGGGCTGGGAGAGGCGCAAGGCGCCTGGGACTCCCTGGCCCCCAGCCAGGCCCAGGGCTCCAGGTAGGGCCCATCGGGCGGCCGCCTCCTGCCCGCCCTCCTGCCCGCCCCGGAACCTGAGCTGAGCAGCGGTCCCGGCGTCTGTCAGTCTGCCGGCTGCTGGCCCTGTGGACTGAGCTTGGGCCTGCGGGCTTGGGGAAGGGGCCAGGCCTGTAAGACCGGAGACCAGTGTATCTGTGTAGGTCATTTCGTGTTCAGGGTCTCGGGTGGCTGAAACCGAGAGGGAGACCTGGAGTGGCAGGAGGGGTGTCTTGCTGGCAAAGGAGGGGCAGGTCAGCAGCTTCCAAATTCTGAAAAGTGGAGTGTATGAGTCTGTTTATGTGTGTGTGTGTGTGAGAGAGAGAGAATGAGAGAGAGATGGAAAGGTAGAGTGAGTGAGTGAGTGAGTGAGTGAGTGAGTGAGTGAGTGAGTGAGTGAAAGTGAGAGGTGAGGAAGGTGGAGTAAGTATGTGGATTTGTGAGAGAAGAGAGAACTGAGAGGAGAGTCAGACCTGTGGAAGGTGGTATGTGCGCGTGCTGTGGAGGTGAGCGTGTGAGATTGCTGGTGGAGCGGAGACTCCCTCGGGTGCCCCAGGCTGTCTGATTCATCCCAGGTTACCTCACTGTTGGGGCATGGCAGTGACGTGGGGGGTGGAGCTGCAGGGCCCTTGCTGCCCGCCCAGTCTGGAGTGAGGATAGGTGTAGGGGGGTTTCCTAGCATGAGTGGCCTGCGCCCCTGGGACAGGCCTTGGAGGGGAGGGTCAGGCTGGGGGTGCTGGGACCCCAGCACCCTGACCCGTGGGCCTGTGGTGGAGCGTTCTCACCTGCCCTGCTCTTCTCTTGCAGACGCTGCTCCGTCCACCACACCTCCTGCATGTCCTGCTGCCCTGAGCTGTGCCGAGCAAGGTGACAGTGTGTCCCGCTGCCACCATGAATGAGGTGTCCGTCATCAAAGAAGGTTGGCTCCACAAGCGCGGTAAGGCCACCGCCTCCTGCCCCGTCTTCCTCTTCCCTCCCTCCGTGCCCGGCAGCTGAGCCCTGAGACCTCCTGGAGCCCTAGGCCCCATTGTGGGTGCCATTAGCCTGCGGCTTGACTCGGGTCTGCCACCGCACAGTGAACTCCCTCAGGCGTCCTTTCCTGAAAGAACTGGGGCCCGCCCACCCAAGGGTGCTGCTGTGACCTCAGCTTAAGGGTTCACGGGGCCACAGGTTGTGGGTGGAGACTCCAGGCCAGCCTCCTGCATATTCTTCGTTGTGTTATACTGCACACCCATTTCCCTACCCCGAGGGTCCCATTTTAGGAACAAAATAACTTAGACTATGAGGGAAAAACACGCAGCAGCGTCATTTAACATCCATTCTCTAGGAAACACAGCATTAGGAAGTGTACTGGGCCCACTGGGCCTCTGGAGACACACAGACTCCCTCATGAGTGTCTTTTCCAGGGGGAAGAGGGAGCACAGGGCCTCAGGTGGGCAGTGCTGCTGGGACCAGGGCACAGGCCTTGTCTGCACCTGACCCGGGGTTTGATCCCCAGTAGGCACAATTTCTGCTTCTGAGCATCACTGGGTATAGACCTGGGTGTTCTGAACACTGATGGGGAGGGCCTGGGAGTCCCTGAGCACCTTTGGTACAACAATGGGGGGGGTCTCTTATTGCTACCTGGTTGGCCCTGGGGGTCCCCAAGCACTGCCAGAATGGGCCTGAGGGTCCCAGTCACTATTGAGGTGGCCCTAGGGGGTCTCCCATCACTGTTTCAGTGGCCCAGGGGTCCTGCCACCACAAGGCCAAGCAGCATCGATTCCTCACTCTAGCGCTGAATGTTGCTGGGGCAGCTCCCTGCCCTGAGCACCATAGACAGGCTCTACTCAAGAGAAACAGAATGGAATGGCCTGGGAAAGGGCAGGACGACGGGGTGCTGCTCGGGGGGTGAGGCAGGGGAGGGGGGGAGTGGCTGGAGCACATCTGGCTGGAGCATGTTGAGGCCCAGAAGATCTGGGCTTGGGCTCCTCAGGCTATGGCACCCCCAGTACTACCAGCCAGAACGTGATCTGATCTGGTGGTGGTGCTGACGGTTAGTTAGGCCAAGAAATGAAGGTATTTATCTACCGGTGGGTTTATGTCTGTTTCTTATGATAGTTTAGTGTTCGGCTCTCTGGTGTTGGTGTGAGAATTCCTTGCCCCCCCTCACCCTCTAGTGTGTTGTTGCCCCTCCCTCTGTCATTGTCCTCAGGTCCTCTCTGGTCCCATCTTCAGTCCCCCTCCTTCCTTTCCCCCAGTGCTCAGTAAGCAGTTTGTAGTCCAAGGTCAAGGTTCTGTCCCTGCTTGATGCTGTCTGTTCCCTTTTCTCTCTCCATTCCTCAGATGAGTGAGATTATTGGGACCCATCCTCTTTCACTGTCTTTGATAACACAATGTGATGCTCTTTGGTTCAGTCCATGTCAAGCATGGATTTATCTCATGATTTCATCTTATCTTACAGCCCCATAGTGTTGGGTTGTGTGTATCTACACCACGATTTCTTTACCCATTCATCATTCATCGGACACTTGGGTTGTTTCCATATAGTTTCGTCTTACTATGTGAAGCATTGCAATGAATATAAGTGTGCGTCTCTCCCCCCCCCCCTTTTTCTTTTGTGCCACACCTGGTGGTGCTCAGGGCTTACCTCTTGGTTCTGTACTCAGGAATCACTTGTGGCTGGGGATCATCTGGGGTGCCAGAGCTTGAACCTGGGCCAGCCAGCTGCATGCCCTACTCATTGTCCTAGCTCCCATGGCCCCAGTGTGCATATATCTTTTCTTTTCAGTGTTTTTGTGTTTAGAGAAGTAGAAGCCAAGAGGTGGCATCTGGCTCACGTGGGGAGCTCTGTTCTTTGGAGCAGTGTTCATACTGTTTTTCATAGAGGCTAAAGCAGACAACATTCCCACCAATGGTGAAGAATGTTCCCCTTTCCCCCTGTCCCTATCAACATTGGTTGTTTCCAGTCTTGTGTTTGGGAGTCATACCCAACTGTGTGCAGAACTGACTCCTGGTTCTTTGCTTGGGGATCAGATGTGGTGCTGGGAACAGACTGAAGTTGATGTGCAAGGCAAGTGCCCTGTGCTTTGCTATCTCCAGCCTGCTTCCAGCCTTTCAGCTATCATTCTTCCAGGCATGAGGTGAGATCTCACTGTATTTTGGTCAGCATTTCCCGGATGTTATGAAACAGTGAGAACCTTTCCTGTGCCTCGTGTCCATTGGAGTCTTCTTTGGAGATGAGCTCCTTCATCTTCTCCCTATCTTTGGTTATTCTGTTGTTGAGATTTATGAGTGCCTTGTGTACCCAAGAATGACGATAGTGACAGGGAAGAGACAGATTAATGGGATCTTCGAGCCCAGGCAGGCTGACCCAGACCATTATGGGAATGCCTGCATGTGCAGGGGAGTTGAGAAGAAGTGTGTCCCGAGCTAGTGTGCAGGATGTTGACAGGAAAGATGTTGGCAGACTATCCTGTCATTATGGCTCTACACCGGGGCGTGGCGCAGGTAGGGGTGTCCACCTGGTGGAAGCTGCTCACTGCCCTGGCCCTCTTTTGCCCCATGAGGAGAGTAACTTTTTCCTTACAGGCACCTTCTTGCTAGGGCCTGGGAACGCAGACTCGAACCAGGCAGGCCGACTCCTGGGCAGTTGAATGGGACGGGTAGGCAGTTCCCAAGGAGGTAGAGGCTTGCTTGGCAGTGGCAAGCACAGGGTGTGTGCCCGGCCAGGGGAGTGCGGGGCTTTCCTGAGAGGGGTGTGTGAATAGAAACCAGGAAGAAGGGGTAAGAAAGGGGGGTGGGTCTGGGGAGAGAGGTATGTGGGAACCAGGGAAGTGCTCCCTTCCCTTCCCCGCCTTGTTTCAGCCCAAGTCACTGAGTGGCAGTCAGGAGCTGCGATGGCTCCTGGTTGGGGCCCCCACCCCCAGCAGTCTAAGCAGGGGGTCTGTTTCCAGAGCTTTTTTCAGACAGCTGTGGCTTTGGGGGTACGTTTGCCCAATTTGATCCTGAATTCGGCGCTTTTGACGGGGATTTTTGAACCTTGGTAAATGTCCGAGCTCCTCTTGTGGGAGTTTGAGGGGCTTACACCCAGCAGTGCTTAGGTCTTACTCCTGTCTCTGCACTCATGGAACACTCCTGGAAGGGCTCAGGGGACTGATTATATAGGATACCGGGGATCGAACTTGGGTCAGCCATGTGCAGGGTAAAATGCCCACCCCACCTGTGCTATTTGTCTGGCCTCAGTTGTGTCAGAGTACTTATTCTGTCTCTGCCTCTGGTTTGGTGTGACTTTGGGCAAGCTGTGGTATCTCTCTGACACTTGATTTAGTACGAAATAGCTTCGGTGCCTACAGTTCTGACACGGCAGCCCTGTGAGGGCAGGATTTCCCCAGCGGGTTCACAAGGTGCCTTGAAGCGCTTAGTGCGTGGTAGGCCCGCAAGTAGCTGATGCTGAGTCAGTCCGTGGCATTGGGTGCATGTGGGGGCCACGCCTACCTACCCTACATTTTCCCTGGGCTTTATGGTGACTGGGGTGCAGGCAGCTCTGAAGGGGGTTGAGGAAGAGTTGGAGGTGGAAGTCAGTCCCCTTTATAGTGGGGCCGTTGGCTTAGGGCAGACCCTGCCCCTCCCTGGCCTCCGTCCAAGCTCTGTAGGCTCCATAAGGGGGCTTGGGTGGTCTGGCTGGGAGCCCTGCTGGGGTTCACACGGTCAACACCTGCATGCGCATCACTCTCCTGGTCTTGCTGGCAGAGGAGGGCCAGGTCCATTGCACCCACTGCTGGTGGTTAGAAGGGTAGTGGCACCGATCTGTTGGGCACCCCTCTGCTCTCCACCAGCCTACTTCCTGTGCCATCCCACAGCTGCCCTCAGCCTGAGCAGAAAGGATGTTTGCTTGTAGTTTTGGCCAGGGCTTGGTAATCTGTGGGTTTGGACTCTAGAACAGTGCTCGCATGCAGCATGGTTTGGTCTACATGCTGCTTGTATGACACAGTCTGCTCCGGGAAGATGGGAGAGGAGACCATTGGGGTGGGGCCTGTCCCCTTTCCAACTGCATCAGCATCTGTGCTGCCGGACCCCAGAGCCCAGAGTCAGGTGGTTCCCACCCAGCAAACCTGGATCTGGTCCCAGCTTGCCCAAGTTATAGCAATCAACACAGGGCAAGGAACCTTCTTGCCACAGTCTCCATTTCTTGTCAAATGGTGCTGATGTGAAGATGTTTCTTCTGACTATGTTCCCCCCCACCCCCCCCCCACCCCACCCCCGCATGCTACCTACCAGTGTAAAAACACTTAGGAAAGTACTTGGATCGTAAGTTCACCTCGGAACTGGTGTCCAGACCAAGAAATAGGACAGTTGATTCTGTTTTTCCTCTCAGGCAGGCGCTTTCCTGACTAAAGGGTGGTAAATTTCCTAGTTTTGTTTTGCTTCTTAAAATTGAGGTAAGGGGCCAGAGTGGAGCGGTTGCACAGCAGTAGGGTGTTTGCCTTGCACGTGGCTGACCTAGGAGACTGACTGTGGTGCGATTCCCCCGGCATCCCATAGCTCCTCCAAGCCAGGAGTGATTTCTGAGGGCATAGCCAGGAGTAACCCCTGAGTGTCATTGGGTGTGGCCCAAAAACCAAAAAAATAAAATTGAGGTAAATAAAATTTAATAGGACATGACTGGCCTTCAGTATGGTATGGTCACAGTATGTTTAGTTCCAAAATGTTTTCAGCATCTTAAAAGAAAACACTGTTGAGGAACCAGAGTGATAGTACAGCACGGAGGTTTGTTATTATTGTTATTATTAGCTTGTTATTATTAGCACATGACCGACCAGGATTTGATCCCAGACATCCCAAATGGCTCCCTAAGCACCACCAGGAGTGAGTCCTGAGTGCAGAGTGAGGAGTAACCCCTGGATGTGAAACCCCCCCCAAAAAAAAACAAACAAAAACAAAAGCCACTTGAGAGCCAGAAAAATTGTATAGCAGGTAGAATGTTTGCCTTGTACAAGGAGGACCCGAGTTTAATCGTCAGCATCACATCTAGTCCCCCCAAGAAGCCATTAGTAACTCATGAACATCACTGGATGTGACCCAACAAACAAACACCCCCCCCCCAAATAAAACAAAAGGAAAAAGAAAACCCTGATGTCATGAATCCATTCCTTCCATTTCCTCTTCACCCCAGCCCCCAGCAGCCTGTTTTCTGCCTTTATGTATTTACTTAATTCTGGACATTCTATATAAGTGAATCACACTCCTTGTGACCTTTTTTTGTCTGACTCGTACTCAGCTTGGCATTTGTGAAGTTCGGTGTGTTAGTGCATCACTCCATTTCCTGCTGACTCTCTCCATGGCTCCAGGCCAAGTACTCTATGGATTCATCTATCAGGGGCCATGTGGGCCCTTCTACCTCCAAGGGCTGGGACTTGAGTTGTTGCCAATATTTGTGTGCAAGTATTTGAGTCTTAACTTTTTGAAGGTGTCTTTTCCAAAGTGACAGTACTATTTTAGTTTTATTTTTTAAATATTTATTGGTTAATTGATTGATTGATTGATTAGTTTCTGGGCCACACCCAGCAGAGCTCAGGGATCCTCCTGACTCTGCATTCAGAAATCACCCCCTGGTGCTCGCTTTCTGCAGCACATATACTAAAATTGGAACGATACAGAGAAGATTAGCATGGCCCCTGCGCAAGGATGACACGCAAATTTGTGAAGCGTTCCATATTTAAAAAAAAAAAAAGAAATCACCCCTGGCAGGCTGGGGGGCCATAGGGGATGCGGTCTCTTCCTGGTTGTCTGTTTGTGAGGCAAATGCCCTATAGCTGTGCTATCTCTCCAGCCCCTATTTTAGTTTTTTTTTTTTTTTTTTTTTTGGTTTTTGGGCCACACCCGTTTGACGCTCAGGGGTTACTCCTGGCTATGAGCTCAGAAATCGCCCCTGGCTTGGGGAGACCATATGGGACGCCGGGGGATCGAACCGCGGTCCGTTCCTTGGCTAGCGCTTGTAAGGCAGACACCTTAACTCTAGCGCCACCTTCCCGGCCCCGTTTTTTTTTGTTGTTGTTGTTTGTTTGTTTTTTTGGTTTTGGGGCCACACTCGGTGTGGCTATGTACTCACTGGCTATGTACTCAGAAATCACTCCTGGCTTGGGGTACCATGATTATCCGGGGGATCAAAGCATGGTCTGTCCTAGGCTAGGGAGTGCAAGGCAAACACCTTATAGTTTGCGCCACTAATCTGGCCCTTTTGTTTGTTTGTTTGTTTGTTTGTTTTTGGGCCACACCTGGAGGCGCTCAGGGGTTACTCCTGGCTGTCTGCTCAGAAATAGCTTCTGGCAGGCACAGGGGACCATATGGGACACCGGGATTCGAACCAACCACCTTAGGTCCTGGATCGGCTGCTTGCAAGGCAAACACCGCTGTGCTATCTCTCCGGGCCCATGAGGGTCACACATGGCAATGCTCAGGACTGAATCTTGGCTCTACACTCAGTGAAACATATGGGATTGAACCCGGGTCATCCACATGCAAGGCAGGCTCCTCACTCACTGTAGTACCACTCTAACCCCCCACTTTATTTTTGTAGAATAGTTTTGGATTTTGATTAGTGTACTTGATTTTTTTCCTCCTTGTTTATATTTTTAGTATCATGTCTTAGAAGCCTTATGAAATCCAGTCATGAGGTTTTACCCACATGTGTTCTGTCATTTTATGGCTTGTATTTAGGATAGATCTAATTTTTTTTTTTTGGATTTGATTTTGTTTTGGGGCCCCCACCTGGATGTGTTCAGGGCTTACTGCTTGGTCTGCACTCAGGGAACACACCTGGTTGGGCTTGGGGGACCCTATATGGTACCAGGGATTAAACCCAGGTTGCCCACTTGCAAGGCAAGCGCCTCATCCATTAGCTCTGTCCATTAGCTCTGGCCCTGAGTTTGAATTAGTGTCTGTGTAGAGAATGAGGGGCAACCAGCTTCCTTTTTCCTCTGGGTACCCAGTTGTCCCGGCACTGTTCATAGCGGAGACTGTTCTTGCTCCCTAGGAAGGTCTAGCATCCCTGTGGAAAAACACTTAACCAATGTTTTATAATTATGAACTTGTTGGGTTCATTTTGTTTTGCTTTGCGGGCTACACCCAGAGGTGCTCAGGGGCTACTGATGTCTCTGCACTCGGGAGTTACGCTTGCTAATACTCGGGGGACCCTATGGGATATCAGGGATTAAATCTGGGTCTGCTTTATGCAAAGCAAACATTGTACCCACTTTCCTATCACTCCAGCCCCTGTGAACTTGTGCTTTGACCCTCAGTTTTGTTTTTGTTTGGGGGCCACACCGAGCTGTGCTCAGGGATCACTTCTGGTGGTATTCATGAGGGACCGTGAGGGATGCTGAGGATCAAATCATAGTCAGCCGTAGTGCTGACACCCTTTCCTCCCCGCTATACTGTAGTTCTGACCCAGGCTCTTGTCTTGTTCCTCATCTGAGGGGATGTTTGCTGTGGGTTTTCATAGGTATCCTTTGTCATAGGGAGGAAATTCCCTTCTATTTCTAGCTTGTTGATATTTGTATCATGAAAGGGTGTTGGATTCTGTCAAATGATGTTTTGTTTTGTTTTTCCCTTTGTTTCACCAGTGTGGTTTTTTTTTTTTTTATATGCCTTTGATATATTGACCTGTGTATTTCTGGGATTAAGCCCATTTGTTCCTGGTGAGTGATCTTTTGGATCCTGTTGGACTTAGAGTGTTTAGATAGTTTTTGAACTTTACATTCATAAGGGTCACTTAGTGTTGACATTTGTGGGGTTTGGTGATGTCAGGAACCAAACCCAGGGCCCCACACGTGCAGGGCACATGTTCTGCTGTTGAGCTACGTTTCCTGGCCTGTGAATGTCGACAGTGCTCAGGACATTTGATTGCTCACAGTTGTTGGCAGTCCCTCACAGCTCAGTTTGCCATGTTCTCAGAGAAGGAAACAGGCTCAGGGAAAGGAAGTGGCATTTTGGTGGGCACACACAAACTCTCCAGCCTGACCTGCCGTCCGTCCCACTTGCCTGTATACTGGGGCACTTGAGGACCTGGCATGCCCTTTGTTGGCAAGAAGCTGTTAATAGTAGCATTTGCTGAACCCCGGACTCTGATATGTGCCTTAGAATGGGTGCTTTATGGTTGCTCTTGCTCTCTCTCTTCCTTTCTTCATCTCTCTTTCTCTCTCTCTCTCCCTTTCCTTCTCTTTCTCTATCCCTCTCTCCCTCTCCCTCTCTCTCTCCCCCCTCCAGCTAGAGATAGAACACACATGTTCTTCATCTTGACCATCTAACATGCGTGATTCAGGTGCCAGGGTGTCACTAGAAGGGGTCCACTGCCTTACCAGGCTGAGTATTTCTGGAAGTTGACTTGGGACCTCAGCACTGCTGGGAAGCTCCCCATTCCCACAATAAAGTGACTCAGTGACTTTTATTTAGCTTTTTTTTTGGGGGGGGGGGCCACACACGGTGATGCTCAGGCTTTGCACTCAGAAATCGCTTCTGGCTTGGGGGAGATCATATGGGATGCCAGGGATTGAACCAAGGTCCATTTTGGGTCAGCCACGTGCAAGGCAAATGTCCTTCCGCTGCGCCACTGCTCTGGCCCCACCATTTCTTACTCTTAAGATAGGGATGCTGGGACTAGAGAGAGAGTTCAGAGAGTTAAGGTACTTGTCAGAGAGATAGTTCAGAGGTCAAGATAATAGTCTTACATGAGGTCTTGATTTCATTCCTGGAATTGAAAATGGCCCCCTGAGCACTGCCAGGAGCGATCCCTGAGCCTAACCAAAACCAAAACCAAAACAAAAAACAAACACAAAAAACCAACCACTGTGTAAGCCTGTAGTACTTCCAGACATGGCTCAAAAATAAGTGCACATGCAGGTAGAAAAGAGGGTTGCTGGGCTCTGGAGCTGGCACAGAGGGGTGGGCATTCCCAGGAGCCAACCTCAGACCGGAGCTGGGAGTGGCCTCCTCCAAAGCAAAACAAAATCAAAACCCCCAAATGGGCTTGCTTTGGCATTCACGCTTGTTTGCGTTGTTCTTAGCAGCTCACTGAGGTGTGGGTCCTCGAGCAAGTGTGTGTGTGTGTGTGTATGTGTGTGTGTGTGTGTGTGTGTACGTGTGTACACGGGCATACACACACACACACTCTTGCACACAGTGAGAATGAATGTGGAGAGTCCAGGGGCACTCAGAGGGCATGGCAGCAGTTAACCCCCACCTGGCACCATGTTTTGACATTTGATCCACCTGCACAGCTGTACCGTGAATGCCAGCTTGCGGGATGGGGCCTGACAGGGCCACAGGGCATGTGTGTTTGGAAGCCTGGGCCTCCCCTGGGACTGGGCCCCGAGCTGGCAGGGGGATGTGCTGCTGGCCACACACTGAGGCAGCTGGTGCCCTGGGCACTGTGGCTGGCGCCTTCCTGCCAGGCTTTGACCTCTGGATCCCCCGGCTGGCCCAGTACCCAGCCTGTGTCAGCATCTCCCACCACGCAGCCCTGTCCCTCATGCTCTTGGTCCTGACCTCTCTCCACCTTGCTCAGGTGAATACATCAAGACTTGGAGGCCCCGGTACTTCCTGCTGAAGAGTGACGGCTCCTTCATTGGCTATAAGGAGCGACCTGAAGCCCCTGACCAGACCTTACCCCCCCTGAACAACTTTTCTGTTGCAGGTGCGTCTCCAGGTGGGCGGGCAGTTGGGCGGGTGCAGCTGACCAGAAGGGCAGGCAGGTCTTTTCCTTAGTGTGGGCTTCCCTGGGCCCACTCTCACCCTGTTCCCCTCAAGGCTGTTGACTGGGAGGTGGAGCCGGAAGGGAGGGGCAGAGCATCATCTGGGGTCCCAGCCCAAATTCAACTTTAACAGTGGAGAGTCTCTGCACCTATCACCTAGAGGCAGCCAGGGCTGCCACTCAATCCATTCCGGGGACCAGCCTCAGTCCTCTGTCTGTGCAACCCGGATGGCCTCCAGCCAATGAAAGCGGGGTGGCTCCAAGCCATTGCTTGCACCTGATAAAGCTGTGGATTTGCCCACTGCCCTCTCTGTCCTGATGACCAAGGCCATTTTCCTGCCTCTTGACGCCCCCTGCCTGCTCCCCATCTCCACACATTCCTCAGCCTGGAGCATCGCTTTCACCCAGCTCATTCCCTGGAACCTTGCCCTGACCCCCTCCTGGTCCTGGTCACTTCTGTATGTAGACTCCAGCTTTTTCCTGAGCTCCCAGTCTGGTGGGCAGCGTCCACTCAGGCAAGCCGCCTTGCTCTGATTGGCCGGTGAGAGTCCCGCCCACCCTTCTCCCCACCCAAGTCCTGGAGGATTGGCTGCTCCCTGGCTAGGTCCTGGATGCTCTCTATTTCCTCTCTGGCCTGCCCCTCCTTGGTGTAGCCCTAGCTTCTTTGGGTTTCTGTGTCTCAGCCTCCCCGTTCTCTCAGCCACACCCAGTAGAGCCTGTTGAAATCTCCCCTCTCCTCCTTTATGGCTGTTGCTTGTCCTTCAGACCCCTCACCACATTTTCCTCCAGCCTGTCTCTCTGTGCTGAGCTCCATCCTCAACAGGATTCCTCTTAGGATTCTGAGGATTTAAAGGTGTGTCTGCGAGAGTTTCCCTCTGCTATGGGGAACTAAGCAGTTGCCATTCCCAAGCCACTTGGGCCTTCTTTCTGCACACCCTTTCCTTTGGGGCTCAGTTGCATAGATGCTGCCTTATCCCAGAAGCCCTCCTGGGTTGGCTGCTGTCTCCCTCCTCACACACTCTGACTTTGAATCTGATAGGGGTGGGGGGTAAGGCCAGGGTTGTCCTGGTCACTCAGGTGTCCCTGGTGCTTCCTGGCACAGGAGTGGCACAGCTGGTGCCTTGAGGAAGGGCTGCAGCTGCCCCGAGAACTCTTGTCTCTCCCCTCTGCCTGCAGAGTGTCAGCTGATGAAGACTGAGAGGCCACGGCCCAACACCTTCGTCATCCGCTGCCTGCAGTGGACCACAGTGATCGAAAGGACCTTCCACGTAGACTCTCCAGATGAGAGGTGAGTCTGGGTCCTCCTGGGTGCAGGAGGTCAGGCCTGTCAGGAGATGGGACAGCAGGACATCCACCTCTGCTTACAGGTGGCCGGGGCTGGAGAGCAGGCGGTAGTCTGTGAGGCCTAGATTGGCCTCAGTGCTGCTGGGCCCTGGAGACCCTGGGAGGGGCAGGGAGCTGCATTTTGTATTTATTTCTGGAGTTCATGCCTGTTTAGGGACTAGTCCCAGCTCATTGCTGGGGGGCCTTTGGGAGAGGCCATGCAGGGGAACAAACGTGAGCCCTCACATACACAGAATGAGCTGTGCCATTTGAGGAGATGCATTTTAATGCCCGTCTCTGTGCTAAGCTCCACCCTCAGTGAGATTCCCCTGATGCTGAGAGGATTTGAAGGTGTATCTGGGAGAGATTCCTCCCTCCTGCCCCCCCCTCCCTCCCTGAGCTCTGGATTGGTCTTGGGGGTCCTTGAACTGCTTCTGCATGTGCGGACACGCTCGAGCGAGAGATCTTTGTGCCCGTGTCTGGTTTTCATTCTTACACGGAAGGTACTATACTTTGACAGAAACTCTTCTCCACTTGCTTGTCTCCTTCATGTGTCTGGAGGAATCTCTAAAGCTTTAATAGAAGGGGACTACTTTAACAGGAAAAATATCTATGGGGTTGCGGGTGCTGAGGGCTGACTCCTGGCTCTGTCAGGGGCCACTCCTAGCAGGGCTCAGGGAACCACAGGTGGTCCCAGGGCAGGAATCCAGGCTAACTGTGTACTTACTCACTGAACTGTTCTCTGGTCCACGAAGTTTACACGCTAGGAGATTTAACTCTGTAGTGAGTGAGGTAAGCCCAGTGAGTCTTCTCCTTAGATCCTCACTTTGAAAAATGCTCCATTCACTTGATGAGGGAGGGTTTTATTAGCTGAGAACTGCTAAATCGGGCTGTCCCCAAGCACCAGGGTGGCACAGGGTGGCAGAGCTCTATATCCAGAGTCTGAGAGCGCTACACTGATGACACGCCAGTGTTGGAGCTTGCACAGTCTCCTCATCTAAATGGAAGCAGACCCTGTGCTGGTGCAGGTGGGGAGCATACACAACTCATCAGCAGTCACCCCCATGGGCACAAGGGCCCCAAAGTTAGAGCTACCCCTTCGAGGAACAGAACTGCCAGCTCAGGCAGGTCAGCGTACATGGCCTTTCCCGAAGGCTGAAGGAAGGGTAGGAACTGGCCTGGGGAGGGGAGGAGGGGGCGGCAGGTGTCAAAGTCTGGGGGTTCAGTCCCAGAGGCTCAGCTCTGGGGCCTTGGGAGGGGAAGCAGAGGCCTCAGCTCCAGGGCTCAGCCAGGCCCTTCAGGCTGTGGGGACCTGTCAGAGAGCCCAAGACTCTCTGCCTCGCTTTGCTGCTGAGCCCTTGGGTGCCCACTTCAGACTAGGCAGCAAGATAGTCCTTGCTTCCTCCTCTGGCCTGCACTGTGGAGACCACCCTCAGCTCCCTGTCTTCGACCCCACAAGGTGCCCAGGAACCCAGCTCTGTTAGGGCCAACCATCGATGGTAGTCAGATGTGGCGTGGCTGCCCACATGGTGTAGATCTCTTCTGTCTCCTCCCTGCCCCGCAGGCCTGCCAGCTTGGTGGGCACATAGATGGGAGAGGACGAGGGAAAATAAAGTTTTTCCCTAGTCAACCCCTGCATCACAGCTGCCAGCCGATGGAGCTGGCTCCGGAGGTCAGATACAGCCTGTGCTGACCAGCTTGGCTCTTTGGCCTGTGCAGTGGTCCCCGCTGCCGTGGTGCTGTTCACTTGGTTTCTCTCGGCCTGTGGGAAGCTGGCACAGAGGTGGGTGAACAGTATCCCAGTTTGCACAGATAAGGCCCCTTTGTGTATTCATTTATGAGTTTGTGGCCCTGAGGGGTCCCGTCTGGGAGTCAGTTGGGCTGCATCTCACAGGTGGCTGCTCTGATGCTCTGCCCAGTTGACTCCCAGTGTGTCCCTTGCCCTCAAAGCCTGTGTTCGGGCCCTCCAGGGAGTGTCCGTATCCCCCTGGGCAGCTGTCTAGTTGTTTTTGTCGCCTATGTGGGGTCCCTCATGTCTTCCGTGATCTGTGTAGTTCTTGGGGTGACTTGTTCACTGTGCTTCGTTTTTCTTCATGCTGCCCTCAAGCAGGGGTGCTGGTAACATAAAAAAGACTTCAGCGAACCCGTCACCCGACTCATCCCATCCTTGGGCCACTGTATTAGCTTGGTCCCCACCTGTTCACACGCTGTGAAGGGCAGAGAGCAGAAAGCAGAGGAAGGAGAGCTGTAGGGAAATGTGGAGAGGGGCACAACCCCCCAGGCAGGCCCACCTCAGGCCAGCCGTTATGGTGACGGCTCAGGGACCAGATGGGGCTTCGTACCCACACGTCAGCAATGAAATCCAGGCCAAGGACAGTTCACTGGTCGTCCCTCCAGGCACACAGGGTCTGGCCTTTGAGGGGAGCACCTCTGTGCTGTTTGTCTGTCCTTTTTGCTGTCCTGTTTGCCATTTGTCCTTCTGTCTCAGCCTCTGGTGGGATCTCAGGCTTCCTCCCCCGAAGCTGGGACGTTAGGCAGGAACTGAATCCTGTCAACCTGCATCAAATCCTCCAGCTACTTCCTGTGAGTAGGTTGAGGATGCGGAACCCCAACGTGGCCCCCAACACCTTGCTTGCCCTCCTGGCAGTAGCTGTGCCCACAGACAGCCCGTGGCCTCCACCCTGCCAGCACTTTCCCTGCTCACCTATTCCAGTCCTGGGCCTGCAGGGATGTTTGCTCCAGGTGGTCCCCACTCCAGGGGCTTCCCTGCTGCCTCCACCCTGTGCCCAGAGCAAGGCCAGGAGCATAGGAGCTTCTGGGGAGTATGGGGGGCATGGACCCCACTTCCTGTCACTTCCTTGGAGGCACTGACAGGCAGCCGCTGACCCATTTGACCCTCTGATCCCCTCCCTGTCATGCCACCACTGAGGCTTGGGTAAGGGGAGGTGGCTGCTCGGTGTAGCTCAGCCCTGCCCCACCCTTGAGCATGCCCAGGTTAGTTGGGGTACACCCCATCTGTGCTGCTCTGTGGTGGGGGCTCTAGGAGAGGTGGGAGGGTCCCCGAATGTTCCTTTCCCAGGCCTCTTTGAGCTGCCTGTGGAACTGGCCAAATGTCTACTCCCCATGTAGGTGGATCAGGGCTTGCCAGGCACAGGGCCTCGTGCCTGCTGTGGAGTTGGGGAGCCCCCCAGGGTGGCCCAGGTCAAGCTCCTGGGGCCATTTCCCCCCTCCTCCTGGTCTGTTCTTTTACTGTTGGTTTTAGTTTTGGGGCCACATCTGGCGATGCTCAGGGGGTCACTCCTGGATGGGCCTCAAGGGATAGAACCTCACGCTCAAGCTCAAGGCAAGTGCCCTCCTTGAATCGCTCCTGGTGGTGTCCTTAGCCCAGAGTCTCTCTTGAGGCTGGGGTTGCGGCCATGGGAGCAGGTTTCCTGTGGCCTTGGTTTCCCTGTCGGCAATGCCCTTCCTGCCACAAAGCGCCTGAGGAGACCACTGTGAGGCTGGAGGAAGGAGGCCACTGCCTCTGGGGGCTCTTGAAGAGGGGAGAGTTGCCAACCCCAGCCGAGGTGGGAGCTCCCCTCTGCCCCAGACACTGTCACAAATTGGGCACTGGCCCTCACTTCTGGAATCGCGATGCTGCAACCTGCTGTCTCAGTCCACTTGGAGCTGTCTGGGGCCCATCAGATGCTGGCTGGGATAGCGCTGGTTAGCTGGGGGGGGGGTTGGGGGGGGCTGGGGGGGCTGGTGTTTTCCCGCACCCATGTTGGGGTGGCCTGGTTACTGTCAAAGCCCAGAGGCAGCTGCTGTCACTCCTGCCGTCCACTCCTCTCTCCTTGGAGACAAGCTGGAGGCAGACAAGTTGGTCACGTTCTCTCGTTATGTATTATGTTTTGGGATCTTCTTTTTATATATTCCTTTTATTTTGAGCCTGTGGCCTTACGCCCCAGGTCAGCATTTAAAATCCTCCAGGGGGTCGAACTGCGTTTGCTTGTTGGCTCCTCGGTACCACGTGCTGCCCAAGCGCTGTCAGCAACAACCCCGAGCCTGGACTAGTGAGTGTCCGAGAGCCCCCAGGTGTGGCCCCCAAACCAAAGAACCAGTTTTACTGGGAGGCTGGTCGTGGGATGTGTGCTCCCCTCCCCCTTCATAAGGAAGATGTTAGGAGGACATAAATGAGGGGACCTAGACTGCCAGGAGCGTGCCAAAGAGGCCAGGGGTTCAACCCTGTTGAGAAATGCTGGCCTGAGGCATTGGGGGTGGGGCGCCCTGCTGAGCTGGGTGAGCCTGGCCAAGCACCGCCCCCCCTTCCTCCTCACTTCCTCTTAGCACCTACCAGATACCTAAGAACTCCTGCCCTTCCTGGTGTGAACAGCTGTTGGCCTGCTTCAAACCTGCCTTATGAGGCAGATGATGAGAGCCCCTACAGGGGCTGGAAGTGGCGCCGTGTGGGCCTGGGGCTTTGTCTGCCCACCCTGAATGTGGGCCCTGCACAAGCCCTGGGCTTTCCTTTGTGCTTGAGTTGGTGTCTTGGCCCCTGTCCCCAGTCATGCAGGTGGGATGTGTGTGATTCTTCCCATCCATCGGGTGCTTGAGAGAGTGAGTTCATCCTCGCTCTGCTCTGCCTCCCTGTTCTCTCTTGGGCACAACCAGCACTTGGGCTCCCAGGGTCCTTCCTGACATGCTTCGGTGTGCCCACCATGGGGCGTTGTCCAGTCCCTGCAGCCCAGGGGCTTATGCTGCAGCTGTGTTTAAGGGCACATGGGGCGTTCACCTTGCACAAGGCCAACCCAGGTTTGATCTCTGGCATCCCATCGGGTCCCTCAAGCCCTCCAGAAGGGACCCCCTGAATGCAGAGCCAGGAGTAAGTGCTCAGCATCACTGTGTGTGATCTAAACACTAAAAAATAAAAGCCACACCCAGTCCTCGGCTGTGGCCTGAGTCTGGACCACCACCTGCTGAGAGTGCCTCACGACCAGCCGCAGGGGACACAGAGAACAGAGATGCAGGAGTGTCACCCCCTTGGTGCCAGCCTCTGGCTAGGTGACCTGGCCAGGCCCCCAGCACCTCCTACAGCCACAGCAGCAGCCGTGCCTCAGGTCTCTCGAGTGGTCGCTATGATTGGGGGCACCTGCTCCTGCTCTTGAGTTTTCTCTTTCCAGGGAGAGGAGGTGGTTTTGGGTCACACCCAGAGGTGCCCAGGGCTTACTCTGGGCTCTGTGCCAGGGATTGAAGCCTGCTCAGCCATGTGCCAGGCAAGTGCCTTAGCCCAGTGCTATCTCTTCCTCTCCGATTTTCCTTTCCCCATTCTCAATGTTCGCTTCATTTCCCTACTGGTCTCCTTCCTGACTATTAGGAGAGTTTGTGTTCCTATCTGTTTGCATCAAGGTATATGTACCCACATTAGAGTGTGTGCTGGGTCAAAAGTGGGGTGTGTGGAGACGGTGTGTTTTGCGTTTTATTTTCTTCTGATGTCTGGTCATTGTCATTGTCCCCGCCCCTGCATGCATTTTCACTCTCTGCAAGTTTGCAAGTATCAGAAGCAAGTTTTCAGGAGTAATGAAAAGAACCAGTGGCTTGTTCTTTTTGTTTTGGGAGTTTGGGCCTGGTGGTGCCCAGGAATTGGCCTGGTATGTGGTGCAGTTGTCTATCCTGTGGGTCTCAGGCCTCTCTGGGTAGAGAGGGGACCTGGGCTTCCATATACAGAGCCAGAGCACTGAGCCTGGAGCACTGTCCCAGTGTTTCCTCTCTGCTAGTGTCACCTGTAGACTCGGGTTTGGCCCCGCTCCAGAGGGAATGTGTGATTATTAGTGTCCTCTTGTTCCAGACCCGCTTGGTGTCTAACCGTGGCCCTGTAGTCAGGACCTGGGGAGGCTATGCTCTTCCTCCACAGGAGGCCTTCCTCACCCTTCCCCAGCTCTGACCCCACCAAAATGCCCAGAGGGATAGGGCTTTCCTGCCTCTAGTCTCATAGGGTGTGCCCACAGGGAGGAGTGGATGCGGGCCATCCAGATGGTCGCCAACAGCCTCAAGCAGCGCAGCCCTGGAGAGGACCCCATGGACTACAAGTGCGGCTCTCCAAGTGACTCCTCAGCTGCCGAGGAGATGGAGGTGGCCGTCAGCAAGGCAAGGGCCAAAGTGGTAAGTGCCTGGGGGGAGCAGAAAAGCCGCCTGGTGAGCGCCCCCCACTCTGCCCTGCCACCTCAGTTCCTATCCTGGCCGTGCAGCGAGATGCCCGGGGCTGCTCCATGCCGTGCCGTGGGAGTGGGGAGCCCCGGTCTGCAGGCCACCCGAGGACACCCTGCCTCCACCGGCGCCTCCCTCTCTGTGCCTGTCTGGCAGTAGTGGCCTTTGATTTTTCCTTTTTCTTTGTGAAAATTTCCTCCCCGGGCCGGGTGCCAGGCCCTGACTGCCCCACTCTCCCATCCCTGGCAGACCATGAATGACTTCGACTATCTCAAGCTCCTGGGCAAGGGCACCTTTGGCAAAGTCATCCTGGTGAGAGAGAAGGCCACAGGCCGCTACTACGCCATGAAGATCCTGCGGAAGGAGGTGATCATCGCCAAGGTGAGGCTGGTCGGGGCCTGCCCACGCGTGCCCCCTCTGCTGGCCTTTCCTCACTCCCTCCTGACTTGGTGCTGTGGGGCCTCAGGGACCCGGAGGGGCGCTGGGCTCAGGGTGGGCCAAGAATGGGCTTGTTTCTTTCCTGATTCACTTTTCTAACTGGAAAATTCCACACATGCAAAACCTCCCTCTAAAACCAAAGAAGTCCCTCAAAGTGCCAGCATGTCAATTAAAGCTTGATAATAAGATTTTAGTATCTAAAAACTCTTTATAAATTTTGTAAGTTAATTGCGGACTTTCTCGCGTGCCAGCTGCAAGGCCTTTGTGTGCCACTGCTGGCACACGTACCATAGGTTCGCCATCGCGGCCATAGGGTCTCCCGAGCCTGCCAGGAGCAATTTCTGAGCGCAGAGCCAGGAGTAAGCCCTGAGCGCCACCGGGTATGATCTGAACCTCATTCCCCCCTAAAGTCTCCCTCCCACATTCTAATTAGAGCCAGAGACATAGTAGGCGGAGAAGGTGCTTGCTTTACATGGTACCCCATGTGGCCCCCACAAACTCTCGGGGACCCTTCGCAGTCCTAGTAATCAGCTATCTTGGACTTCTTGTTTTGGAAGCTCTGTGTCTGCTCCTTTATTTGGACCTGGTGGGTTGTTTATTTGTTTTTTTGTGTTTTTCTTTTTTTTTTTTTTGGTTTTTGGGTCACACTGGCAGCGCTCAGGGGTTCCTTCTGGCTCTACGCTCAGAAATCGCTCCTAGCAGGCTCGGGGGACCATATGGGATGCCGGGATTCGAACCACCCTCCTTCTGTATGCAAGGCGAACGCCTTATCTTCGTGCTATCTCTCCGGTCCCCGGTGGGTTTTTAAGACAGTCTAGACCCCCCCCACCCCCCTGTAGTTTGACCGGATGGTCCGGTGAGGATTTTTCTAGACTAGCATCTTCTCTTCTAAGGGCTCTCCCAGGGCCTTCTCAGGCCTTCTCCAAGGCTCCTTCTCAGTACTGTGGCCACTCTGAGCCCTACCTTGGTTTTCGATGGGGTGCAGGGGACACTCTAGCATGCGTCCTCCACCTCTCCCCTAAAAGCCCCCCTCCCACCAAACTGTGCTGGCCTTGGCAGCCTTGCCTGATGTCCTGAACACAAACTCACCTAATAGAGGCCAGTGTGGGGGCAGCTGCTCTCCATTAGCAAGTGGGACAATTTCTGGCTCTTGGGTTCAGGGAAAAGTCTGAGAATTTGTTTCCTCAGAGGCCCAGCCTACTTCTCCATGCATTTTTGAGCAGGCGCATCCAAGTTCGTGTCGGCCCCCCATGGGCTCAGTGATGGGCCTGCAGTGTCCCAGCCCTGTCATTCTGTCACATGTTGCCATCCAGTTGCCTTTCACTAGGATGGTGTGACCTCATTGTGAAGAGAGGGGCCTGGACGGGGCCTACAACACACTCTGACCCCCTCTTCTGGCCTCTATCTGCAGGATGAAGTCGCCCACACAGTTACGGAGAGCAGAGTCCTCCAGAATACCAGGCACCCATTCCTCACCGTGAGTGTCCCCCTGGGCATGGGGCTGCCGGGCGGTCCTTGGATGGAATGCAGGCAAATTCTGGCCACACTGACACCCTGCAGTGGCAGGGTGCTCTCCAGACTGGGACACTAGGTGTACGGCACCCCAGGTTGGAGCGCCAAGGAGCGCAGCACTCTCTCCACTTTCTCCAGGTGGAGCTTTCATGCTCTACCAACTATGGCTGCTTCTATGCCAGAGGGAGTCCCTCTGAGGACCCTGGAGAAATACCTAGCACAGGTGGTATAAGGGACCAGTGTTGTAGGGGTCACTCTAGAAACAGCTGGTCATTGTGCTGCCCCAGCTAGACCTGGCAGCTACTACTTGAGTACCAGCTTGAGTACCCTATTTGAGTACAGGTGTTCTGGCCAGTGTCCCTTAGTGAATCTTTGCAAGTGTCTTCCATGGAAATAGGAGTTTTACATAGAGGTGTCACTCCAGGGTCCTCCCTCTGGCTTCCTTAGAGCAGTCAGCTGTTGGCTGAGCCTGTCCACCTTCTGTCTCAGGCCAGCTCCCGTTTCCACCTTCCAGCCACCAGTCCTGCTCTGGGGAAGGGTCCTTCCCTGACGTGATGTGCTGTGTGAAGCAGCCGTAGTTGGTAGAGCAGGAGAGCTCCACCTGGTCACGGAGACATGGCTTAGTACAGTCGCCTTTGTGTGTGTGCGTGTGTGTGTATGTGTGTTCACAGTGGCCTCCTGGGAGTCAGAGGGCACCTGTGTTTGCCCCCCTGACTTCTGCAGGCCCTCAAGTACGCCTTCCAGACCCACGACCGCCTGTGCTTCGTGATGGAGTACGCCAATGGAGGCGAGGTGAGCCGAGGGACTGCCTACCCACTCGGGCGGGGATGGGGACAAGGGTGGGCCAGCTAAGTGGGGGCTTTCATCACTGGGGAAACTGAGGCGAGAGAGGTGAAGTCCACATACCTCGGTAGACAGAGCTCATGTCCAGAGTTGGGGGTTGACCGTGTAGCTGCAAAGGGTTGCAGCTACCCAAGGAAGTGGATGTGGCTTTTCAGCCACGTCTGGTGTAAAGTCCAGATTCAGAGAAATCAGCCACGCTGGCCACAGAGTTGATCCGGTCCCCGGCCTCACTTGAGTGCTCTGTTGCCCGCGCATGCCTGGTGTCCTGCTCTCAGTATGCATGGGGACTCATGCCCTCTTTATACACACACGGTGAACTCAGCCCCTCTGTGCACACCGGGGTACACACTAGTACCCAGTACCAGTTCACAGCTCAGTACTGCCCCCTTCCCATGTGTGTCATAGCCCCCGCTGTGCCCTCTTGATTCCCCTGGCCCCAGCTCACCTCCCCCTCCCCCTCAGCCCCTGCTTCTCTCCTTTACTCCCGTCCATGAGTCATCATATCTGTGCCGTCACCTGAGCGTTCCTTGCTGTCCCTCCCCTGGTCTTTCTTGCTTTCTGTCATGGGGTCATAGACAGGGTCGCTGTGTCACCGGGCTTGTCTCACCTCTGTGGGTGGGCTGCGCCTTGTCCTGCCCTGGCAGCTCTTCTTCCACCTGTCCCGGGAGCGAGTGTTCACGGAGGAGCGCGCCCGCTTCTACGGCGCTGAGATTGTGTCGGCCCTAGAGTACCTGCACTCTCGGGACGTGGTGTACCGCGATATCAAGGTGAGCAAGGGGCTGGGGCTGACTCTGCGGGGACTCAGCCCTCCTTCGGGGTCCAGTGGGGAACTGCGCCTCCTCCTGAGCCTCGTGGCAGTCAATGACAAGCCCCCCAAACTAGTCTAGTCTGGCAGAATCTTCCAGAGCCTAGCAGCCTTGTCCTGACGGGCCCTGATTCTGCCACCCTCGTGTGCACCACAGTACAGGACCTGTGGACCCCCCCCCCCCCAAAAAAAAAAAGAAAACATGGCGCACTTACTCCTAATGCACTGTTTGCTCCTGGAACATAATGGATGGGTCATGGACCATGTCCAGATAGCACTCAAGGGAGCTAGATAAAGGCACAGTGCTAGCCTTGCAGCTTTGAATCCCCAGAGCACTGCCAGGTGTGGTCCAGCTCAACCCAGTCCCCATGGCAGTGTGGGCACTTCTGAGAGCTCACATTTAGGGGGCAAGGTCGCTCCGATGGATGCACCTGTGTTCATGGGTGTGGGAGGTGTGGGAAGCTGCTATCCAACAGGGAGGAAAGTGGCATCTATTTGGGAGTGGGGCATGACGAGGAGAGGTTATGCACACCCACAAAATGATACATTACTTTTTCTTTTCGTTTGGTGTTGGTTTGGGGTCCACACATGGAGGCGCTTCAGGGTTTCTCCTAGCTCTAAGCTCAGGAATCACTCCTGGCTAGGTGTGGGGAGCCCTATGGGATGCCGGGGATTCAACCTGGGTTGGTCCCTTGCAAGGCGAGCACTCTGCCCACTGTATTATGGCTCTGGCCCCCAGTTTGCCCATTTGTGTTTTCTGTTTTTCCACCTGGTACGCGTTTCCCGACTTAAGAAGTCTGGGCCTGGGATGGGGCACAGTGGAAGGATGGTGCCCCTCCTGAAGGCTTGCAGCCTGACTACCATCTTCCTCCCCAGGGTGGGAGTTCCGACATGCTGGTTCCCCCTCCCCACACAATGTAGCTCCGCAGGGATGGCCTGGCATGGCGCTTTTCCCTCACCATGGGCTTCTCCCGCAGCTGGAAAACCTCATGCTGGACAAAGATGGGCACATCAAAATCACAGACTTTGGCCTGTGCAAGGAGGGCATCAGCGACGGGGCCACCATGAAGACCTTCTGTGGGACCCCCGAATACCTGGCCCCCGAGGTGTCTGGGGTTGGTGGGCCTGGGGGGCGGGGTGAGGGGCCACATACCTGCTGCCCCTCGGCCTGGCTCACGGCGCCTCCCATGCAGGTGCTGGAGGACAACGACTATGGCCGTGCGGTGGACTGGTGGGGGCTGGGCGTGGTGATGTATGAGATGCTGTGTGGCCGCCTGCCCTTCTACAACCAGGACCACGAGCGCCTCTTCGAGCTCATCCTCATGGAGGACATCCGCTTCCCGCGCACGCTCAGCCCCGACGCCAAGTCCCTGCTGGCTGGGCTGCTCAAGAAGGACCCCAAGCAGAGGTGAGGCCTGGCCCTGCCCAGCACCTCCTAGGTGGCCACACAGGGAAGCCTCTGGTCCTGAGGCCCTCTGGTCTTGGGCAGCCGGGTCTCAGGGGGTGGGGTGTCCTGTGGGGGGGCTCAGGCACGGGTGCACTCCTGCTCGGCCCCTCCAGCCTTGCGAAGGCTGGTCAGGGCCTGCGCCCCAAGCTGCCTCCTGTACCCCGGCTGCCCCGTCTCTGCCCAGGCTCGGTGGGGGGCCCAGCGATGCCAAGGAGGTGATGGAGCACAGGTTCTTCGTCAACGTCAACTGGCAGGACGTGGTGCAGAGGAAGGTGAGTCCCGCCTGCCCCCGGGCCGCCCTGCCCAGGCCGTGTGTGCAGTTCCCCTGACTCCCATCTCCATCTCGCCCGACCTAGCTCCAGCCGCCCTTCAAACCTCAGGTCACCTCTGAGGTTGACACCAGGTACTTTGACGATGAGTTCACCGCCCAGTCCATCACCATCACGCCCCCAGACCGCTGTGAGTGCTCGCTCAGCTGTGGGGTGGGTGGGGCTGCTGCTCACCCTGTGCTCTATTTGTCCCCACTGCTCCAGCTCAGTCGGAGCTTGGGGACCTGGCCAGTAACCAGACATTGCCCCCAGTTGCCCTGGGCTTGGGGACTTTGTTAATTCATGGTCTTGGTGGTGGCTTGAGCTGTCATGTCACTTGCCTGCCTGGCACAGCCAAGAATGATGGTCATGTGCCAGGAGTGTTCAGTGCTCAGGTCTAGAGTCTGCAGAGCCCAGAGGTGCCTGTAGGCTAGGGAGGGCTTCCAGGAGGAGGAAGCGTGGAAACTACCTTGACAGAAAAGCATGGGAAGCCCAGAGGGGAAGCAGAGCATGGCCACAGGCAGGCTCTATGGGACCAGGGGCCTGTGGAAGATGTTGGGGCCCAGAGCAGGAGAGGATTGGGGGGTTTCTGGGAGGAGTCAGAGTTGTTCATGGGAAGCTCTGGCTGGGTTTTATGTTGGTAATAGGCCTTCAGAAAGCTGTGGTGGGTGCTGGGGCCAGGGCAAAGGACAGCAGGGCACATGCCTGAGACGCATCCCAGGGAGGGACGTTCAGCCGTCCCTGGTCCCTGTTAGTCTCCTGGCCCTATGGGGGATCTGGGTGGCCTCGGGCCTTCTGGGCGCATCTCACAGCCTGGCCCGGCCCTTCCTCCGCAGATGACAGCCTCGGCTCCCTGGAGATGGACCAGCGGACCCACTTCCCCCAGTTCTCCTACTCGGCCAGCATTCGCGAGTGAGCGCCGGACCAGCATGAACACAGCTGCCAGACCGCGGGGCTCGCCTTGCTCTCTCTGTTAGACGTTCTGTTTTGCCTTTTTAGTTTGCACCCCCCCTCACTGTCTCAGCCCCACTTCTGTTCTCTGCAGCTCTCCAACCACCCCCCAACCCCCCGCGGTCCTAGCAGCACCACCTGCCCTCACCTCTGTGCCCACACCAGGATTGGGGAGATGCCTCTGGCCACCTCAGGAGCAGGTGGTGGGAGATTTCCAGGTTTCATCAGCACAGACCCGGTCAGGGGCTGAGCAGGGCCGGGCCAGCCTGCTGTGCGCCCCGCCTCGTGGGGCACGGTGCCCTGCCCACGGGCAGGAAAGCAATAACGCCAAGGCCCCAGCCGCCCCGTGTGCCCTGCGGGGAGCCAGGTGGGGCCAGGCCGGGGCGCTGCATCCTGGCCCTGCCACCTACCGTCAGCCATGCTCCCGATTCCGGGTGAGGCAGGGTGAACACTCGGGGGCTTGTCCCCCACCTCCTCCCCCAGCCCTGTGCCTTACCTGGGCTTTGTCCAGCCGGCCCGTCTCTTGCTGGACCCCCAAGGACAGGCCCAGGATCGCCCCTTCTCTGCCTGTTACACATCTCACACCGAGACAGTATTGGGCCTGGGACTGGGCCCAGGCTGGTGTCCGGTACATACTGAGGTGGGGCCTCTGAGAAGGTGCCTCACTCGCTCCCGTCTCTGAGCTCCACATTCTGTAGCCTTAAGGTGAATGTGTGTCTGCTGTGGGCGTGTGTGGCGGCCCCGGCCCTGTGTGTGCCAGCAGACATGAGGCTTCAAGCATGTGTGTCTGTGAGTGTGTGTGTGTGTGTGTGTGAGAGAGAGAGAGAGAGAGAGAGAGAGTGTGAGTGGGTGGGGTGGGTGCCCTCCTGGCCTGTGCATGTCACCCCAGGGAGGGGTGCTGCCCGAGCTAGGGGCCCACCCGAGGTCCACTGCTGCCCTGGCCCTCCCTGTCCCCCAACATCTCCAGGAGTTTGAATTTAGTTATCATGGTTTTGATCTTCCTATCCACCTCTTGTACTAGATAGATGACCGAAAGAAAGACATCCTGGGGGGTGGGGGGTCGCTGGGGGGGTCTTTTTCCTTTCCGTGTGTGTTGTTTAATCATTCTCTGCCCGTTCCCTCCTCCCCCCTCCCCCCAGCCTTTCCCGTTCTTTTATTTGTACGGTACAAGCAATAAAAAAAGTATTCAGATCCGGCCTTTCCTTGCTCTCGCAGTGGGTGCCCTTACGTGGGGAAGCAGATGATGCCACCCACCCTGGGGGCTCCCTCCCAGGCTTCTCAGTCCCTGGTACTCAGGAATGAGTGAGGGATTCTTGATGAGGGTGCTGTGCTCAAGCCCCTGGACTCCTAGCCCCCAAAACCTACCTCGTTGCCTTTGACTCTGCAGCAGAACATTCCAGGGGTCCTGTTGGCATCCTGCTGGGATTTGTGGTTGCCTAGGGGTAGGCCCTAGCCTGGCCCATGCTTCGGGATTTCTGACAGCCTCACTCCTTTCTCGAGTGTCCTCACCTGACTGGGGGCCCAGGAGAGTGTCTACTTGTGAGGCCAAAGGCCTCGGACTGTTGGCGATGGTTTCTTTGGTGCAGAAGCAAATACTGCCAGTGCTTCACAGACCCCTCGGGGACCTGGGTTTGCTCCGTTCACTTCACAGGGTCACTTGCTGGCATCTTCCTGAGTTTGGCGGCCTCTGCCTGAGCCTCAGGAATTCGCCCCACATGAACAGCTTGTGCCCAGCTTTCCCGCATGATACGGTTTGCGGCGAGAGTGTTTGAATAAGCTGGTAATTTGCTGCCAGTTAGCAGCCAGCAGCCCAGTTAGCCATTTGGCCTGGTTCTGGGTTGTGGGTACAACAAGCAGCATTGTAGTAAGCGTCGCTGCCCATACTACATGTGTGCACTGGTGTAGACGTCCTGGGAAGCTGGAACTTTGCTTACTTGTCTTGGGCCACACTTAACTTGCTCAGGTCTTACTCCTGGCTCTGTGCTTAGGGAATCACACCTTGTGGGGTTCGGGGATCAAATTCAGGTGGGCTGCAAGGTAAGTGCCTTACCTGCTGTCTATCTTACCATCTTAAAAAGTGCAAAGTTGGGCCGGGAAGGTGGCGCTAGAGGTAAGGTGTCTGCCTTGCAAGCGCTAGCGTAGGACGGACCGTGGTTCGATCCCCTGGTGTCCCATATGGTCCCCCAAGCCAGGGGCGATTTCTGAGCGCATAGCCAGGAGTAACTCCTGAGCGTCAAATGGGTGTGCCCCCCCCAAAAAAATGCAAAGTAGGTCCAGAACAAGAGTACAGCAGGAAGGGTGCTTGCCTTACATGCGAACAACCCTCAGCATCCCATATGGTCTCCAAGCACTGTCAGGAATAAGTCAGGAATAAGTCCTGAGTATATAAATATATATTTTTTGTTTTTTTTGGGTCACATTGGTGGTGCTCAGGAGTTACTCCTGGCTCTGCGCTCTAAAGTCGCTACTGTCAGGATTCGAACCAGGGTTTGTCCTGTGTTGGCACGTGCAAGGCAAACGCCTTACTTCTGCTACTTGCTCCTGCCCCCTACATATTATTTTTAAAAAATATTCAGGGCCAGGGAGATGTTCCAGTGGCACAACACGTATCTAGACTATTTGTGGCCCCAGGTTTGATTTAAGTAGCATGGCTGCAACTGGCATCCTATAGGGTGCCCTGAGCCTCACTGGGAGAGATTCATCAGCACAGAGCCAGGAATAAACTCTGAGCATCACCTGCCATTCTCCCCCCTCCCTCCAAAAAGAGAAGTCACATGGCTTGGTCAGCCACACCGCTGGGTGTGACCATCATGGCCCTGGTCATTCCCGGCCTTCAGGCCACACACTTGAGCCTGGAGCTGGTTAAGAAGGGAAACAGCTCCCAGGTCTCCCTCTAGCCACCAGGAATGACCCCCACTAAAACTCACAGTTCTAGTGCTTTTCCCTTTTGGGTGAGGATGGACTGTGGATGGATTTAGAACTCAGAGCCACTGGGACACATGAAAGCCACATGCCCGGTCTGGGTATAGCCCCTGGCACCAAGTGGTCATCCTAGTATCACATGTCCTGGGCCCGAAGAGATAGCACAGCAGCATTTGCCTTGCAAGCAGCCAATCCAGGACCAAAGGTGGTTGGTTTGAATCCTGGTGTTCCATATGGTCCCCCGTGCCTGCCAGGAGCTATTTCTGAGCAGACAGCCAGGAGTAACCCCTGAGCAATACCGGTGTGGCCCTCCCCAAAAAAAAGTATCACATGTCCTAAAACAGCCCTGGCAGAGTCACAGGACCCAGAGGGTACCACACTTGGGATCTCATAGGTGGCAAGATTTTGGGAAGGCCCCTTGGCCCTGCTGGGTACCACTTGGCATCCCCCAAAAGATGTTGAAAGCAAGCTCCGGGTGCTCACTGTTATTGGGGGTCTCACTGGAGCAGACACCCCACTATACTATCATCTCTAGTGATGACCCCATGCTCCTATTCTTGTCCATTATTTTTATTGTTTGGGGGCCATGTCCAGCGATGTTCAGTGCTCACTTCTGGCTTTGCACTTGGGAATCACTGCAGGTGGTGCTCGGGGAACCATCTGGGATGCTGGGGATCGAACTCAGATTGGCTGCATGCAAGGCAAATGCCCTCCATGCTGTACCATCACTCTGGCCCTCCTGGTCTTATCTGGAATCCCTGTCACAGTGACCTCTCTACACCTAGCCACGCTGCTCTGATGGCGCAAATCTGGGTCCTATTCCCAGAACAGTGCTGACTACGTGGGCCTGCGCACAGGTTGCTGAGAGTCCATGGGCCACACTTGGTGACTGTTGGTATTTAATTTTTGTTTTCAGGAGGCAATGTCTTATCAAAGCTCTGGGCTCCGAGGTGCCTGGGGCTGGGACTCTGGAACAACATATGAGAGAACCTAGGTGGGGTCCCCAGTACATTTGCCTCTGCTCCTTTTCCCCAACACTGCTGACTGTGGGTCCCACAATAAAACAGGACACTGTGACTTTGGTTACCCTGGGCCAGCCCTGCTGCAGTTGGATTAGTTTCCATCTAGGACAGTTCTGTGCCTTTTCCCCAATGACGGGACCATGGGGTGGCACTTGCCCAGCTGGCAGACCCCCACAGACAACCTTGCTATCCCTTGTACCAACATCAGCCAGGCAGGACCCAGCAGTATGATATGGTACACTTGAAAACTTGGGGCCGGGTGGTGGCGCTAGAGGTAAGGTGTCTGCCTTGCCTGCGCTAGCCTAGGAAGGACCGGACCGCGGTTCGATCCCCCGGCGTCCCATATGGTCCCCCAAGCCAGGAGCGACTTCTGAGCGCATAGCCAGGAGTAACCCCTGAGCGTCACTGGGTGTGGCCCAAAAACCAAAAAAAAAAAAAAAAAAAAAAAAGAAAGAAAACCTGAGTGACATCAGGTGGCTCCCAGACCCTGGGAAATGTTGAGTTCCCAGGGCAAAGACCACCATTATCCCCTTTTCAAAGGAAAGAAGGTAGACCTGGCTCTCCCAACCTTCCTTCAATCTTAGGGGCAACAGTTGGGGCAGGAGTGATAGCACAGCAGGGAGGGCATTTGCCTTGCCCATGACTAATCTAGGTTCGATCTCCAGCATTCCATATGGTCCCCCGAGCAATGCCAGGAATGACCCCTGAACACAAAAATAAACCTTAGGCCCAACCCTCCATGTTGGGCCGCACCTCTCCCTGGAAGCAGCCATACAAGACAAGCTCACACCAGAACCAGGGGGTGGGGACCCCAAATATCTTACCCACACGTGTCACAGACCAGGAGGAACACAGCCCCCCTCTGGCCAGACACAGAAATAACCCAGCACATGAGTGATGGTGATCCAATAGTTGCTTTGCTAGATCATTTAAGCAGAGAGCCCATTCAGCCTGCCCTGTGTTTCTCCAGGGAAGACCCATAGACAGGAGGCTGGTTTACGCAAAGACCCTGAGACAGGCTGATATCACCAGCTTTGGGGAACATGTGAGGAAGAGGGGAGAGTGGAAGGGAAGAGTGTGAGTTGGGGTGTGGGCGGCAGAGCCACAGTACAGGGGTTAAGGCATTTGCAAAGGATAAACTGGTTTAATCCCCAGTTCTGCATATGATCCCCCAAGCATAGCTAGGCATGATCCCTGAGTCCAGAGTCAGGAGTAAGTCCTGAGTATTAGTGGGGAGTTGGTCTCTCCCCCCACAAAGGCAAATTTTGTTCTAAATCTGGATCACTGTCTTTCCTCTCCTCTCCATCTTACAGTGCCTGAGAAGGACTCACTTCCCCACCCCACCCCACCCCCCACCCCCAGCATTCTGAACTCATGCCATGCTGGCTGCTCTTTCAGGTTCTAGCTCTGAATCACCTGGAGAGGACCTCCCAGACCACCAGTCTAAGCGACATCCAGACTACCAAGCTTTCACTCAAATAGTCACTGAGGGGGGCTAAAGAGATAGCACAGTAGTAGGGTGTTTGCCTTGCAAGCAGCCCACCCAAGGCCAACGGTGGTTTGAACCCCGGCATTCCATATGGTCCCCTGAGCCTGCCAGGAGCGATTTCTGAGCAGAGAGCCAGGAGTAGCCCCTGGGTGCCTCTGGGTGTGGCTCAAAAAACAAAAACAAAAAAAATTAGTCACTGAGAATCTGCCAGGAGCCACCCTCTGCCTCCACCCCAGGGAGACAATCAGGTGAAATACCTATCTGGCCAGAAGTAGTACATGAAAGCAGAGAACAGCACAATGGAAATAGAAAATGCCAAGGTAATCTGAGTTACGATTTTAGCAACTACTGGATTACACTGGGGGTGGGGCAGACAGGGAGCAGGGGATCAAACTTACCGTCTTGTGCCAGCAGGGCAAGTGCTATACCACTTGCTATACCACTACACAACTACCCCCTCCCATGCCGAACACAGCACTTACTAATATAAAACCCTCAAGACACTGCCCTAGTTAATAATCCCTATGGTGGTGGTGGTGGGGAAGAATACAAGACTATTCCCAGGGCTTACTCCTGGCTCTGTGCTCACGCATGACTCCTACTGGGGTTTGGGGGGCCATATATGGTGCTATGGATGGAACCCAGGTTGGTTTTTTTTTTTTTTTTTTAGTTTTCGGGCCACACCTAGCATTGCTCAGGGGTTACTCCTGGCTGTCTGCTCAGAAATAGCTCCTGGCAGGCACGGGGGACCATATGGGACACCGGGATGGAACCAACCACCTTTGGTCCTGGATCGGCTGCTTGCAAGGCAAACGCCGCTGTGCTATCTCTCCGGGCCCCGGAACCCAGGTTGGAAGCGGGGTAAAACATGGGCCCTGCTCGCTAGCCGCTGTATTATGGCTCCAGCCCCTAAACCCTATCTCTAGCTCAAATTTCTAAAAGTGAACCTCGGAGGCTCATCTCCTGACTTGACTTGCGAGGTGGGACGAGGATGAGACTGGAGGGGCCTGAACCAAGAAGTGCCAGGCCAGCAGCATTCAGAGGGGCCTTTGCATCTTCCCAGTGCGCATGCCTCCTGCAGCATTTAAAGCCCCCTTTTCCCACAGGGGCCTCAGCTCCAGAGTCTCCCGGATGCTACAACCTAAAGGATGCTAGTAAGTTGCTTCAGCCCTTGGCCAGTGCCCATGAAGCCCCTGCAGGCACGGACCCCACGTCCCCCCACTTTTTTTTTACAGAGTCCGGGGGCCATGCTCGACTCAGAGCCTCTGGTGGTCCCAGTCCCCGCCTGCATGAACGGATCCCCAAATATTGTTCAGAAGCTCCAGGGGCCAAGTGCACCACCAGGGCTGGAAGAGGCCCTAAGTGCCCTGGGCTTGGAGGGGGAACGTGCTTACGCCCAGGACATCTTTGAGGAAATCATGGTAAGCAGAGCCCCCCAACCACCGGCAAGAACCCTCTGCACGGGTTTGGGATCAGAGGAGCCCAAAGCTCACGCATTCCTTCAACACCCGCCATCCAGTTTCCAGGCCACCCCCTAGGTTGTTTTGGCCAAGTCGGGAGACCTTGAGCCTGGCCCTCACCTGGATCCATTTCACAAACCCTTAGTGCTGTTAACAAATGTGTTTGAGGGCATCAGAGTGGTGGTGCGAACGGTAGGGCGTCTGCCTTGCACACACTAACCTAGGACGGACCGAAATTCGATCCTCAGTGTCCCATATGGTCCCCCAAGCCAGGAGCGATTTCTGAGCACATAGCCAGGAGTAATCCCTGAGTGTCACTGGATGTGGCCCCCCCCCAAAAGTGTTTGAGCCCATTACAGGGGCCTGGGTAGGTCGAGATGAAGCCCCTGGAGTCTAGAGGGCTGGTCTACATGGTGGGGACCTCAGCCAGCACTAGAGCTGGCCATTTAGTTAGGAGCCCTGAAGTCCCCCAGGCTGTCTGGCAGAGGAAAAAGAGCAAGGGGAGGGGGACAGCCACAGCTGGTGGTGCTCAAGATAACGTGCAGTTGGTGGCAGGCAGGGGGATAGAACCCGAGGCATCTGCATGCAAATCGTGAGCTCCAGCCCTCTGAGTAATTTCCCCAGCCAGGAAGCATTTTTGTTTGTGGGCCACACCTGAAGGTGCTCAGGGCTGATTTCTGGCAGAGCTTGGTGGACTATATGGAATGTCAGATATCAAATCCAGGTCAGCTGAGGGTAAGCAGCCTATTGGTTCTACTGCCACTCCGGCCCCAGAACACATTTGGGGGGGGGTGCTCACCGGTGGTGCCCAGGTGTTACTTCTGGCTCTGTTTAGAAATCACTCCTGGTGGGCTCAGGGGACCAGATGGAATGCTGGGAATGGAACCACAGGGTTAGCTGCGTGCAAGATAAATGGCCTCCCTGCTATGCTGTCACTTTGACCGTAGAAGCATATTTTGAACTTCTGTAGAGATCTCTTGGGGGGGGGCCAGCGGCCGTGTCAAGACACAGTAGGACTCTGATGGCAGTTCCTGCCCTGTGCTGTCCGCAGGTTAATGGAGACAAAAACACAAAATACAGAAATGCTAGATGGCTCCAGACCGAACAGATTATGAGGAAGAAAGAGACAGTGTTGCTGGGCTGAGGGAGGCCCAGGGAAATTCTGGTAGAGCCTTTTAAAGGGCTGAGAAGGGCCATGCAAGCAGCTTGGAGAGACCATCTCAGGGGACGGGCACGGGACATGAATGCAGATTCCGAAGCAGGAAGAGCTAGACAAAATTGTCGAGGGCTTTACAGGGACAGGGGTCCCGGAAACAATGGCTGGTGCAGGGAAAGGAAAAGGAATGGATGGCCCAGGAGAGGCGTGGTCTGGTGGAGTAGGGCATGGCTTGAGGAAGATTGAGGAATGATTGGCCAGGAGGTGGCTGCTGAGTTCAGGAGAAACTGCATGTAGGTGTCTGGGTGAGACCATCCATCCCTGCTGCACCCAGGTATGCCGCGTGCTGCCCCGGAAGGCCCTGCCACGCACCGTGACCCCGGAGATGCGCGCGCTGGTGGTGGACTGGCTGGTTCAGGTGCATGTAAGTATCCACTCGAGTTGGGGACATGCTGGCAACACGGCCCAGGACCCTGATGCTCACTGTGCCCTTTCCAGGAGTACCTGGACCTGGCGGGGGATACACTCTACCTGGCTGTGCACCTGCTGGATTCCTACCTGTGTGCCTACCGAGTGCGCCTCCGCCGCCTGCAGCTGCTGGGGGTGACCTGCTTGTTCGTGGCGTGCAAGATGGAAGAGTGCGTGCTGCCTGAGGTACTTGGGGCTGAGGGAACGGAGTCTTCAGCCCATGCTGGCAGCTCTAAAAGCATAATTCGTGCCAGCTCGACCAGTCTGTGGTCTGGCAATTCCAGTAGATCTGTCTGAGGTAGGGCGATCAGTGTCCCTTCAAAAAGGCCCAGAGACAGGAAAACATTTGCTCCCAAACCAGCAGTCACAGGTTTGAGCTCAATCTTGAATATTTGTGAAAGTTCCAGGTCATCTTGCACAGCCATAAGTATCTCCCTAGAAATGTCTGCAGCAGGGAGCAGTCTCCTGGCACAAAGGAGGGTAGTGTTCTGGGGTTTGAACTTGAACCTCTTTTTTTTTTTTTTTTTTGGTTTTTGGGCCACACCTGGCGGTGCTCAGGGGTTACTCCTGGCTGTCTGCTCAGAAATAGCTCCAGGCAGGCACAGGGGACTATATGGGTCACCGGGATTCGAACCAACCACCTTAGGTTCTGGATTGGCTGCTTGCAAGGCAAGCACCGCTGTGCTATTTCTCTGGGCCCAAACCTAGCTCTTTCTCTGCTGACTTCTGCATGCTCACTCCAACTTCCACGAAACAAACCCATCATCCTATTTTAATATAAGAAAGATGGTCGGGGCGGGAGAGGTGGCACAAGCGATAAGACATCTGCCTTGCGCGCGGCTGACCTAGGACAGACTACGGTTCGATCCCCCAGTGTCCCATATGGTTCCCCCAAGCCAGGAGTGATTTCTGAGTGCATAGCCAGGAGTAATCCCTGAGCATCACCGGGTGTGGCCCGAAAACCAAAAACCCAAACCAAAACAAAACAAAAAAAAGATGGGGCAGGAGAGATAGTACAGGCATTGTCTTGCACACATGGCCAGCCTTGGTTCAAGCCCTGGCACAGCATTTGGTCTCAAACACCATCAAAGTGATCCCTGAACACAGTCAGGTGTAGTCCAACTCCTCCCTTCTCAAAAATAGAATTGAACCAGGTGCTGAAAAGATAGTACAGTGGGTAGGGCAATTGCCTGGCCCACTGCAGACCAGGGTTGGATCCCTAGCATTCCATATGGTTTTCCGAGCCTGCCAGAAGCGACCTCTGAGTACAGAGCGAGGAGTAACCCCTGAGCATTGCCAAGTGCAGCCTCCCCAAAGAGAATTGAACAGATTAGCAATCCCAGTCAATTCCAAGGACCCCATCCCACTCTTCTCTCCCCACTCCCACTCCCCACAAACCCTCAGTCCACTTCTCTCTGCCTCCTGGGCGCTGGCTCGTTTTCCCGAGCTGATCTTCTTCGTGCTGAGCGTCGCATCCTGAGCCGCCTGGATTTTCGGCTGCACCATCCTGGCCCACTCCTCTGCTTGAGGCTGCAGACAGCACTTGCGGGGAGCAGCCCTGAGGTACGTGGGGTGGGGGCGGAACCCTTGCGTGGGGATGGCACCTGGTGCATTCACTGCATTTGTTGCATTTGCTGCATCTGCTGCTTCGGCAGGTGCTGCTACTTGCTACCTACTTTTTGGAGCTATCTCTGCTGGAGGCCGAGGCCACGGGGTGGGAGCCTGGTCGCTGTGCGGCTGCAGCGTTGAGCCTGGCGTACCGTGTGCTTGGTGAGGTGGGCTCTGAACCGAAGCTGGCACTTTACAGGTGAGACTGGGCCTGAGGGTCTCTCTCTGGCTACTTCGACTGTCCTCACCATCAAAGAATGAGACAGCTATGGAGTGTGGGCGGGGGGGAAAGAGGATAACCCAAGCTTGACTTTTCCAAATATGAGAAAATAGAAGTCTGGAGGATCCTCACAGTTTTCCTGGGGGTGTATAAGAGAATAGGGTGTTTGTTCTGACTTAGAGACAACACTGGGGGCCGGAGCGATAGCACAGCAGTAGGGTGTTTGCCTTGCACGAGGCCAAACCAGGACTGGTTGATTCCCTGGTTCCATCCCTGGCATCCTTAATCCCCGGAGCCTGCCAGGAGCGATATCTGAGCAGTCAGGAGTAACCTCTGAACGCCGCTCCCTCCCCCAAAAGCTATTTTCTTCTACTGTGGTAATGATATGACTCAAATGTCTAAGAACTTGGGGCAGGAGTGATGGCACAGCAGTAGGCTGTTTGCCTTGCATGCCAACAGCTCTGGACAGGACCTGGGCATGATCCCAGCATCCATATGGTTCCCCCAAGTATGCCAGGAGTTGATTTTTTTTTAATTATTTATTTTTGGGTTTTGGGTCACACCCGGCAGTGCTCAGGGGTTCCTCCTGGCTCTATGCTCAGAAACCACCCCTGACAGGCTTGGGGGACCATCTGGGATGCCGGGATTCGAACCACCGTCCTTCTGCATGCAAGGCAAACGCCTTACCTCCATGCTATCTCTCCAGCCCCAGGAGTTGATTTCTGAGCGCAGAGCCAGGAGTAAACCCTGAGCGCTGCTGGGTGTGTGTCACCCCCCAAAATTTATATATGTATATATGTATATATATGTATATATATATGTGTGTGTGTGTGGAGAGAGAGAGAGAGAGAGAGAGAGAGAGAGAGAGAGAGAGAGAGAGAGAGAGAGAGAGAGAGAGAGAGAGAGAGAGAGAGAGAGAGACAGACACAGACAGACAGACAGACAGACAGACAGACACACAACACTATCGGAACTGAGCATTTGCCTGGCCTGGGCATGCCAGGCTTTGAGAGTGAGAGGTCAGCTAGGCCTCAAGCCCCCTAGGGTTCCCTTCTGGCTGCAAATGGGGACCCGGTGTGTGTGTTGTGTGTGGGGGTTCCCTTCAACTGGAGCCTCCCACCTGGCCATCGCTTCACAGGTGATTTGGCTTCTTCCCATGAAGAGCCAAATGCTTGCCTATCCTTAACCTCCCTCCTGCCCTCTTCCGGGCTCATGGCTCTCTCTCTCTCTCGTGTGACTCTTGGAACTCTTGGAACATTTTTGAGATGACAGTCCACCCGGCCAGTTCTAGAGGGCCACCCCAGACCCCAAATTAACGTCTTCTCAGCCTCGACCCCCCAGGCCCGAGGATAGGATAGTTCGTGCAACCCATGTCCCTTGCTCCCCGCCGCAGCGCAGCCGAACTGGGCCCATTGGAGCCGTGCATGGCCCGCGCGGCGCTCCGAGGGCCCGCGCCTGGCCGCGCCGCCATCTTCCTCAAGTACGCGCGGCCCCAGCGCCAGGCCGTCAGCCTGACCGCCGCCCGCCTGCTCCGCCATCACCCGCCGGGGCCGCAGCCCTGACTGGCAGAAAAGGACCGCGCGCGCCTCTCCCGCGGCTTCAATAAAAGTTTCTTGTATTCCTGCGCTCCTCGTTCCTATTGGTCGAACGGCGCCCGCCCCTCGCTTCTGATTGGTCGCTTTCGGATCTCTGTCTTCTGATTGGCTGTTCTGGTCAAATCACCTAGAGCCTGCTGGGGAAAAAGCCGTGAGATTTCGAGATTCTTCCGCCAGGGGGCACTGGCGGACTTCCGCGGGCTCAAACCTTTTAGGAGGACGATGGACAGAGATGCTGAGGGTGGGCCGGAGAGATAGCATGGAGGTAAAACGTTAGCCTTGCTTGCAGAAGGACGGTGGTTCGAATCCTGGCATCCCATATGGTCCCCTGTGCCTGCCAGGGGCGATTTCTGAGCATAGAGCCAGGAGGAACTCCTAAGTGCTGCTAGGTGTGATCCAAAAAAAAAAAAAATGCTGAAGGGAAAATTAATTGCTGTGCAAAAGGAAGGACCCTTGCCATTGCGGCCCATGTTACCAGATTTTCCTTTTTTTTCTTTCAGATTTTCATTTTGACTGTGATCAACTGTAGCTGAAAATCTGCAGTTCCATGAAATTTTATTTTTTGGGGTGGGTGGGTGGGACACTGGTTGTGCTCAGATCTCCAGGGATCACTCCTGGTAGGGCTCCAGGGTGACCATATAGGATACCAAGGATCGAACCTAAGTCAGCTACATGCTTGAAGATGTTTTTATATATGTAAATCCAAATCTGTATTTCCTAATGGCCTTCCTTGCAAGTCCTATGGTCACATATGCAGCCCCCCTAGTGTCAGCGCTGGGTGACAGAGTTTGACAAATGGCATCAGATTTACTTCACCTAGGAAGTGCCCCTAGTCTAGGGTATTGTTTTAGCTTCGACCTCATAGTACAACAGGGAGGGCACATGCCTTGCAAGCAGCCAGCCCAATGGGTTCAATCCCCAGCGCCACATATAGGCCCTTGAGCCCCGCCAGGACTGATTGATCTCTGAGCACAGAGTGAATGCCACCGCTTGTGGATGCATCAGGAAGGTGAGTTAGGTACAATTGTTCCGTCATACAGAGCTCCTGGAACCATTAAGAGGCACTCAGAAAAGATTGGTTACGAGCCAATGGACCTCTACAGAAAGAAATTCTGAGGAGTCTGAGGTCTTAACAAACCTGAGGGGTTTTGCTTTGTTTTGTTTTAGGGCCATGCCCGGTTGTGCTCAGGGGTTACTCTCTGGCTGCACTCAGAAATCACTCCTGCTTGGATCTGGAGCAATAGCACAGCAGTAAGGCGTCTGCCTTGCACGCAGCCAACACAGGATCGACCCTGATTTGAATCCTGGCATCCCATATGACCCCCCCCTTGCCTGCCAGCAGCGACTTCTGAGTGTCGCCAGATATGACCTATAAAATTTTTTAAAGAAGATTCCTGCAGACTTGGAGAACTATATGGGATGCCCATGATTAAACCTGGGCTGGCCGAATGCAAGGCAAATGTCCTTCCCATTGTGCTATCACTCCACCCCCTTTTTTTAGTCTTTAGACAACACCTAAACCTATTTCACCTATTCAGCTGTGGGGGTAGCAGAAGCAGTGAAAAGGACACCAACTACAGAGGCCACAAAGACCCAAATCAGTGAGAAAACCAAAATGGCCACAGCTGAGGAAAACCTCAAAATCCAAAGGGAAAAATACCCCCAATAGCCAAAGCTGCTGAGTCACTGAAGTAGTTTGAGGCAGGAGTGGCAGGTGGAGCGGGGTGTCCCTCCACAGCAGGAGCAAATGTGACAGTGATAGACTTGGTGACCTCAGCTTCGGGAGCAGTGACAGCAGGGGAGGAGCACTGGGGCTGGGGCAACCCAGTTGTAGTGGAAAAGCCACAAAGATAAAAGCAAAAAATAAAAACAGCACACAGAAGGGGCACAGCAGTAAGGCGTTTGCCTTGCACGTGGCTGACCTAGGATGGACCTCGGTTTCATCTCCCATCGTCCCACATGGTCCACCAAGCCAGGAATGATTTCTGAGCATAGCCAGGAATAACCCTGAGCGTCACTGGGTGTGGCCCCAAAACAAACAAAACCCAGCACGCAGAAGTAGCTTGAGGCCTCAGTAGCAGAAGTAGGGGTGCCTTTCAGCAAGAGCTGAAGTGCCTGCAGCTGGGGTAGGAGGCTTTGAACAGCATAGTGGGTACAGATTGGCTGGAGTGGGCGGACTAGAGTTCCTAAGCTTGGGTTTGAAGGTGTTGAAAGGAGGATATGTCAGGCCAAGGTGCTTAGGGTTGGAGAACCAGTGATGGGGGTGACTCTTCACTCCCCAAAGTGTAATCTGGGGTAGAAATAAATGCTGCTTTGGGGGTTGAAGATTTCAGGCTCAGCTTTTTTTCAACAGAGGTCACACCTGGCCATGATTGAGGGACCATGCAGTATTGGGGGATCAAACTCAGGGCCTTGAACATGATGGCAAGTGCTCTCCCACTTTGAGCAAGGGCTCCCCCGTGTTTAGATTTGAAAGTGTTGGTGGGACTTCCATCAGGGGAAGAAGAGTGGAAGGGAAAAATACAAGCTTAGGGTTTTATTTGGGGGAATATCACCCATGGAGTTCAGGGCTGACTCCTGGTTATGTGCTCAGGGGAATATATGGGGTGCCTAAGATCAAATCCAGGTCAGCCACATGCAGTCAAGCTCACTGCCCACCCTTGGCCCCAAGTTTGGGATTTGAGACTGAGACCCAAGTTAAGATTTTGGGATTGAGTAATGCATTATGGGTGACAAAGCCATTCATCCATTTCTTCTTTTCTGTTTTTTGGGGCCAGGTTGGGGGACCATATGGGATGCTGGGGATCAAACCTGTGTTCATCCTGGGTCAGCTGCATGAGAGGCAAATGCTCTACCACTGTGCTACCATTCTGGCCCACAATTTCTTCTTTTTTTGGGGGGGGGGGGTCACGCCTGGCGGTACTCAGAGGTCACTCCTGGCTCTGCACTCAGAAATCGCTCCCAGCTGGCTCAGGGGACCATGCAGGATGCTGGGATTCAAACCATCATCCATCCTGGATTGGCTACATGTAAGGCAAACTCCCTAATGCTGTGCTATCTCTCCAACCCCCCCTATTTATTTTATTTTTTAGCCCTCCCCCATTTATTTTTTATTTTGTGGGGGGATCACACCTGGTGGGGTTCAGGGATCACTCTTGGTGGGCTCAGAGGACCATAATAGGTGCTGGGGATCAAATCTGGGTTAACTGCAAGCAAGTGCCCTACTTGCTGTATTATATCACTCAGGCCCTCGCGTCCATTTGTTCTGCAACTATTAGCGGTGGTTGGCTCAGATCCAGGTACTTCTTATCACACATTTCCGAGTCTCAAGTACGATAAGAAGCAGCTATTGCCTGCTCAGCACCAGGCGCTGCTTGAGCGAAGTCAGTATCAACAGTTCCTCCCATAGAAGAAACCCCCTTATCACCATGTTCCACAGGCAGAGCGGAGGAGAGGCAGGGAGTTGGCCAAGACCCACAACCAAGCAAGCAGTTATGGGGGTAACAGAAGGCATTCTGTCCATCCCATTTATCTCTTGGAAGATTCTCACATATGTCCTTTCCTGGGTGTTCTTTTGACTAAGTGCTCAGACTGGACTCACTTATTTGCTGCTGGTGTTCTTTTTTGGATTGGGCTACATCCAGCGGTGCTCAGGGGTTACTCCTGATTCTGAGCTCAGAAATTACTCCTGGCATGCTCAGGCCATATGGAATGCCGGGGATTGAACCCAGGATTAGCCGTGTGCCAGGCAAACACCCTACCTATTGTGCTATAGCTCCGCTCTGCTGCTAGTTTTCTTATTTACTTCAGGCAGGAAACCTGAAGAATGAAGAGGGGTCTCTCCTGAGAGTTCTGCCCTCCTCCACCAGCCCCCCTCACCACCTAAACCAGTACAAGGTGCCTCAGGGGGGTCCTCACAGACTACCATATCTCCTAATACTCCAGCTGCCCCCTCTGGGCTGTCTTCCCCGCTGGCAGTTGCTGCCACTGTCCCTCAGAGACACAGAGTACCAGTGATTGAGACGATTTGTCTGTCAAAGAGGGGAGGGTTTAAAAAAAAATCGACAACATGAGGATCATTCTACCAATAGGGCTGAAAAACCAGCTCATCGGGAAGTTGCTAAGTCCCTCTGCTCCCCCTCAGATCTGTCCTTTCCTTCTGGAAAGATTTTGGGGCCTGGAGGAGGAGGAGGAGGAGGAGGTGGTGGTGGTGAACAGACTGGAGTGTGGTCAGGCCTTTCTAGAGCCAGGCAGGGATTAGAACTGGGGTGGATCTGAAGGCAGAACAACCCAGGAATTCTGGAGGGGTTTCTCTAGACCCATAGGGGGCAGCCCGAACCGGCTGCTGGAGGTGCGGGGGCGGAGAGAGGGTGGGGACCGGCCCCGCGGGGGGCGATGCGGTAGCTGCAGCAGCAGCCGCCGCCGCGGCGGCCGCAGGAGTTTCCCACAATGCAGCGCGGCGCGCTGTCCCCGTGCTGATGCTCAGCGCTGCCCCGGAGCCTCCGCCGCGCCCGCCGCCCGCCCTGTCCCCGCCGGGCCCGGCTGCCCGCCATGGCCCGGCTCGAGCGGGCCCGGCCCCGGAGCCGTCGGGGGGCCTGGGCGCCGCGCTCGACAGCAGCCTGCGCGCTGCCGTGGCTTTCAAGGCGGAGGGCCAGCGCTGCTACCGAGAGAAGAAGTTCCGCGAAGCCATCGGCAAGTACCACCGGGCGCTGCTGCAGCTGAAGGCGGCGCAGGGAGCCCGCCCCGGAGGCCTGCCCGCCCACGCCCACGCCCCCGGGCCTGCCACCAGCCCCGGGCCGGCCCGGCTCAGCGAGGAGCAGCGGCGCCTGGTGGAGAGCACCGAGGTGGAATGCTATGACTCGCTCACAGGTGCACGGAGGGGTCTGTGACATGGAGCAAGGGGGCAGGGGAAGGGGCGATGCTGCAGCTCCGGTGCTTGGTTATGTGGGGGGCTTGCAAGGTGTGGCCCACAGGGGAGACCCCCAGGGTTTAAGCAAAGGGGGTGAGTGGGTGTTAGGGCCTACAGGTGAAGGAGCTGGGATGCACAGGCTGCTTGGGGCTGCAAAGAGTCGATGAGCAGCCGCTCACCCCAGAGCAGCCACGGAAACGTTTCCTCGCCTGTGCCATCGCGCCCTTAGCTGGCCTTCTCAGTGGCCCCGGGCGCTCGTGGGCTCGGGCGCTCTCTAGCGGCCAGGCAGATGACCTCCCCCTTCCCCTGCCCTGGCTCCTGGTGCCCGAGACATCTTTTGGGGTGGGGTGGGTGGGTGGGTGAGGGATGCTCCCCGGGGCCCGGGGAAGTCTGGAGGTGCGGGCAGGCCCTGAGAGCACCACCGGCCCGCCGCCCCCGCAGCTTGCCTGCTGCAGTCGGAGCTGGTGAACTACGAGCGTGTGCGCGAGTACTGCCTCAAGGTGCTGGAGAAGCAGCAGGGCAACTTCAAGGCCACCTACCGCGCCGGCATCGCCTTCTACCACTTGGGCGACTACGCGCGCGCGCTGCGCTACCTGCAGGAGGCCCGCAGCCGGGAGCCCACAGGTGAGGGGGCGGCGCGGGCACCAGCCTCCGGGCTGGGCTGTTGCTGGCAGGGTAAGGTACCCGCTTCCACCTACTGCTCTCCCACCCCACCTGCCGCTCACCATCGCTCCTCCGACCCTCTCCCCTTAAGTCGGGTCTCCCATCACCCCCGTGCACCCACCGGCCTCCATGCCCGTCACCCTCGCTGAGCCTCGCAGCCTCAGCCCTGTTCACCGCACTGCACCGGCTCACACCTGTGGATCACAGGCTGGGGAGGCAAACGCCACACGGTGGAAAATGCCAGGGCACTGACGGTTGTGGGGGGCTCTTAGAACTGGAGATGGGGTTGTAGGGGTTTCTTAGAATTGGGGGGTGTCTCTGGAGAGGGGTGAGTGCGTGGGGGGTATGTGATGTGCATATGGAGAATATATAGCAGGTGTGTTATATGGTGTGTGTGTGTGTGTGTGTGTGTGGACACAGACTAGTCCGTTTGTATTAAGAGTCACTGACAGGGACAGATGAGCTGGTGCCTGGCACAGGGTGGCCAGAAGAGCCACTGCTTTCCTGCTAAGTGGCCCACGGCACAGACTACGGGCAGGTGCCCCTGAAGCTGAGGGCCTGTGACAGGAGCCCGAGAGCAGTGGCTTTCCTGGCAGAAGGCGGCAGAGCCAGTGCCAAAGCAGCGAGTGGAGGCGTGAGGCTTGTTGTGGCTGGGCTTCTGGAGAAGGGCGGTGTGGGAGCCCCGGGAGGTTGGGGACAAGGAGGGGGGAGCCCGAGGGGCGCAGATGTCACTGCTGACATCTTTCCCCTCCGCAGACACCAACGTGCTCCGCTACATCCAGCTGACTCAGCTCAAGATGAACCGCTGCAGCCTCCCGCGGGAAGACAGTGGGACCCGTGCCGGGCCACGGGACGTCATTGGCTGAGGCCACCCAGGGGACTGTCCCCATTCCTCTTCCCTTCCACCGAGTCTGTAAACACCCCCCCCCCCCCAAGCTTGTGTTGGTTGGTAAAGCACTTGTCACTGGTGACTGCGACGCAGTGTGTTCTGTGGGGACAGGGAGGGGATATGGGCCCAGGTGTCATTCCCAGGGCCTCAGTGGCGTAGAAAGACTGAAGGGGCGAGCAGGGAAGACACAGAGGAGCGTGGAAAAAGGGGCAGGGGTGACCTTTAATGTTGCATTTTGTGCCAAATGCCCCGTGATGCCCTGTCCCTGAGTGTCCCTGCCGACCCTCCCCCACTGCAGGGTGGGCACAGGGCCCCACCCCTGGGGTACAAAGGAATAAATTAAGCCCCCCTCCCCCTCCCCAATAAATAGTGGGTTTCCTGCCCAGGGCCTCCCCAGCCTTGTGGTCCGGTGGGCTGAGGCCGGTCCTGGGAGCTACATTCAAGGCTTCGAGGGCGGGTGGCCCCGTCAGCGGGAGCCCCGCGCCTCGCACAGGGGTACCGTGCAGTCCTGGCTCTGCCCCTCCGTGTCCAAGTCCAGCAGTGTGGGCTGCCCGCTGGCCGCCGGGTCCCACCTGCCCGGAGGGGGTATGCTGAGCGTCCGCCCGAACGTGACCAGTTTCCAGGGGTCCAGGCGAGGCCGGCTGGCGGCGGGCCGGGGTCTCGGGGCAAAAGTCAAGGTGGTGGGCCGGCCAGGGAACTCGGGAGGCCGGCGGCGCGCCGGGAACAGGGCCTGGGGGTCCGGCAGGCGGGGGAAGTCCTGGGCATCTCGAGGGCCTGCGGAGGGAAGGTCAGGGGCGTCAGTGTAGGTGGGGGTCGGTGTGGATCATTTCTCAGTTTTCAGAGCAAAGCTGCCTCGGAGTGGGCCGAGACAGAACCTCACAGCACAGGTGCGGAATAGGGACGTCACAGCAGCTGAACTGGTCCCAGCTGGGGGCGGGAACGAAACACCACCACCTCCCCCCTCCAGCACAGGGATTTTTTTCTTCCCTTTTTTTTTTTTTTTTTTTTTTTTTTAAGGTTTTTGGGTCACACCCGGCGGCGCTCAGGATTCCAGGCTCTGCGCTCAGAAGTGGCTCCTGGCAGGCTCGGGGGACCATATGGGATGCTGGGATTCGAACCAGGCTTGGTCCTGTGTTGGTCTCGTGCAAGGCAAAAGCCTTGCCGCTGTGCTATCGCTCCGGCCTCAGGAGTTTTTCATTTATCTATCTTATCTATATTTTCTTTCTGATCCTAGCGGTGTTTATGGCTCTGCATGCAGAGATCACTCCTAACTCAGGGACCTTATGGGGTGGCCGGGACCGAACTTGGGCTGACTACATGCGAGGCAAGTGCTCTGCCCTGTCCTCCCGCAGTAGGGGGTCCCCAGCTCCAGCTCTAACCGTCTCGGGGCGGGGCGCGCACTCACCCTGGCCGGGGCCCAAGGGCTCGGACGCCCCGCGCTGCCCCAGCGCCCCGTCCGAGGGCGTCCGGCGGTGTCCGCGGCTGGCGGCGCGTGCGGCGGGGACGTGGGTGGGCGTGAGCGACTGGCGGGGGTCCCGCTTGAAGCTCTCCAGCTCCAGGTCCACCAGCGGGTTGGCGCTCGGCCGGGGCTCAGGCTCGCAGGGCGAGGGCGGCGGGGAGGGCGCGGCCGGCGCGGCCTCGTCGCTGTCCGAGCGCAGCAGCGAGCGCGTGGAGTTGCAGTCGGACACGGACGACAGCGACACGACGGTGACCGAGGGCGCCAGGCCCGGCGGCGCGGGGGGGCCGGGGCCCGCGTCGTCCCGGCGGCCCGGGGAGCGGCCGGTCGGGCTGAGGCCGCGGGGGAAGCGGCCGGCGCGGGGGAAGAGGCCGTCGAGCCAGCCGCGATGTTCCTCGCCCTCGGCCGCGCGCGCCTCGGCCACGTCCGCGCCCAGGCCCACGGCGCCCAGCAGCGTGGCGCAGCCCAGGAGCGCCAGGTCGCAGCGCCGCCGGCCGCCCGGCCCCGGGCGCGCAGGGGGCGTGACGGCCCGCTCCCAGGGTCCCCGCGGGCCCGGCGACGGCTCGGGGGGCAGCGGCACGGTGAGGTAGGACGGGGTGGTGTAGGGGGACGGGGGCACGCTGCCGCCGTCGCCGTCTTCGGCGTACTCCTCTGCAATCGGAGAGACCGGAGTGGGGAGCTGGAAGGGGGGGGGGCCCACCGAGCCCTTGGCTCGCCCGACCTGGCAGACCCAGCTTGATGCTGGCCCAACCTTCCAACTGCGCCATCCTGGCAGGCCCTCCAGCTCACTGCTGCCCCCAAAACCCTTAAACCCTTGACTTTCTGCCTTTCCCCCTCTTACCCATCTCATTGAGGCTGGCAAAGCCAGGGGCGATGGGGGTGTGTTTGGGGGATTTGCCCAAGTTGGGGGCACTTGATGACCACTGTTTGCTGCCCTCGCCCAGGGTCTTGAGCCTGCGGAGTTCGGAGGGAGGGTCAGGGGCTCGTTGGGCAGCAGATCCCAGGGCTCAGCTCCGCCCACCCGCCCCAGCAACAGTACCTCTCCTCTCCTCCCACCCGCTCCTTCTGCAGGGTGGAGCTCGGGCCCCATGTCCGGCCCTTCTTCTTGCTGGCAGCCAGTTCCTCCTTCTTCGGGGGGCCGCTGCGGCTCCAGGTCCCGCTGCTGCTGCTGCCACTGCTGCTACCTCCGCCCGCATCTGCGGGAGTCACTGCGCCCCGGAAGGGGATGAGTTTCTGCGCCCTAGAACTTCAGACCCCCTTACGGCCCCTGCCTTTCCTCCTGCCCTCTTAGAGAAAGGCCCTTCTGGTCACCCCAGTGCCCTGCCCCAGCCCTCCAGGGCTCCTTCACAATACAGGCTTTTGCGTATTCTGGTACAATACGAGGCCCTGGGTGGTGGCCCTGCATCACAGGCCCCTGAACCCCTGAATAAAACAATAACCTCCACGAAATCGGGCACCTTCCTGGGTCCCAGGCCCATAAGCCCGCATCCACCTCTGCCTCACTCCAGCTGCATGGCGGCTCATCAGGCTCATCCTCCCCGCTCAGCCCAAGGTTCTCAGCTGTGCCCTCTGTGGGCTCCTCTCCCTGCGCTTCTCCCCCAGCTCATGCTCTTCCACACCCAGGCCCCCCAACTCCACTTGGGCATCTCCTCAAAGAATAGTTTTTCTCTTTGCTCCCCCTCCCTGCCTGCCTCTGGAGATTTCAGCACTGTGGACACTGCCTGGCCTTTGATTTTTCTTTTGACTTAATAGGGTCAAGAGTGGGAGCCACAAAGTCTCCCCTAGTGGGCCTTTGTGGGTGTCAGGGACTGGGCTCAGTACCTCATATCAGGCACGTGCTCAGCCATATTCTGTTGGGTTGATTTTTTTTTTGCACTTTATTTTTGTTTTTGGTCCACACCTGGCAGCACTCAGGGGTTACCACTGGCTCTGTACTCAGGAATCACTTCTGGAGGGCTTGGGGGACCATATGGATGCCAAGATCAAACCTGGATCAGTCGTATGCAAGACAAACGCCATCCTGGCTGTGGGATCACTCTAACCCTGCTCTGGCTTTTTTTGGTGTTTGGGTTACACCTGGCAGCATTCAGATCTTACTCCAGTGTTCAGGGATCCCAAATGACATGCTAGGGAACAATATGGGTACTGGGGATCAAAGCAAGGCAAGCACCCTCCCTACCTAGTATACTAGCTCACTGACCCCTCCTGACTTTTGCTTTCCTCCTTGATGACAGAGGGAGGTGGCCCAGCTGTCCTGCTCTGGTTGTCCCTCTGACATGGTGCAAGTTGGGGGCTCTGAGAAGTCTGGGGGTACTCACAGCGAATAGCCCTCAGCCGGGGGATGATGCTGGGGCTAGCCGGGGGGCTGATGCCATCCGATGCTTTCCGCTTGTCCAGGGTGGGAGAGGCCTGGACTGTGATCTTATGCTCGAAGCCTGCAGAAAAAGACTCTTCTCAATACCTGCCCCCAGGAACGTTCCCTCTGTGGAAGGACAGAAGGGGGCACTACCATTTTGCCCTCCTGACGACGGGGTCCTGGGGCAGCTGTGTTCACATCATTGGGATCCTTCCTGGATATGCATATTTGCCGGCCCTGAACCTGCCATGCTGGAGGGGGGTGCAGCCAGCTGGGCGCCAAGTGCCCAGCCACCCCTGACACATCCTGGGGGTTGAAGGCCCAGGTCTGAGTAGCAGACAGGAGCCACATGTGGGGATGGAGTGCTGGAATTGGAGCTCATGCACTTTATACAGTGCTGAGCCTTCCCCTGACTTTGGAGGCATAAGGAAAGTTTGTTTAGAAATGGATCTTCTGGGCCGGAGAGACAGCACGAAGGTAAGGCATTTGCCTTGCATGCAGAAGGACAGTGGTTCAAATCCCAGCATCCCATATGGTTCCCCGAGCCTGCCAGGAGCCATTTCTAAGCGTAGAGCCAGGAGTAACCCCTGAGGCTGCCGGTATGACCCAAAAACCAAACAAACGAAAAAGAAACGGATCTTCTGGGGGCACTTCTCAGAGCAGATATCCAAATGGCTGGGGCGTAGGTTTTGCCTGTGGGAAGAAAACTAGAGCTCGATTCCCCAGGATGTGGTGCCCCCTATCCCAGCACTTGTGGGTATGCCCCACAAGCACATGAAGCTGGGAGTCGCCCCCAAGACAAAACAAAAAATAGAGCCCTATACCTGGACTTTTGAGGGACTAGTCCTGGACACTGTGCCGCCAAGCTCTCGTGTGGGAGGCGGCAAACTGGCAGGGACCAGCTCTTATGCCGATTTCACAGGGAACCCTGACATTTGGGCTGCGCAGGGCCAAATGGAATGTATGGAAATCGATTGCCCATTGCTTCTCCCTTTATGAATGTGGCTCTTAAACGTGCAAAATGTGCTGGAGGAAAGTTTTTGAGGATGAAACCCAAGCCTGAGCTTATACTGATGAAGCCCCAAGCCCCACCCACCATGGGGGTGTCATGGTGAACCGTCTGGTTATGTGAAGCCGGACATTAGCAATTTCACCTGGTTTAACCTCATGCCAGCTTGCAGGTGACTCAAAGGCCAGAGTGACATTTGCAAGATATACTAGGGGCCTCCAGCAGAAAAACCCAGGCCACAGGGAGCACTACAGGATGAGAGAGGCGTCCCTCAGCCAAGTTCTGCTGGGAAGTGGGAGAGCAGCAGAAGAAAGGATAATAAAAGACGGGGGACGCTGGAGTGACAGCACAGCGGGCAGGGAGTTTGCCTTGCAGGAGGTTGACCTGGGTTTGATTCTCTGCATCCCATATGGTCCCCTGAGTCTGTCAAGAGAGATTTCTGAACGCAGAGCCAGAAGTAACTCCAGAACAAAAGGGAAAAATAAAGATAAGGGGTGGGAGATGGAGAGATATAGCACAGCAGGTAAAATGCTTGGTGTGAACACAGCTGACCTGGGTTCCATTTCTGGTGTCCCATTTGGTCCGCTGAATGATTCCCTGAGTGCAAAGCCAGGAGTAGGTAACCCGAGTACTGCCAAGTGTAGGATCCCCTCAAAAAAAAAAAAAAAAAAAAAAAAGAGAAAAGAACAGGTAGGTCAGAGAGAAAGGGCTGAGATCACACAGCCTGTGCCCATGGTGGCCTGGGCTTCCCCCATGTCCTATCCTGGCAGGTGGTTCCAGAGCACAGCAGGAGCGACCCTCGAGCTGGGAGCAGCCCTGGGTGCTGCCAGGTGCAAAAAACTAGGTGGAGCTGGGGTGGTGGCTCCTGCATTCGCCTAGGCCCAGCTGGCATGACACACCAACAAGCGGGGGGGTGGGAGTGGCGTCAAGAAACTGAGTCAGAGCTTGAGGGCTGTGCGGAGGTGGAGGACGGTTGTGTATGGAGCATGATGGGGGGACTGCAAGGTTCAGCTTTTTATATGGAGAGATACTTGTTTTTTTGGGTCACATCTAGTGGTGCTCAGGGGTTACTCCTGACTCTGAGCTCAGAAATCACTCCTGGCAGGCTCAGGGACCATATGGGATGCCAGTAATCAACTGGAGTCCTTCCAGGGTTGGCCACATTCAAGGCAAACACCCTATCGCTGTGCTATCATTCTGGTCTATGAGGAGACTGGAGCTCCTGAGAGTTCTGAGGTTTTCTCCCAGTGTGAGTCCTGGAGGGGAGGGTACCAGGCACCTGGGTGGGTACTGGGTGTTCTGGGAGGTTACCAGTTGCCCTGGACGGTACTGGACACCCTGGGAGAGTGCCGTGCGCCCTTACCCGAGGGCAGGCTGATGTGGCTGCAGCCTTCCCGCAGCCTGAGCAGGCGGCTGCGCTTGAAGTTGCCCTTGCGCTTGCGGACCCGCGGCTTCTCCTGGCTCAGCTGGCACATGAGCAGGTGCAGCTCGCGCTCCACGATGTCCATCTCGCGCTCGGCCAGCTCCTGCTCGCGCCGCCGCAGCTGCTCCTCCTGGAAGCGCTGCTCCTGGGCTGCCCGCAGCAGCTCCTCTTCCCGGCTCCGCAGCTCCTGCAGGGAGTGAGGGGAAAGGGTGGCTGCAACGGGGAGGGACAAAGGGGGTGCCTAGAGCAGAGAGGGGTGAGAAGAGCAACTGCGGGGGACTGTTTCCCGCACTAGGCCCAGGTGCCTGCCTGGGGATGGCATGGCTGTGTTGTCCTGGAGATGGGGGAGAAGCTGGGGTGACAGCAGGTGCTTCACGAGCTCAGAAACGGGGTGGGGTGGGGGGGTTCCTTGCCTCCTTTTTCTTTCACTCGAACCTAAATTTTTTTGTTTGATTTGGGGCAGAAAACTTAGCAGTGCTCAGGGTTCTACATTCAGGAATCACTCCTAGCAACTTGGGGGAGACCATATGGAATGAAGGAGATCAGACCCTTGCAAGGGGATTGGCTGCTTGTAAGGCAAACACATTGTCTGCTGTGCTATTGCTCTGGCCCCTGGTTTTAATGTTTTTGTTTGTTTTTTGGGCCACACCTGGCCATGCTCAGGAATTACTCCTGGTTTTTGGGTCACACCTGGCAGTGCTCAGGGGTTACTCCTGGCTCGACGCTCAGAAATCACTCCTGGCAGGTTCAGGGGATCCTATGGGATGCCAGGAACAGAACCCAGGTCGGCTGCATGCAAGGCAAACACCCTACCACTGTGCTATCGCTCTGGCCCCTGATTTTAATTTTTTTCAACAGCCAGAAAAGCAGCGAGAAGGGTGGAGCTGAGGCAGCTATATCAGCCAAACTCCACATTTTTGTATTTTGCCAGTATTTTCCCCATAGGTCCCCATTGCTTCCTTCTTAAAAATTTTTTTGGTTTTTGGGTCATACCCGGCAGCGTTCAGGTGTTGTTACTCCTGGCTCTACGCTCAGAAATTGCTCCTGGCAGGCTTGGGGAACCATATGGGATGCCGGGATTTGAACCACTGACCTTCTGCATGCAAGGCAAATGCTTTACCTCCATGCTATCTCTGGCCCTGCTTCCTTGTTTTGCTTGTCATGTTTTGCTGCATTTATCACCTGCAGGTTCACATTGGAGCCTTCCCCTACAGTCACCACAGAAGACTTGCCTGATTTTTGGTCTGGGGTCACATCCAACAGTGCTCAGAACTCCCTCCAGGCAGTGCTTAGGGGGAAACTATGCGGTGTTGGGGATCAAACCTGTATCTCTGGGCCGGAGCGACAGCACAGCTGTAGGACATTTGCCATGCACTCAGCTGACCCAGGACAGACTCAGGTTCGATCCCCAGCATCCCATATGGTCTCCCGAGCCTGCTAGGAGTGACTTCTGAGCATAGAGCCAGGAGTAACTTGAGTGCTGCCGGGTGTGGCCCCAAAAGAAACAAATAAAAACCCTGGACCTCCTGCATGAAAAGCCTGTACCAGGCCCTGAAGCAACATCCCCAGCCCAAGGAAGCGCCCTGAGCTGTGTATACGGAGCCCTATGCTCAACTCCCAGCATCACAGTCCCCCAAGCATCCCTCAATGCTTGGGATGCAGCTCTGGATACTTTTACTTTGCATACGTGGGACTCTGGGCTCAATTCCCAGCACCATAAAAGAAAAAAAAAAGAAAGGCCCCCTAGTCCCAAAAGGACCCCAAGGAACAGAGCACAGAGCTCCCAAAAGGGTCTCTGAGCAGCACAAAGACAGAGAACTGGGGGCTTGCAGGCTTGCTTGCGGCACCCCTGTACCCGCCTGCCCGCGCTGGCACCTTTTCCTTGGTGCGCAGGTCGTCGAACATGTGCTGGATCTCCTGCTTCCAGTCCTCCTGCAGCGAGTGGAAGGACTCCAGCGGCATCTGGAACAGGGCCGACTGCTCGATGAGCTCCAGCTGCTTCAGGATGCTGCCGAAGTCTGGCCGGCCGTGGGGCTCAGGGTCCCAGCACTCTGGGGCAAGAGTGGGAGGGTCAGGGCTGCGGTCTGGGGCAGCAACCAGCGGGCCCTAAAGCCTTATCCCAGCTCCGCGCTCACTCAGCCCAATGGGGACCTGATCAAGGCTGGGGGTGGCACCCTAGGGCCATGAGCCCTGCCTTAGAGGTGGTCTTGATGGTTTGGGGCCAAGGCCAGCTGCAACGAGACTACTGGGGGTCCCACCTCGATGGAAGGTGTCAAGGGGGTACCTTGGCCTTCCCATGGACCTCTGACTCACCCTCCAGCAGGCGGGCAAAGGGCTCGGGGCACGTGGAGGGCACGGGCAGCGTCAGCTTGTTCATGGCCACACCATAGGCCACAGCTAAGGCGTCGATTTCCCGATAGGGCACCTCCCCCGTCAGCAGCTCCCACAGCAGCACCCCGAAGCTGCAGGGGAGGAGAGGAGAGGGTGGGGTGAGGCTGCAGCCCGCCCAGCCTTGTGTCATGCGACCCTCCCTCACCCTGACTTCCAGTCCTGGTGTGAGACCCCCAGAGCCCACTCTGACCACTGCTGGGGGCCTTTGGTCTCCCTCTCTCTCTCCCTTCCCCACTGCCCGAGAACCCTCCTGGTGGCAAAGATGCCTGCCCCCTTCGCTCTGACCTTTGGTGGCCCCTGAACCTCGCCTGCCGACCTCCCTGGGCAGCTGAGTGAGCCCTGCTCAGCGTGACCACCCACCTCAGCACATGTCTCGCCTTCGGCGCCAGAGGTCCTGTTCCTTCCTCCCTCCCTTGAACCCATCCTTGTCTCCACTTGCTCTAAACCTGAGCTAAAGGCTCTTCCTCTAGGATCCTGCACAACATTGGCACTTCTAAGAGTAAGTGATGCAGTTTGGCTCCGATCAAGAAAGCACTTAGCAGGGCTGGGAGATAGCACAGCAGGGAGGATGTTTGCCTTGCACATTGCCAACCTGGGTTCGATCCCCGGCATCCCACAGGGCCCCCTGAGCACAGCCAGGAATAATCCTTGAGTGCAGAGTCAGTGTATCACCAGATGTGGACCCCAAACAAACGAACAAAAAAGAAATAATAATTTAAAAAAGGCACTTACTCAGGCCTACCCCAGGCTTGGCAATAGTGACCTTTCCAATAGCCTGGAAGGCCAAAGGCACCAGTGTGACCTGGCTTATCGCAGGAAAAGACTTAGAGGGGTGAGGCTGCTTGCCTAAGAAGTAGTGCCGGGCGGTGGCGCTAAAGGTAAGGTGCCTGCCTTGCCTGCGCTAGCCTTGGACTGACCGCCCGCGGTTCGATCCCCTGATGTCCCATATGGTCCCCCAAGCCAGGAGCAACTTCTGAGCACATAGCCAGGAGTAACCCCTGAGCGTTACCGGGTGTGGCCCAAAAACCAAAAAAAAAAAAAAAAAAAAAAAAAGAAGAAGTAGTGCCGGCCTTGAACTTGTCGCACTGGCGGCCACCGAAGTATCCTGGGCACCTGTGCTTCCTGCAGAAAGCTTGATTGCTCTGGACCCTGGTGCCTCCCAGGGCTCACCAGACCTGCAAGCCTGCCCACTTGCACTTGCCAGACTAAGCAGTGATGCAATTGGGTAAGCAAATGCCAATCATCTGCAGGGCCCTGGACTCCATCCCTTCCATTGGTGGGCCTGAGCACTGCTCAGTGTAGCTCCCAACTAAGCAAAATCTACTGGCTGAAATGTAGAGCCTGGAGGGGGCCCTATGGGGGGCAGAGGACAGCAGCCAGGCTGGGAGGAGCCTAGATGAGATTCTGAGGGGCACCATGAGTGGGATGGAGTCTCTGGCTACTCAAGATGGGAAGCTGGGGACACTTAGTGCCCGGAGAAGCGAAGGCCAGTCCCATCTGCTCAGGGTCCCACTGGCGTAACAGATGTGAGTCTGTTCACTCAGGCTCTGTCGGTGCCAAGAACTAAGCCCTGCTCAGTGGCCGATGGCAGCAAGGTCAGTACCCAAGAATGGCCTGGCTCCTTGGGACATTGCCCCAAAGCCACTGCTCGACTGCTGCTCAGAAGGAAGTGGACCTGTGCTCATGTCCTCCCTTATTTCAGGCCCCAGGGATGAAGAATTTCTGCCACAACTGGGGGCAGCTTATTCCCCCAATACTGCACAGTTCCTCAGAGGCCAGTGTCTAGGTCACTCTGAGGGGTCTTTCCCCAAAGCCAGCTTTGGTCCTCAGAGCATTGTTCTACCTCCCTGCACCACATCACGGAGGCTGTGTCCTGGAGTAAGCCCAGCATTTAGCTGACATGGGTCCTTGCTTTGTGTGAGAACATGACTGGCGGTATTCAGGGATCACTCCTCGCTAATGCTCAAGCCAACACTTATTATTTTTTTAAATCTTTACCTTTTTTTAGGTAGCACACCCAGCAGTGCTCAGGAATTACTCCTGGTTCTGAACTCAGAAACTGATCTTGGCAGGCTCAGGGGTTATGGGATATTGGATGCCAGGGATCGCCGTGTGTAAAGCAAACACCCAACACACTGTGCTATTACTCCAGCCCTCTAGCCATCACTCTTGGTGGGGCTCTGGGGACCTGATATAATGCCAGGGACTGAACAGCAAGCAGGGCTAGCGCCTGGTCTTGACCCCTCTCTCTCTCTCTCTGGTCCTTTTGACAATGTTCTTCACTTATACCCAGCCTTCCCGCTCCCAAGTTCACTTCTCCACCTGCTTCCCTGACAAGTGACCAGTGTCTGTATCTATTCACGGCTGTCCCTGGGGTCCCAGCTTCCTGTGTGACACGGGGCAGGCAACTCAGTGGCATTCCCCAAGCCCCTTGGGCCCCCATGCCACGCTCTCTTTCTCCATCACCAGCATCACTACTATCCCCACAGCCTGCCACAGAGAGTAGCTGCTGCCAAACTGGTCTGATGGTTGATCCACCAAACTGTGCAGGGAGGAGGCCCCGAAGCCAGGCTGAGACCCTGGCATGGTGGGGGTCTGCCCACTCCCCAGCCCGGACACAGCACCTCCAGACGTCACTGCTCTTGGAGAAGAGGGAGAGACGGATGACCTCTGGGGCCATCCAGGCGTAGGTCCCCGCCGCGCTCATCTTGGTGGTCTTGTGCCACTCGCGGGCGAGGCCAAAGTCCGTGATCTTGAGCACCGTGTCTGCGAGGTTGTGGTTCTCGATGGCCTCCAGAATAAGGACTGCAGGAGAGAAGGGAAGAGGGAGAGGGGCTGTGCACTCAGGCCCCATGCAGGCCCGTGGCCCCTTCCCTGACTCCCACTATGCGGCTAGAGCCAATGGGGAGACAATGGTGTCACTTCCCCCTGCTGCTCTGCTCTAGAATGAAGGATGCCAGCAGTGACACAGAGGCCACATTGACGCCGCCACCATCCTTCCTTGCTTAACCTCAGCTTTTAGTTCTGATCACTGGGTCCTTTTCTGGTCCTGCTATGGCACCAATGGAGTCATTTTACATCTGTACCCATGTGGCCAAGTGTGCAGCTCAGAGCGAGTGATCATGCTATGCTCGAGGCCCCATAATGGATAATCTTACCCTTGAAACACCAACTCAAAAGGCCACCTCTTCCTAGAAACCTCCTGTGATTCCTCCTCACCATTCCTGTTGGTATAGGTTGAGCCAAAAATCTTTAGAAACGTCTACCTGGGATTTGGGGGAGATAGCTAACCACTCTGTGTCCCTGCTTTGCTGTAGGAGGCCATGACTTTAATCCCCAGTACCACCCCACATGCTGAATGTGGCCCTTGGCAGCACTGCCTCTGGGATCCCAGAACCTCAGCAAAGTGTGTATAAACATTGCACCTGTGGGTGCCAGCTCTGGAGAGCATCACAGCCAAACATATGAATCTCAGTCATCACAACCAGGGGACTTTAAGAAGGTATTTTTTAGAAATTACAGATGGAGGGCCAGAAAGACAGCACAGTGGGTAGTGCTTTTGCCTTGCACGCAGCTGACCCTGTACAATCCCCTGCATCCTATATGGCCCCCTGAACCACACCAGGAATAATTTCTAAGCTCAGATCCAAGAGTAACCTCTGTACAGCACCAGGTGTGATCCAAAGACAAAGACAACAACAACAAAATGGGCTGGAGAAAAAGTACAGTGGGGAAGAGGACTTGCCTTGCACAGGGTTGACCTGGACTCAATCATTGGCACCCCGTCAGGACTGATTCCCTGAGTGCAGATCCAGGAGTAAGCCCCGAGCACTGCTGGACGTGTGGCCCCAAAACACACAAAATACTGGAAAAAACTCCCTCATGCGTGGCATAGAAATGGTAAGAGAACAGAGCAGATTGAAAACAAACCCAGGTCTTTGATTACCAAGTGGTAGGGACAGGCTTATAGATGACACAAGAACTGTGGGGACCTGGGGTGGCAGTGCGTAAGTTTGTAGAACAAAGCCAGAAATAGAACTGTACTGTCACTACTTTTTTTTTTTTTTTTTTTTTTTTTTGGTTTTTGGGCCACACCCGGCGATGCTCAGGGGTTACTCCTGGCTGTCTGCTCAGAAATAGCTCCTGGCAGGCACGGGGGACCATATGGGACATCGGGATTCGAACCAACCACCTTTGGTCCTGGATCGGCTGCTTGCAAGGCAAACACTGCTGTGCTATCTCTCCGGGCCCGTCACTACGTTTTTAAACCACAATGGCCAAAGGCCCAATAGGCCTGGGTTTTAATCGCTGCACCCCACGAAGCCCAAACATGACCAGGAGTGAGGCCTGAGCATAGAGCTGTAGACAGACCCTGAATATCATGAGAATGGCCTGAAAGACAAACAAGAGAATTGCACTTGAAAGAGTCAAAGAAAGTGAAACCAGACAGATGCTCTGTGAATGAGGAGGAATTGGGGGAGAAGGCCTTCCTAAGGAGGTACGTGTCCTCAGGCCTGGTCCGGGGCACCCCATTAATTGAGCAGGAAGCCCTGGCCTAGAGTTCCAACAACTTTCTCCAGGGTTGTGATGACCACAGAAAATCTGGGTGAAGGGATTCTTTCAGTCCACTTCCGGACTCAGAATCAGAACGGACAAGGAAGAGGCCAGATGGGACAGGGTCCTGATCTTCCAGGGGGACCATTAGTTTTTCCATCTTGAAGTTTGAGCACAAGCCTCACTGAGGGCCACAACACAGGGCACAGGCCTGATACTACTCGGGCACCTAGGCGAGCTCTGCTGGGCACAGTGTGTCTAACCTGGGGGTAGGAAGTCTGCCTCTGTTCTATGAACCAGCAGGCAGAGGGGGCACAGCAATGAACAGAAAAATGCAGGATGGGGCTGAGATTACAGCGGTTAAGGCGTTTGACTTGTACACAGATGACATAGGTTCAATCCCTGGCTTCCCATATGGTCCCCGGAGCCTGTCAGGAGCTACTTCTAAGTGCAGAGCCAGGAATAACTCCTGAGTACCACCAGGTGTGGTCCAAAACAAAACAACATTAACAAAATACAGGAAGAGGGGGAGAGAGCTCAACAAGCTGACAGGCATCCCTTGGACACAGAAAGACCCATGCTCACCCATGGTCCTGCCTGGGCATCCCAGCACTGCCAGGATAAGCCTGGAGTTAGAAGGTACTAGAAGCCTCTGAGCTGCACCTGGTGAGACCCATCCAGAGAAGGACTGCTCAGGCAGCATGATGGGGTCAAGGCAATCGGTCCCTGAAGCATAGTCAGGGCAGTCTTGGACTGCGTTCTCACCCCCACCCAGGACAGCACTCCAGGGCCGTGTCTCTGGCCAGGACAAGATCCCCACCTGGGACCACGCCCCCAGGACCATATCCCCAGCCCCTCACATTGAATCACCAGGGAGCCTCAGAGCTCAACTGCCCTACTGGGCATTCTTTTGAGTTTTCATTTTTGGGCCACACCCAACAGTGCTCAGGGTGGTTACTCCTAGTTCTGCTCTCAGGGATCACTCCTGATAGGCTCAGGGATCATGTGGGATGCTGGGGAAGAAACCCAGGATGGCACGAGGCTGATACAGGACGGACATGGGTTCGATCCCCGGTGTCCCATATGGTTCCCACGAGCCAGAACCAATTTCTAAGCACAGTGCCAGGAGTAGTAACTCCTGAACATCACTGGGTGTGGCCCAAAAAGCAAAAAAACAAACAAAAACAAAACAAAAAACAAAACAAAAAAACCAAGATGGCCACATGCTGTACTCTCTCCGGGCACCCTGCTGGGTCTTCTTAGTTGGCAAAATCGGGCACAGCAAATAGTAAGGGGAGACAGAAGTTGAGTGTGGCATGAGGAGGGGAAGTATGGCAGAAGAGGGGGTCCCATGGCTGGCTATATCCTTAAGGGCCCAGCACAGGTGCAGTGGGCGCTCCAGAAACATCTGGGGGAAGGGACAAGATCGCTAGCTTCTGAGGAGCAGAAGGGCACTTTTGCCTTGGTCCCAGTTGGGCTTTTATCTAATAGGCAATCAATTAATATTAGCTGACAAGAAGCTCCTTCCTGAGATGTGGGTCCCAGGGGACATGCTCGGCCACCTGGTCCCAGTCCTCATTCAACCAAATGACTCGGGAGCCAGCTTAAGGCCAGGCAGTTCTTTTCTTTCATTTTCCTGTTGGTATTTGGGACACACCTGGCTGTGCTCAGGGTTTACTCCTGGCTCTGCACTCAGGGGTCACTTTTGGGGGGCTTGCAGAGGATGGAACCCATCAGGCCCAAAGGTTGTGTGTGTGTTTTTGTTTCCAGGTTTTGTGTGTGTGTGTGTGTGTGTGTGTGTGTGTGTGTGTGCGCGCGCGCGCGTGCGTGCATGCGCACGACCACGACCAGGACCGCAGTGGTGCTCAGAACTTCCTTCTGGCTCTATGCTAAAGGGAGCTTAAGGAGTGCCAGGAATTGAGACCAGGTTAGCTGCATGCAAGGAATTCCAGTTCCACAAATTGTTTTTTGTTTATTTGTTTTTGGGCCACACCTGGCAGCGATTCAGCGGTTATTCCTGGCAGGCACAGGGGACCATACGGGATTCGAAACAACATTTTTCCTGGGTCGGTTGCTTGCACGGCAAAAGCCCTACCACCGCTGTGCTATCTCTCGGGTCCCTAGTTCCAAAAATCTTAACTGGAGTGTTTCACATCTCTTTCAAGATACTTTTAATTTTTGATGTTTAGGTCATATCCACGGAGCTTAGGGTTTATTCCTGGTTCTGCACTCAGAGATCACTCCTGGTGGGATTCAGGGCACCCTAAGTAGTGCCAGGATGTACAAGGTAAATGCTGTCGTCTCTGCCTGTACTAGTCCCTCCCTTAGGAATATCTGACTGGTTGGAGATAATACAAGAATTAAGGTACTCTGCCTTGCATGTGGCTGACCCCAGTTCAATCCCCAGCAACACAGAGGGACCCCAAAACTCCATCAGGAGTGACCCCTGAGCAGAGAGCAAGAAATAGCACCAGAGCACAGCCAGATATGGCCTCCACACCCTCCCTACCCAGAGAAGATGACAATGGAGGCCGGAGCAGAGTACAGCGGGAGGGCACAAGCCTTACATGCAGCTGAGCCGGGTCTGATCCCCAGCATCCCGTATGGACCCTTGCGCACCACCTAGAGTAATTCCTGAGTGCAGCGCCAAGAGAAAGCCCTGGGCACAGCCGGGGATGGCTCCCAAACAAACAAAACAACAACAACAACAAGCAATGTTCAGAGAGAGACATTTGGGAATACCCTAAGGGGTGAAGAGCGGGGGGAAAATGAGTCTACTGGTAGAGACCAAGCAAGCTTGTGGCAAAACAATCCTTGGTGCACAGGTCGATCACCTGGCCTTGGCGCCCGCCACCTAATCATCAAATCCATCCAAGGGGCAGCTCTCCCCTGGGAAGCTGGTGGGCGCCCCCGACCCAGTCTTGCTGAACCTTTTCTGCCACCAGGCCCTGACAGCCATGTCCCCTTCCAGCCCCGTGGGTGCTGGGTGCCTGGTGTCCCCGGTTCCTGCTCCATGACAGAATCGACCTCCCCGAGTTCTGCGGGTGCAAGTTTGTTGTTGTTGTTGTTGTTGTCGTCGTTTCGGGGGGGGCGAGGGGGCAGGACGACGCCACTTACTGTTGATGGACTTGAGGTCCCGGTGGATGATGGGCACGGGGGCATCGTTGTGTAAGTAGTTCATGCCGCGGGCCACCTGCACGGCCCAGTTGACCAGCACGTGCGGGGGCACCCGGCGCCCGGCCAGCACCCGGCTCAGGGCGCCTCCCCGAGCGTACTCCATCACCAGGCAGAGGTGCGGGGGGCTGAGGCAGGCGCCGCGCAGGGCGATGATGTTGGGGTGCCGCAGGGCGCCGAAGAGCCGGGCTTCCTGGCGCACCTGCTCGGCCGTGGCCTCGGGGTCCCGGTCGGGGTCCAGGCGCGCGGCCTTGACGGCCACCTCCTCGCCGCGCCACAGCGCCCGGTACACCTTGCCGAAGCCGCCGACGCCGATGATCTCCTGCAGCCGCAGCTCGTGGAACGGGATCTCGCGGGGCAGCCGCAGGCCGGCGGGGGGCGCGGCGGGCGCGCGCGGCGCCACGTAGTTGCTGGGGAAGACGCCCACCCGGCCGCTCGCCAGCCGCCCGGTCCACCAGCCCTCGTCGCCCGACACGGCGCAGTCCCGCGACAGCACCTGCACGCGGTCGCCCCGCCGCAGCGTCAGCTCCTCCTCGCCCGCCGCCTCGTAGTCGAACACGGCGGTCCACACGGGGCCCGCGGCGGGGGCGCCCCACTCGCAGCGCCCCGCCGGCCGCTCGGCCTCCTCCATGGCGCGCGGGGAGTCAGTCACACCGGCTGCGGGCGCGGGGCGGCGGCGGCGCCCGGGCTGCGGGGCTGGGGCGCCGTCCCGGCGGGCTGCGGGGCGTCGCGGGGGGCCATGGGTGCCGCGGGCCTCCCCGGGCGGGCAGCAGCGGGGCGGCGATCGCCGCGGGCCGGGGGTGCACCCGCGCCCCCCGGCTGTCAGCCGCGCGCGCGCAGGGCCGGGCCGCCTCCCCGCGCCGCTCCGGCGCCGCCACCACCGCCGCCGCCGCCGCCGCCGCCCGACCCCGGCTCCGCATCCCGGGCCGGCGGGTGGCGGGGACCCGGGCACGCCTGGTCACGCGCGGGGCGGCGGCCCGGTGACCCCCATGCTCCGTGTGCACAGGCGGGGTACCTCCCCCAAGTCGCTCGGACCCTGCCCCTCGCCCGCACTCGCAGCCCCGCGCGCGCGCTGCCGCTTCCCCGGGACGCAGGTGGCGCGCGAGTGGCGTCACGCCGCCGACGCCGCGGGGCCTGCTGGGAGTTGTAGTTTGCGGCCTCCAGGCCCAACACACACATATACACACACAAATATAGACACACACATATAGACACACACAGAGACACACACGTATAGACACACAAAGAGACATACAGAGACACACATAAAGACACAGACACGCAAATATAAACACACACAGAGACATACATATAGACACACATATAGACACACACAGAGACACACACACATAAAGACACACAAAGACACACACATATAGATACACAGAGACACACATATAGACACACAAAGACGCACATATAGACACACACAGAGACACACATATAGACACACACAGAGACACACATATAGACGCACACAGAGACACACATATAGACACACAGAAACACACACAGAGACACACATACGGACACACAGAGACACACACATATAAACACACAAAGAGACACATACACATACACATACAGACACACAAAGAGACACATATATAGACACACAGAGACACACATATAGACACATAGAGACACATATAGACACACACAGAGACACACAAAGACACACACATCGCCGGAGGACTCTTCCCAGGAAGCTAAAAGCCTGTGTGCCTGTTGCCTGTTGCCCTCAAGGAGAGAGGAGGAAGGGAGAACAAGCTCTCTGCTCAGAGACATATAGGGGGTCCCCTACCCCTACCCCCGGCCATGGCGGGCTACCCTGAGTTGCACCACCACTATGTGCTTTGCAAAGGGCTAAGACGTAGCTCTCTGCAGGAGGGCACTGCACGAAGTCTGTCTAGTCGCTGGGACCTGATCCCCAGCATTTTGACGGCTTTGAGGGGCTCCCCACCCAAAAAAGTCACAGTGGGTTGGAGCCTCTTAGTCAACAGGAGGTCGGGCTGTTGGTTGGGTTTCTGCTAGGGGAAGGGGGAAATAAAGGTGGATGGGAGGATGTTTTCTGTCCTTGGAGATATCACAGTGGAATCAGGCAGCTTGCCCCACCAACTCTTGATTCTGAACTCATGACAGCCCCCTTCCTCCTCGCTCTTGTAGAAACTTCAATTTGAGGGTGCTAAATGAGCCTCTGTGTCAAGTGGTCTGCGTGTAATCCCACAAAGGTCCCATTTTACAGATTACACAAAGGAACTTCTTTTTTTTCCTCCAAGATTTTAATGCAAGGCCCCAAGAAAACGAAAACTTCCATTTAAAGCTAAAGCAAACTTGATAGGGCCTGAGAAATAGTACAGTGGGGAGGGCTCTTGTCTTGCATGTGGCCGACTTGAGTTTAATTCCCACCCCCTATCCCATATGGGTGTGGCCCCCAAACAAAAACAAAAAGGCAAACCTGATTGGGATACAGAGACCTCACTGAAGCCTGGTGTATATACTTTGATTGCAGGAGACTAGGGTTCCATTCTTAGTAACTATGGTAACTACAGAATGTACTTATTTGCCCCCCCTATAAAAAAGCAAATACGATTTTAAAAGCTTTGTTATTTAGGGGTGCCAAGAGAGGACAGGGACTAAGGCACCTGTCTTTTTTTTTTTTTTTTTTTTTTTTTATTTGTCTGGAGCATTTATTGAGGATGATAACTCCAGATGCCTCCTCTCATTCATCACGAGTGATATATTTTATGCTTTGTTTTGTTTGATTTTAACACAATAAAATTGAATTTTTGCTGCACTATTTCTGCATTGGAGTGATAGAAAACATTTGGAAAGCAAAATAAATCATGGTAAATTGATTTTGATTTTCTCAAAAATCAAGAAGATTTCTCTACTAAGACCATTTGGTCATTTTATGTTAGGGACTAGTCTCAATTGTTCATATTCCTAAACTCTTTTTTTTTTTTTTTTTGCATGTCCATTTATTTATTCATTTCATTAAAAAAATCAGTGGGATGGACAATAGTGAGAAAAAATTAGCTAACTATTTAAAATTTTTGTATATAATTTCACATTATTTGAAATAAATTATAATTTAAATGCAATATAGATATATCAATTCTTTTTTTTTTTTAAGATTATTTTTTTTCTCTTTATTTGGATATTTTGATTACATAAATGATTGTGATAAGGTTTCAGTCCTATAAAGATCACCCCTCTTCACCAGTGCAACATTCCCGCCACCAAAGTCCCAAATCTCCCTCCATCCCACCCCACCCCCACCTGTACTCCAGACAGGCTTTCCAGTTCCCTCATTCATTCACTTGATTATGGTAGTTCTCAGTGTAGTTATTTCTATAACTGTGCTCATCACTCTTGTGGTGAGCTTCATGGAGTGAGCTGGTGTTCCAGCTCTCCTCTAATTGTCTCTGAGGATTGTTACAAAAATGACTTTTATTTTTCTTAAGACCCATAGATGAGTGAGACTATTCTGCGTCTCTCTCTCTCCCTCTGACTTATTTCACTGAGCATGATAGATTCCATGTACATCCATGTATAGGAAAATTTCATGACTTCATCTCTCCTGACGGCTGCATAATATTCCATTGTGTATATGTACCACAATTTCTTTAGCCATTCGTCTGTTGAAGGGCATCTTGGTTGTTTCCAGAGCCTGGCTATTGTGAATAGTGCTGCAATAAATATAGGTGTGAGGAAGGGGTTTTTGTATTGTATTCTTGTGCTCCTAGGGTATATCCCTAGGAGTGGAATAGCTGGGTCGAATGGGAGCTCAATTTCCAGTTTTTGAAGAAACCTCCATATCGCTTTCCATAGAGGCTGTACTAGACGGCATTCCCACCAGCAGTGGATAAGAGTTCCTTTCTCTCCACATCCCCGCCAGCACTGATTGTTCTCATTCTTTGTGATGTGCGCCAATCTCTGTGGTGTGAGGTGGTATCTCATCGTTGTTTTGATTTGCATCTCTCTGATGATTAGTGACGAGGAGCATTTTTTCATGTGTCTTTTGGCCATTTGTATTTCTTTTTTATCAAAGTGTCTGTTCATTTCTTTTCCCCATTTTTTGATGGGATTAGATGTTTTTTTTTTGTAAAGTTCTGTCAGTGCCCTGTATATTTTGGATATTAGCCCCTTATCTGAAGGATGTTGGGTGAATAGTTTCTCCCACTCAGTGGGTGACTCTTGTATCCTGGGCACTATTTCTTTTGAGGTGCAGAAGCTTTTCAGTTTAATGTATTCCCATCTGTTAATCTCTGCTTCCACTTGTTTGGAAAGTGCAGTTTCCTCCTTGAAGATACCTTTAGTCTCAATGTCATGGAGTGTTTTACCGACATGTTGTTCTATATACCTTATGGTATCTGGTCTGATATCAAGGTCTTTAATCCATTTGGATTTTACCTTCGTACATGATGTTAACTGGGGGTCTATGTTCGCTTTTTTGCAAGTCGCTAACCAGTTCTGCCAGCACCACTTGTTGAAGAGATTTTCTCTGCTCCACTTAGGATTTCTTGCTCCTTTGTCAAAAATTAGGTAATTGTATGCCTGGGGAATGTTCTCTGAGAACTCAAGCCTATTCCACTGATCTGAGGGTCTGTCTTTATTCCAATACCATGCTGTTTTAATAACTATTGCTTTGTAGTACAGTTTAAAGTTGGGGAAAGTAATGCCTCCCATTTTCCTTTTCCCTAGGAGTGCTTTAGCTATTCGAGGATGTTTATTGTTCCAGATGAACTTCATAAGTGTTTGATCCACTTCTTTGAAGAATGTCATGGGTATTTTTAAGGGGATCGCATTAAATCTGTATAATGCTTTGGGGAGTATTGCCATTTTAATGATGTTAATCCTGCCAAGCCATGAGCAGGGTAAGTGTTTCCATTTCCGTGTGTCCTCTCTTATTTCTTGGAGCAGGGCTTTATAGTTTTCTTTGTATAGGTCCTTCACGTCTTTGGTCAAGTTGACTCCAAGATATTTGAGTTTGTGTGGCACTATTGTGAATGGGATTGCTTTCCTGACTTCCATCTCCTCCCTATTATTATTGGTGTATAAAAAGGCCATTGATTTCTGTAGGTTGATTTTGTAGCCTGCCACCTTGCTATATGAATCTATTATTTCTAGAAGCTTTTTGGTGGAGTCTTTAGGGTTTTCTAAGTAGAGTATCATATCATCTGCAAACAATGAGAGTTTGACTTCTTCCTTTCCTATCTGAATTCCCTTGATATCTTTTTCTTGCCTGATCGCTATAGCAAGAACTTCCAGTACTATATTGAAGAGGAGTGGTGAGAGAGGACAGCCTTGTCTTGTACCCGAATTTAGAGGAAAGGCTTTTAGTTTTTCTCCATTGAGGATAATATTTGCCATTGGCTTGTGGTAGATGGCTTCAACTAGATTGAGAAAGGTTCCTTCCATTCCCATCTTGCTGAGAGTTTTGATCAAGAATGGGTGTTGGACCTTATCAAATGCTTTCTCTGCATCTATTGATATGATCATGTGATTTTTATTTTTCTTGTTGTTGATGTTGTGTATGATGTTAATAGATTTACGGATGTTAAACCATCCTTGCATTCCTGGGATGAAGCCTACTTGGTCGTAGTGTATGATCTTCTTGATGATGCATTGGATCCTATTTGCCAGGATTTTGTTGAAGATCTTTGCATCAGCATTCATCAGGGATATTGGTCTGTAATTTTCTTTTTTGGCAGCATCTCTGTCTGGTTTTGGTATCAAGGTAATGTTGGCTTCATAAAAGCTGTTTGGGAGAGTTCCCTTTTTTTCAATTTCATGGAAGAGTCTGGCTAGGATTGGTAGTAGCTCCTCTTGAAAGATTTGAAAAAATTCATTAGGAAAACCATCTGGGCCTGGGCTTTTCTTTTTTGGTAGATGTTTGATTACAGTTTCAATTTCCTCAGTAGTGATGGGGGTGTTTAGATATGCTACATCCTCCTTACTTAAATGTGGAAGGTTATAAGTGTCCAAGAATTTTTCCATTTCTTCTAGGTTCTCATGTTTTGTAGCATAAAGTTTCTCAAAGTAGCCTCTGATTATCCTTTGGATCTCTGCAATTTCTGTTGTGATCTCCCCCTTTTCATTTCTGATACGGGTTATCAGATTTCTCTCTCTCTCTTTCTTTGTGAGTTTTGCCAATGGTCTATCAATCTTGTTTATTTTTTCAAAGAACCAGCTTCTGCTTTCATTGATCTTTCGGATTCCTTTTTGGTTTTCCACTTCATTGAGTTCCGCTTTCAGCTTTATTATTTCCTTCTGTCTCCCTATTTTTGGTTCATTCTGTTGGTCATTTTCTAATTGTTTAAGCTGCGCCATTAAGTTATTCAGGTATGCTCCTTCTTCCTTCCTGATGTGTGCTTGTAGAGCTATAAATTTTCCTCTCAGGACTGCTTTTGCTGTGTCCCATAGATTCTGGCAGTTTGTGTCTTCATTATCATTTGTTTCCAGGAAAGTTTTGATTTCCTTTTTGATTTCATCTCGGACCCACTGGTTGTTCAGTAGCAGGGTGTTTAATTTCCAATTGTTAAAGTTTTTCTTCTGTGTGGCTTTGTAGTTCACATCTAATTTCAGAGCCTTGTGGTCAGCAAAGGTAGCCTGCAAGATTTCTATCCTCTTGATTTTATGGAGGTATGTTTTATGTGTCAGCATGTAGTCTATTCTGGAGAATGACCCATGTACATTGGAAAAGAATGTGTATCCAGGTTTTTTGGGATGGAGTGTCCTGTATATATCTACTAGTCCTCTTTCTTCCATAACACTTTTCAGGGCTAGTATGTTTTTGTTGGGTTTCAGTCTGGTTGACCTATCAAGTGTTGATAGGGCTGTGTTGAAGTCTCCCACAATGATTGTGTTATTATTGATTTCTTCTTTCAGATTTGTCAGTAATTGTATTAGATAATTTGCTGGTCTCTCATTGGGTGCATATATGTTTAATAGTCTGATTTCTTCCTGTTGCACATATCCCTTGATTAGTACATAGTGTCCATCTTTGTCCCTTACCACTTTTCTGAGTATAAAGTTGGTGTCATCTGATATTAATATGGCCACCCCAGCTTTTTTCAGGGTGTTGTTTGCTTGGATAATTTTCTTCCAACCTTTGATTTTGAGTCTATGTTTGTTCTGACTATTCAGATGTGTTTCTTGTAGGCAGCAGAAGGTTGGATTCATCTTTTTGACCCATTTTGCCACTCTGTGTCTTTTAATTGGTGAATTTAGTCCATTGACATTGAGGGAGATGATTGTCATAGGATTTAATGTCATCTTTGTAGATAAGTTTGCTGTGTTTGTTGGTCTCTCTTGTCTTAGAGTAGACCTGTCAGTTTTTCCTTTAAGGCTGGTTTATCTTCTGTGAAGTTTCTGAGCTGTTGTTTATCCGTGAAGCTGTGTATTCTTCCTCCAAACCTGAATGTGAGTCAGGCTGGGTGCAGTATTCTTGGGGAGGCATTCATTTCATTCAATCTTGTCACAATATCCAACCACTGTCTTCTGGCCTTGAGAGTTTCTTGTGACATGTCTGCTGTAAGTCTTAGGGATGCTCCTTTGAATGTAATTTCCCTTTTTGATCTTGCTGCTTTCAGTATTCTATCCCTATCTATGGGATTTGTCATTGTAACGAGGATGTGTCTTGGTGTGTTTTTCTTTGGGTCTCTTTTAGCTGGTATTCTTCGGGCATGCAGTATTTGATTGCATGTAGGCTTTAACTCTGGGAGTATCTCTTTGATGATGTCTTTGACAGTTGATTCTTCTTGGAGATCTCCTTCCTGGGTTTCTGGGACTCCAATGATTCTTATGTTGTTTCTGTTGAGTTTATCAAAGACTTCTATTTTCATCTCTTCGCATGCCTTGAGTACATTTTCCATTGCCTGTTCGTTTGTCTTAATGTTCTTTTCCAATTTCTTCTGTTGTGTTGAGCTTTTCTGCATCTCATCTTCCAGTACTCCGATTCTCTCCTCAGCTGCTGATACCCTGTTGGCGAGGCTATCCATTGTGGTTTTCAGTTGAGCAACCGTATTTTTCAGATCTGTTATTTCAGTTTGGAGTTTTCTGATTTCTGTTTTTGTGTTCTCTTCAGATCGATCTATGCTCTTTTTGAGGTCTACAAACATATTCCATATTTCTACTCTAAACTCCTTATCTGAAAGGTTAATCAGGTGGTTGTAATTTATTAGATCAACCGAGCTTTCGTCTTCATTCTCTATGGATGGTGTTTGCCTGCGAGTTTTCCCCATTGTCACGCTTGTAGTGTGGTTTTTCCTGCGTGTTGTGGTGGGGTTCATTGATTAGGAAGAGTTCGCGGCTGCAAAGGGAAGCGAAGCGGCTGAGCGCTTCTGTTGCCTCTAGTTGCAAGTCCTCAGAGTGAACAAAGGCAGGGCAAGGTAGAGCGATCCCGCAGCCCCAGAATGCAGCTGCTCACCAGCTTCAAAATGCAGTTTTTTAGGGGTGCACTCCCTAGGCCCCTGAGGAAACCTTCGGAAGTTCAGAAGCACAGTTTCAGGCAGACAGAGATAGGAGTTTTCCCCGAAGTCCTCAGAGTAAACAAAGGCAGGGCAGGGCAAAGCGATTCCGCGGCCCCACAATGCAGGCACTCACCAGCTTCAGAATGCAGTGTTTTTGGGGGTGCGCTCCCTAGGCCCCTGAGGAAACCTTCGGAAGTTCAGAAGCACAGTTTCAGGCAGACAGAGATAGGAGTTTTCCCCGAAGTCCTCAGAGTAAACAAAGGCAGGGCAGGGCAAAGCGATTCCGCGGCCCCACAATGCAGGCACTCACCAGCTTCAGAATGCAGTGTTTTTGGGGGTGCGCTCCCTAGGCCCCTGAGGAAACCTTCGGAAGTTCAGAAGCACAGTTTCAGGCAGACAGAGATAGGAGTTTTCCCCGAAGTCCTCAGAGTGAACAAAGGCAGGGCAGGGCAAAGCGATTCCGCGGCCCCACAATGCAGGCACTCACCAGCTTCAAAATGCAGTGTTTTTGGGGGTGCGCTCCCTAGGCCCCTGAGGAAACCTTCGGAAGTTCAGAAGCACAGTTTCAGGCAGACAGAGATAGGAGTTTTCCCCGGAGTCCTCAGAGTAAACAAAGGCAGGGCAGGGCAAAGCGATTCCGCGGCCCCACAATGCAGGCACTCACCAGCTTCAGAATGCAGTGTTTTTGGGGGTGCGCTCCCTAGGCCCCTGAGGAAACCTTCGGAAGTTCAGAAGCACAGTTTCAGGCAGACAGAGATAGGAGTTTTCCCCGAAGTCCTCAGAGTGAACAAAGGCAGGGCAGGGCAAAGCGATTCCGCGGCCCCACAATGCAGGCACTCACCAGCTTCAAAATGCAGTGTTTTTGGGGGTGCGCTCCCTAGGCCCCTGAGGAAACCTTCGGAAGTTCAGAAGCACAGTTTCAGGCAGACAGAGATAGGAGTTTTCCCCGAAGTCCTCAGAGTGAACAAAGGCAGGGCAGGGTAAGGCACCTGTCTTACATGCAACTGACCCTAGTTGGATCGCTGGCTGTCGATCCTGGCACGACTAGAGCAACACTGGTCATGACTGCAAACCTCTCCCATTACACCCCAAAAAGTCAACTTAAAGAAGGAAGAGAGTTCAACAGAAGTACAAACCAGAGAGACAGTACAACAGGTAGAGCTTGCATGGGACAGACCCAGGTTCGATTTCTGGCATCCCATATAGTCTCCTTTTTTTTTTTTTTTTGTTTTTTCTTTTTTTTTTGTTTTTTGGGCCACACCCGGTAATGCTCAGGGGTTACTCCTGGCTATGTGCTCAGAAGTTGCTCCTGGCTTGGGGGTCCATATGGAGCACCGGGGGATCGAACCGCGGTCCGTCCAAGGCTAGCACAGGCAAGGCAGGCACCTTACCTTTAGCGCCACCACCCGGCCCCCCCATATAGTCTCCTGAGCACCATTAGGAGTGATTCCAGAGTGCACCACTGGGTATGGCAAACAAACAAACAAACAAACCAAAATTTTTCAAGAACTGTAAACATGGGGCAGAGAGATAACACAGTGGTAGGGCATTTGCCTTGCACACAGCCAATCCAGGACGAATGGTGGTTTTTTTTTTTTTTTTTTTTTTTTTGTTTTTGGGCCACACCCGGTGATGCTCAGGGGTTACTCCTGGCTATGCGCTCAGAAGTCGCTCCTGGCTTGGGGGACCATATGGGATGCCGGGGGATCGAACCGTGGTCCGTCCGAGGCTAGCGCAGGCAAGGCAGGCACCTTACCTCTAGCGCCACCGCCCGGCCCACGAATGGTGGTTTGAATCCCAGCATCCCATATGATCTTCTGAGCCTGCCAGGAGCGATTTCTTTTTCTTTTGTTTTGTTTTGGTTTTTGGGCCACACCCGGTGACGCTCAGGGGTTACTCCTGGCTATGCGCTCAGAAGTCGCTCCTGGCTTGGGGGACCATATGGGACGCCGGGGGATCTAGCGCAGGTAAGGCAGGCACTTTACCTTTAGCGCCACCGCCCGGCCCCCAGGAGCGATTTCTGATCACAGAGCCAGGAATAACCTTGAGTGCATCCGGGTGTGACCCTCCCAAAAAAACTGTAAACATGGAAGCAGTAAAAATTCTGGGGCTAGAAGTTCCAGCTCACTACAAGAAGTTCACCATAAAAAGTGATGAGTGGGCCGGGCGGTGGCGCTGGAGGTAAGGTGCCTGCCTTGCCTGTGCTAGCCTAGGACGGACCGCGGTTCGATCCCCCGGCGTCCCATATGGTCCCCCAAGAAGCCAGGAGCAACTTCTGAGCGCATAGCCAGGAGTAACCCCTGAGCGTCACAGGGTGTGGCCCAAAAACCAAAAAAAAAAAAAAAAGTGATGAGTGCAGTTAGAGAAATAACTACATCGAGAACTATCATAACAATGTGAATGAATGAGGGAAGTAGAAAGCCTGTCTAGAGTACAGGTGGGGGTGGATTGGGGAGGAGGGAGATTTAGGATATTGGTGATGGGAATGTTGCACAGTTGGGGGGTGTTCTTACATGACTGAAACCAAACCACAATCATGTTTGTAATCAAGGTGTTTAAATAAAGATATTAATTAAAAAAATTCTGGGGGTCTAGGAGCCAAAGGTATAGTACAACAGGCAGGGTGTTTATCTTGCACATAGTCAACCCAGGTTTTATCCCTAGCACCCCATATGGTTCTGAGCACCATCAGGATTAATTCTAAGCACAGAGCCAGGAGTAAATCCTGTTTTGTCCTTAAAAAAAAAATCCAACAATTAAATGGTGGGGCAGAGGTAGGGCATTTACCTTGCACACGGCTGACCTTCCCCAGTGTTCCATACGGTTCCCCAAGCCAGGATTTCTGAGCGAATAGCCAGGAATAACCACTGAGTGTTACCGGGTGTGGCCCCAAAACAAAACAAAACAAAACAAAAATCTGGGTCTTTTCACCTAATCTCTTTGGAGAATGCTGGGAATCTGGTGGATGGAAAGAAGGAAGCTATTTTTAGGAGGAGACACAGTCCATGGTGCTAAAACATACTTCTGATTCTGAGCTCTGGGATCACTCCTGGCAAGGTTGGCTGTGTGGGTGGAGATGCAGGGAATTGAACCCTAGTCAATAGTATGCCAGATAAATGCCCTACTCATTAGATCTCCAGCCCAGAAGAGGGAAGTTTGATGGACCTAGGCAGCTATACTCTAAAGATTTTTGTGGGAGGTGGCTGAGCAGTGGGTACTTGATCTCTTGGTCACCAGTGGGGGAAACTGGAACTGTGAGGAATGAGTTGGGGCAAGAAGGGGAGCGCCTTTCCTATTGGGTACAGACATTTGAGCAGTTACCTGTTACATACATCCTTAAAAGATCTGGCTGTTCTGAAAAAAAAAAAAAAAAAAAAAAACTCAGCTGCACTAAAAATAGCCCTACAGGGAAATAAAAAGATTCAGGGACAATTGCACAAAAGGTGCATAATCAATCACTGTAAAAATAGCAACGGTTCAGATTTTAGAAATACTAGCACCGCTCAGTTTGCAGAGGCATCTGCGTTCAGCAACATCTTTAGTCTTTTTTTTTAGCCATTATTTTTTGGAGGTGGAAACACCTAGCAATGCTAGTTGTCAGGGTCACTCCTGACTTTGCAAGCAGAAATCACTGCTGGCAGTGCTCCAGGGACCATGCCAGGTAATGAATCCGGGTTGGCCCCATGCAAAGCAAACACCTCTACCAGATGTAGTATCTCTCCAGACCCTCTTTTGCAATCTTTTAATGTTTTTTCAGGGTGGGGAGGTTGGAGGCAGGAAGCAGCTCTCACATTCAGGAGTCTTGAACAATTAGTTTAGTGCTTTGAAGAGCCAGGAATAAGCCCTGAGCACTGCAGCAAAAAACAAACAAACAAATAAATAAAAAAAGGTGATTTTGTTTGTTTTAGGGGAGCCACAACTGGCAGTGCTCAGGGGTTACTCCTGGGCTCTGCACATGGGAATCTGGGAAATCCAACCAGAGTGCAAGGGAAATGCTCCCCAGTTCCCTACTACCATACTGTCCCCTCACCCCTTAATTTTGGTATTTGGGTCCCACTGGCAGTGCTCAAGAGATCACTCCTGATTCTGCACTCAGGAAACACTCCTGGAAGGGCTCAGGGGACCATGGGGATCGAACCCTGGTCAGCCATATACAAAGCAAGCACCCTTCCTGTTGTACTATTGCTCTGGCCCAGGGTTCCTTTTTAATGGCGAAAACTATTGCTCCTGATTGCTTCAAAACATGAACTTCTTGGAGAAAATTGCATAGTAAACATCATACCCATGTTATGCTGACATCAATAGTCTGTTTACCAGTTGCTTGTGGGGTGATTCATGTCAAAGAAGGAGGCGGGGATCAGAACAGATTGTCTCGCCAACAGATGCCTAGATTCAGTGTGAAAGGAACCCAGTTCTGCCCGAAAGCTGGCTGGGCCCTGCAGTGAGAAGGGAGGAGAAGTATGGAATTTGATCTTGAGTCCAAACAAAAAAAAAAAAAAAAAAAGAAGAAGAAGAAGAAAATAATTCATGGAATTTTTATTGCTTTTATGAATAAGTGACCAATTCTGGGGAGAATTTATGCCTTTGTAATATTGAACCTCTCATCCTTGGTATAGGCATATATTTGTCCTAGACTCTAGTTCATGTTTTCTTGAATTAACTTATGAGGATCTTTTGTTTTCTTTTTATTAATTTGTGGCTGAGATGTTTTGTTTTGTTTTCTCATGGTGCCTGAGATCAAACTCACGGTCTCATACCTGCAAGAAAAATGCTCTAATGCTGAGCTACTTACCCAGACCAAGATTTTGTTCTTTGGGGCTGGAGCAATAGTGCAGCAGTAAGGCATTTGCCTTGCATGGGACCAACCCAGGAAAGACCCAGATTCGATTCCCAGTATCCCAAATGGTCCCCTGAATTTGCCAGGGGTGATTTCTGCATGCAGAGCCAGGAGTAACCCCTGAGCACCGCCGGTGTGACTCAAAAATCCCTAAAACACTTTTTTTTTTGTTCTTTTGGAAAAGTAAGTTAAGGGCTAGAAAGATAGTACAATAGATCAAGGTGCCAGTAGTGATCCCTGAGCGCAGACCCAGGAGTGATTCCGTAAAGCACAGAGTCAGGAATATGCCCTGAACACCCCCACGTATAACTTACAAATATCCCCAAAGGATTTTTTAAATTAAATTATTTTCTTTTCTTTATTTTATACTGTTTCTCCAGCTCAGTCTTTCCCATCTTAATCTCCCTCCTTCCCCCTTTATTTAAAAATGCCAATGTTTGGTTCGAATCCCGTGTCCCATATGGTCCCCCGTGCCTGCCAGGAGCTATTTCTGAGCAGACAGCCAGGAGTAACCCCTGAGCACCGCCGGGTGTGGCCCAAAAACCAAAAAATAAAATAAATAAAAATAAATAAAATAAATAAAAATGCCAATGTTGCTGTGGGGGATTGGTGATCCACTTTAGTCAGGATAAAAATTAAAAATAAAATAATAAGGGCCCGGAGATATAGCACAGCGGTGTTTGCCTTGCAAACAGCTGATCCAGGACCTAAGGTGGTTGGTTCGAATCCCGGTGTCCCATATGGTCCCCTGTGCCTGCCAGGAGCTATTTCTGAGCAGACAGCCAGGAGTAACCCCTGAGCACCGCTGGGTGTGGCCCAAAAACCAAAAAAAAATAAAAAATAAAAAAAAATAAAAAAATAAATAAAAATAAAAGTTTTTTTCCAATACAACTTTGAGTGATAGTGAAACATTATTAGACAGTCTTTATCTAGTTCTAGGTTTTGGAAGAAATTAAAATTTTAATATTAACAGAATACTTTCAGTATATTTCAAGAAGTTATTTATCAGATTTGTTTTTTTTTTGTTTGTTCGTTTTTATTTTTTGTTTAGGTTTTTGGGTCACAACCTGCAGCGCTCAGGGGTTACTCCTGGCTCCATGCTCATAAATCGCTTATGGCAGGCTCGGGGGACCATATAGGATGCCAGGATTCGAACCGCCAACCTTTTGCATGCAAGGCAAATGCCTTAACTCCATGCTATCTCTCTGACCCCTAGTTGAGGTTTTCTTAAGGTGTGGAATTTTGTCATATGCTTTATATACTTCTATTGTGTTTATAGATGTGTTTCATACCTTTCTCTGCTCATATTGGATGACCCTCCTCCCTTTTCCCATTGGTGAATTTGACTTAAATATATATATTTACTATGATATATATATATTTGTGTGTGTGTGTGTGTGTTGGGGCCTCACCCAGAGATACTTAGGGCTTATTCTTGGCTCAATGTTCAATAATCAATTCCCATGGGGCTTGGGGACCCTATGTGGTGTCAGGGATTCAATCTAGGTTGTTGGCATACAAATTCCTTACCAGAATTCTGTAAGTATATGGCTCCTTGATTTAATAACATTTTACTTAAGATTTAAAAAAAATTTTTTTGGTCACACCCAGCATCGTTCAGGGGCTACTCCTGGCTCTATGTTCAGAAGTCACCTCCGGCAGGCTCAGGGGACCATATGGGATGCCGGGATTTGAACCGCCATCCTTCTGTATACAAGGCAAACACCCTACCTCTGTGCTATCTCTCTGGACCCATGATTTTTTTTTTAATTTTTAAAGATTGTTTTAATAAAGGACCGAGTGATAGCACAGTGGCAGGGCGTTTGCCTTGCATGTAGCCAACCTGCGAAAGACTCGGGTTTGATCCCCAGAATCCCATATGGTCCCCTGAATCTGCCAGGAGCAATTTCTGAATACAGAGCCAGGAGTAACCCCTGAGTGTCACTGGTTGTGACCCAAAAAACAAACAAACAAAATACTGTTTTAATAAATGGAATTGGACCATAATTTTATTTCTCATGTTATATTTCTGCACTTTGCGTAGAAATTATTTAATAATTCCAGGGAAATAGGTACTCATTTTTGTTTGAGATCTAGAATGGTGTGTGATAAATCACCTATTTTGGTTTTCTTTATTTATTATTATTTGTTATTATGACACTATGATTAACAAAGTTGTTTATGATACATTTGTTTCAAGCATTCTATATGCCAACACCAGTCCTACTACCAGTGTGACCTTCCCTCTACCAATGCCCCCATTTCTCAAGCTTTTCCCCTTCACAGGCACATAATAAAATTACTTCATATTTATTGATTGTTTGTTTGTTTTTGGTTTTTGGGCCACACCCGGCGGTGCTCAGGGGTTACTCCTGGCTGTCTGCTCAGAAATAGCTCCTGGCAGGCACGGGGGACCCTATGGGACGCCGGGATTTGAACCAACCACCTTTGGTCCTGGATCGGCTGCTTGCAAGGCAAACGCTGCTGTGCTATCTCTCCAGGCCCACTTCATATTTCTTGTTACAACAAAATGGCAAATGGAATGATAAAAAAGTAGATCATGGGGCCAGCAAGGTGGCGCTAGAGGTAAGATGTCTGCCTTGCAAGCGCTAGCCAAGGATGGACTGTGGTTCGATCCCCCGGTGTCTCATATGGTTCCCACAAGCCAGCGGCGATTTCTGAGCGCTTAGCCAGGAGTAACCCCTGAGCATCAAATGGGTGTGGCCCAAAAACAAAACAAAACAAAAAAAGTAGATCAATAAAAGTCAACCTGTGGTCATTGTCCTATCTCACAAAGGGATTACTAAAATTATTGAACATTTACTGAGCTGGTTGGTGCTAGGTGAGCATTCTGTGTTATTGCTTTTACTTACTGAGGGTGGTGGGCTTCTCTGCAACTTTCCTGTCAAATTTGCTGTGCTCTGACTAGCTGTCAGTACTATAACATTTGGAGGTGTAGGGTAGTCATGTTCTTGTGAGATGTGGAACTGGCATGATTTAGTGGTTTGGCTGCTGGAGGAGATTCAGTTGTGGAGTCGGGCCATTTTTCTGCAAGTAGATGTTGGTGGATGGGGATTGCTGAGCTTTCTGGCAGGTAGAAGAATCTTTTGGCACCTGTTCTGAAAAACACCCAGAGTTCTCAGCCTAGAGACCTTCCATCTGGGAAAATTCAGTGACTTAGCATTCTTTTTTTTTTCCTCCCCCCTGCTCTTGTTATGAGTGATTTATCTTTGTATGGTTACTAGTACCTGGTACAACCTCCTACAAAGTAAGTGCTTTACCTGCGTGTTAAGTCACAACTTTTGTGAGTCTAATTTTGAGCTTCCGTAATTATATTTATGCGGTTCATTCTCTTAGGTTTTTTGTTTGTTTTTGTTTTTGAGTCACATCCAGCAGTGCTCAGGGGTTACTCCTGGCTCAACGCTCAGAAATCGCTCCTGGCAGGCTCAGGGAACCATATGGGATGCCAGGATTCAAACCACTGTCCTTCTGCATGCCAGGCAAATGCCTTACCTCCATGTTATCTCTCTGGTCCCATCCTCTTTTTTTTTTTTTTGTTTTTGGGCCACACCCGACGGTGCTCAGGGGTTACTCCTGGCTGTCTGCTCAGAAATAGCTCCTGGCAGGCTCGGGGGACCATATGGGACACCGGGATTCGAACCAACCACCTTTGGTCCTGGATCGGCTGCTTGCAAGGCAAACACCGCTGTGCTATCTCTCCGGGCCTGGTCCCATCCTCTTAATTTTTATAATTAAAAAATCCTTTGGGGGCCGGGAAGGTGGCACTAGAGGTAAGGTGTCTGTCTGCCTTACAAGTGCTAGCCAAGGAACGGACCTCGGTTCGATCCCCCGGCGTCCCATATGGTCCCCCCAAGCCAGGGGCGATTTCTGAGCACATAGCCAGGAGTAACCCCTGAGCGTCAAACGGGTGTGGCCCCCCCCCAAAAAATCCTTTGGGATGATCACATGAAATTCAATAAGCAAAAAAAAAATCCTTTGGGATGGAGAGATGGTACAGTGGGTTAGGTATTTACCTTGCATGCAACTGACCCAGATTTAATATCTAGTATCCCATACGGTCCCAGGAACAACATCAGGAGTGATCTCTGATTACAGAGCCTTAAATAATCCCTGCATACTGCTAGGTAAGGTTCCCAAACCATTAAAATAGAAAAAAACTCAATAAAGAAATAAACTTTTGGGGCCGAGAGATAGCATGGAGGTAGGGTGTTTGCTTTGTGTGCAGAAGGATGGTGGTTCTAATCCCAGCATCCCATATGGTCCCCCGAGCCTGCCAGGAGCTATTTCTGAGTGTAGAGCCAGGAGTAACCCCTGAGTGCTGCCAGCTGTGACCCAAAAAACAAAACAAACAAACAAACAAACAAACTTCTGGGGACCAGAGTTAAGGCTCTTGCCATGAATATAGCCATAATAGGTTTGATCTCTGGCATCCAATATGATTCCCCAAGCTCTGCCAGGTATGATGACTCAACACAAGCCAGGGGTAAGCTCTGAGTACCATTCAACTTTACATTTCTCTGATTTTATTTGTGAAAAAAAAATTTAGAGATGGGGGTTAAAAGGTACTTTCCTGGAGAGAATTGATACCTGTGAGGCAGCCTACTTGGATCGACTCTAAAATTTTGGAGGTCTTTCAGAATAGAGAATAGTACAAGCTTTCTTTCTTTCTTTCTTTCTTTTTTTTTTAACGTATTAAAATGTGGCTTTACTGCCAGAAATTCTTGGGAGAAAGTTTTCATCCAATTTATGCACCAGAATGGCAGACACAGAGTTATATTCCCACTGTCTTTTTCAGGGGAAGGTGTGTGTGTGTGTGTGTGTGTGTGTGTGTGTGTGTGTGTGTGTGTGTGTGTGTGTGTGTGTGTGAGAGAGAGAGAGAGAGAGAGAGAGAGAGAGATTTGGGGGGACCATGTGGTGCTAAGGATGGAAGTAACAACTGAAATTTTACACTCAGGTTTCTGGGACTTATATCAAGGCTTCTCTGATCTTTTTCTTTTTGGTTTTTGAGTCACATCCTGCGGCACTCCGGGGTTATTCCTGGCTCTGCACTCAGAAATTGCTCCTGGCAGGCACAGGGAACCATATGGAATGCCGGGAATTGAACCTGGATGGGCAGCATGCAAGGCAAACTCCCTACCTGCTGTGCTATCACTCTGGCCCCTGATCTTTTCTTTTTCTGGGGAGGGGGTGTTTGGGTCACTCCTGGCAGTGTTTAGGGGCTACTCCTGGAGCTGCACTCAGAAATCACTCCTGGCATGTTTGGGGGATCACATGGGATGCTGGGAATTGAACCAGGATCCGTCTGGGTTTGGCTGAGTACAAGGCAAACACCCTACCATTGTGCTATTGCTCTGCCCCCCCCCCTGACCTTTCCCTAAAATCAAATTGTGGCTCAGAATTTTTCTTCTGTGAAAATATCCTGGTATAGGCTATCACAGTACATCAGGTATTGCGTTTGTCTTGCACACAGCCAACCCGGTTTGATTCTCAGAATCCCATATGGTCCCCCAAATATCGCCAGAAATGATTCCTGAGCTCAGAGCCAGGAGTAACTCCTAAGCACAGCCAGATGTGCCTCCAAAGCAAAAATGAAACCAAAAGAAAATATTACAACCCATAATTTAGGGGCAGCAGTGATAGCACAGCAGTAGGGCGTTTGCCTTGCACGTGGCTGACCCAGGATGAACCTGGATTCGAGCCCCAGCATCCCATATGGTTCCCCAAGCCAGGTGTGATTTCTGATTGTATAGCCAGGAGTAACTCCTGAGCGCCACCGGGTGTGGCCCTCAAAAAACAAAACAAACCCATAATTTAGGCAAAAAGCCACAGAGGCAGAAATTGAGTCTAGAATGCTGTTTCTTGGATCCAGGTTTTCTTGTTTTTATTTTGACGCTTTTACTCAAAGCTTACTCTCTCTCATTTGACAGTGGTGGAATTGAGGGGAAGGACCACTGTCTGGACCCCAGGCTTCCTACTCTCCGGGGTTGAGTTAGAGTACAGAGAAATGTTCCTCTTCGTTTTTCAGTTCATTATATCCTGTCCCACACTTTCATAGACAAGAGATCCATCAACACATTCATTATTTGCTCAACACTTACTGCTTGGTTCAGAGAATGATGGGGACTGTCCCTGGCTCACACCAAAGACTCTCTGTTAGGAATAAATTATGTCTCTTCCAAAGTGCCTACCCATCCAGGTGGCAAGATGACCTGTCATTGGAGACAGGCCCTGTGAAACAAGTGATGGAGTTAGGAGGCAATAGCATTGCGTTAGGGCATTTGCCTTTCACATGGCTGAACCCGGAAGCACCCGGCTTTGACCCCCAGCATCCCATATGGCCCCCTGAGTCTGCCAGGAGCAATTTCTGAGTACAGAGCCAGGAGTAACCCCTGAGCCTTGCTGGATGTGGCCCAAAGCCAAAAAAAAAAAAAAAAAAAAAAAGAAAGCGATGGATTTAAATCACTCAGCATGAGCTGGAAAGAAAATACAGCCGTTAGAGAATTTGTTTTATACACAGCTGACCTGGGTTTGGTTCCCAGCATCCTATATGGTCCCTTGAGCCTGCCAGGGGTGATTCCTGAGTACATAACCAGGAATAAATCCTGAGCACCTCAAGGTGTGGTCCCCCAAAACCAAATTGTGGGTGTATGTGTGTAGGACCCTAATTCAGCCTGACTTTATGTCAGAAGAGATGAAACACAAATGAAACACAATCTCTCTCACCGACTCCCCAAGGACAGGCACAGAGGAAAAAGAGTGGGTCAACAGAGCATGGGGTTGGGTGGGAGGTGCAGACGGGGGGGGGGGGGCACATCACCTTCATCTCGAACCTAGGGCCTGGTCTTGGGAGCCTGCTTTGAGCCACCCAGTGTGAAACACTTAGGTTTGATGACCCTCCAGGAGTCAACACAGTCACTTCAGAAACCATCTTAGCCTGGTGCAGAGGTCCCCAAACTTATTTAGCCTACTGCCTACCTCCATAGTTTGGGGTTTAGGGAGCCTCCCCAGGCAGGAATGATGTCACCCACATGGCCTTGAGCCTCCCTCACGTTTCTCTCTCCTTCTGCTCTGGGGAGGCAATCTGAGGACAGGCCCCATCCTGGCCGGGCTCCAGGATCTTCCTGGTTTGGAAGGCCTGTGGGATGCTCTGAGGAGGAGGAAGCCAGGAAGGGGAGGTGAGAGCAGAGGATAAGGGCGGGAAGGACTGTCTCCGCAGGAAGTCTAATTTCTCTCAGGAGGCGCTGAAAAGGGGAGAGACGCGCCGGTCAGTCAGGGAACCAGCTCCCCTGGGGGGTTTGGAGGCGCTGCACCCGGCCAAGCCCTCAGCCTCTGCTGCTTAAGAGCTATGGCAGCCAAGCACTTCCCCCAGCCTGTGGGCGCTGAGAGATGGATGGTACAGCGGGCAGGGAATGTGGCCAAGGCCCATGCAGACGATTCAGGGATAGAGTGTTCAAGGATTTCTTTTCTTTTTTCTTTTTGGTTTTTGGTTTTTGGATCACACCCGGCAGCGCTCAGGGGTTACTCCTGGGGTTACTCCTGGCTCTAGGCTTAGAAATGGCTCCTGGCAGTCTTGGGGGACCATATGGGATGCTGGGATTCAAACCACCATCCTTCTGCATGCAAGGCATGCATGCTAACTTTCCGGTCCCATCTTTTTGGTTTTAGGACCAAAACCCTGGAGATGTTCAGGGTTTACTCCTGGCTCTGCACTCAGGAATTTCAGGAATTACTCATGGCGGTGCTTGGGGGACCACATGGATACTGGGGATCAAACATGGGTTCGCCATGTGCAAGGCAAACATCCTACAGGCTGTACTATTGCTTTATTTCTTGTTTTTGGGTTACACCCGGCAGCTCTCAGGGGTTCTCCTGGCTCCAGGCTCAGAAATTGCTCCTGGCAGGCTTGGGGGACCATATGGGACGCCGGGATTCGAACCAATGACCTTCTGCATGAAAGGCAAACGCTCTACCTCCATGCTATCTCTCCAGCCCCCTGTACTATTGCTTTAACCTATCTTTTCTTTCTTTTTCATTCTTCCTCCTCCTCTCTCCTCGCTCCTTCCTCTCATTCTCCTCCTCCTTCTTCCTCCTCCTCCTCCCTCCACCCTCCCCCTCCTCCTCTCTTCTCCTCCTCCCTCCTCCCCTCTTAATGCTCTCCACCAAGTTCCTTAAGCAGCAGTTACGGCCTGGCCTCTTCACACCCCAAACCTGCCCCATCCCGCCCACTCCCCGCCCCACGGACCACGCCCACTCACAAACCACGCCCACCCACCAACATGCCACGCCCCATCACGTGGGCAGCTGCCCCTGTCTATGTCCCACCTCCAGGACACGCCCACGGACACGCCCCTGCTCCTACCCTGTAATGCACCGCCCACAGGGCCTTTTCAATTTCCCATGCTCCACCTCGGCCCAGCCACCAGGACACGCCCCTCTTTCTTGCCCCTTGCTCTGCCCCCATGCCTCCCCATTCCTATTTCCCTGCCCCGCCCCTTGTAACTTTCCCGCCCACAAGGCCTTCCTATTTATTTTGCCCCGCCCCAAATGGCCCCGCCCACCTCAATATCACGCCCATATGCCCCTGTTTTCCACCCTGCCCTGCCCCCAGGCTCCACCTGTCACGTGCTGGGCCACGAGTTCCTGGTGTCCAGCCCACATGCCTTTCTATTTCTTTTGTCCCGCCCCACAATGGCCCCTCCCACCTCAAATACCACGCCCCTGCCCTGCCCCAGGCTCCATCTGTCACGTGCTGGGCCACGAGTTCCTAATGTCCAGCCCACAGGGCCTTCCTATTTCTTTTGCCCCGCCCCACGATGACTCCGCCCACCTTAATACCACGCCCACATACCACGCCCTGTTTTCCGCCCACCCCGTCCCCAGGCTCTACCTGTCACGTGCTGAGCCACGAGTTCTTGGAGTCCAGCCCACAGGGCCTTCCTATTTCTTTTGCCCCGCCCACCTCAATACCACGGCCATATGCCCCGCCCAGTTTCCCGCCATGCCCCGCCCCCAGGCTCCACCTGTCACGTGCTGGGCCACGAGTTCTGGTGCCACAAGGCGGGGAAGACATGCACCTCACTCACCTCAGGCTTCTTGGCACCGCTAGCAGTGCCCGGGCTGGCGTGTCTGCAAGCCGACTTATGTGGCCCCAGGCTCTGCTTTGACTAAGGGGTGACTGTGGGGCCCCCCCAACTCCCCCTTAGTCACCCTGAGACCACACGAGGTGCCGGGCTTTGAACCCAGGCATGTGAGGCATGTGACAAATACCCCCTGTATCATCATTCTGACCCCAAATCCCCACCCTTTTTTGGTTTGGGGGTCACATCCCAGAGCTCTCAGGGGTTCCTCCTGGATTTGCACTCAGAAATCGCTCCTGGCAGGCTTGGGGGGATCACAGGAGACGCCGGGATTTGAACCACTGTCCTCCTGCATGCAAGGCCAACGCCCTACCTTCATGCTATCTCTCCGGCCCCACAAAATATAATAATTTTATTAATTATTATAATTAATTATAATATAATTATATATTATATAATATATTATATAATATAATTATATAATTACAATTAATATAATTAATTATTAATTAATATTACAAATATAATTGTAGTTGTATGATTACAGTCATGTAAAGAACACCCCCCTTCACCAGTGCAGGATTCCCACTACCAATTTCCCATATCTCACTCCTCCCCACCCCCCCCACACCTGTACTCGAGACAGGCTTTCTTTTTCCCTCATTCATTCACATTGTTATGATAGTTTTCAGTGTAGTTATTTCTCTAACTGCACTTATTCTATGTGGTGAGCTTCATGTCATTAGCTGCACCTACATGGGAGGATTGGGGGGAAGTAAGGGTTGGGACCGAGGTAGTAAAATACTAGAAATGAGCTTTGTAGGGTAGTATCAAGGACCCAATACAAGATGGATATTATGGATATATAGAATATATGCACACAATACTATCAATATGAAAACAAAGAGAAAAAATTTCCACTGACTGTCCCAACGTAAACCAGTGCTAGAACAGCCTGCCTTCCTCCCAGAGCGCATTCCCATTAGTGTAGGGAGAAATAGGGGGAAAGCCTGTTGACCCCTATAGAGTCCACCTAGACTGAAGTCCAGGGGAGAAAAACCCTATACCTGGCACGAGCTGGTCTCCAGAATCAAGGACGAAATCGGAAGCCAGATGTCTGCCCGTGATACACAAGGAGTTTCATGGACTTGGAGGCCAGTGAAGAGCTATTGAATCTTTAGGGTCTTAATGGATTTCAGAAACTGTTTTTTCATTTCCCAAGCAACCGTGGCTTTCATGCATGGGACTCTTCGGAAAATGTTTCCGGCTTACTTCAAAAAGAATCGAAGTATAAATATCTTTTAACAGGAAAGAAGAGCTCACACGTTCCATTAGCACTCCAAGTGTTCTTATCATTTTTCTTCTTGGGTGTCAAGAGCTCCAGAACAGTAAATACTGTGCGATTCAAAAATACATTTGATTTGAGATTTTTTTTCCTCTGGCCTTCCAATCCAACCAACTCTGAGGGTGGGAAGTGGACTTTTCAGAGGGGGCAGTTAGAAGCGATCATAGATTTTTTCTCTTTAAAAAAAGGGGGGGGGGGAGAATTCTATGTGCTTTCATCCAGATGAGAAAACAGTGTGTGTAGAGTACAGAAACTTGAGAATGTGATAACTTGAGGAAACCCAATGATTTAGATACATTCAGGAAAGGGGGTGACGTTAAATTTGACCTGGAGATAATTCTGAAGAACTCTTGGGCTGCATAAAATAGTTGGGGTTTGGGGCTAGAGCAATAGCACGGTGGGCAGGGAATTTGCCTTGGACATAGCAGACCCAGGTTCGATCCCTGGCATGCCATATGGTCACCTGAGCCTGCCAGGAGTGAATCCTGATGAAGGGTTCCCCAACGCTCTATTTTGGGAAAAGGGGGTGAACGTTTGGTCCCTTCTGATGATGCTCAGTGGCTACTCCCAGCTCTGCTCAGAGCTCACTCCTGCCTGTGCTCAGAGGGACCAGGTGAGGGGTGGGGGAGACACACCGGGTGGGCTGCACACGCAAGACCAGTGTCTTAAGCCCTGAACTACGGTTTTCAGGGTGCTTGAATGGAAGGAACCCACAGCTTCACTCTGGAACATCCCCCCCAAGTCTTCTTTCTTTGTACAACTCACACCACAGGTGGCTTCTGAGACCTTCCTGGCGACTCTGAAATGCCACAGGGCTTAAGCTTAGGGCGCTTGCTTGAATGCCACCCACCCGTGTTTCATCCCCTGCACCCCATAGAGTCCCCCCACCAACCCCACCAGGAGTGATCTCTGGAGCGCAGAGAGGCAGGAGTAAGCCCTGAGCATTGCTTGTTGTAGGCGCCCCAAGAAAAGCTGCCCTGGAGGAGACCGTGGCGTCATGGTCAGTGACGATGGCGTTGAAGTCGCCGCCCGCCCGGTCCAAGCTGCCAGCTGGTCCTGTGGGTGGGGACTCGCGTCTGTGTGCCCAGGATGTTCCTAGGTGAAGCACCAAAAGGCCCCCTTAGCGGAACACCCCACCCTCAGCCCTACCACCGAGTGGACCTGCCCCTGGTCTCGGGGGGAGGGTGGTGCAACCCCAGCATCATTGGGCTTCCGTGGCCTCGGAGTGGGGCGGCTGCTCAGTGCAGCCACCTTATCCCCGAAATCCTGTCGAGCCCAAAGGCTCCGGGGAAACCAGTTTTAGCGGTGGCATCAGCGCCCTCTGCCGATGCCCCTCCAGCATCTTGTACCGTCCACGCGGGTTCCCTCTGAGCTAGCTTAATGCGGGGACCTCTAGCGCGGTGCCTCCCCACAGCCTCGTCATTATCGGGGTCTTGAGAGTTGCAGAATTTCCATGGGACCCCGGCGATGGTGCGAAAGACTGGATTGTAGTAGATTGGGTGTTTGAGCCCCGGCACTTTAGGTCCCATTGGAGCACATTGGAGGAGCATTGCAAAGGGAAAACAAAAGCAAAACAAAGCAAAAAGACCAAACAGAAGTTCATACTCTTGGGGCTGGAGTCGTAGTACAGTGGATTAGTCCCTTGCCTTGCATGTGGCAGACCCGACTTGGATCTTTGATCCACAAGGAGTAAACCTGAGCGCACCTAGGTGTGCCCCCTAAAACCAAAATAACAAAAAAGAACTTCATACTGCTCTAGGCTAATCAAGCATTGGAGATCAGCATTCTTTGTTGAAGCTTGGGGTCCACACCCTGAGATTGTGAGGACTCCTGACACTGTGTCTGGGACCGCTCCTGGAGGTGCTCTCCATACCATATGCAGTGTGTGTGTTTGTTGGGGGCAGGTCGTGGGAGGGGATGGAATCCGGTCGTCCTATGGAAGGCAAGTGCCTTACTCGATGCAGTCTCCTGTTCTGGTTTGGCTTTGTTTGGCTTGATTTGGCTTGGCCATGTCCATTGGTGTTCAGGGATTAGTCCTCCTGGTGGGCCTCAGGGGACCTATATGTGGTGCAGGGATCAAACCTGGTGGCTGCATATAGGTAAGAGCCTATTCTCTGTACTATCACTGGGACCCCGTGTTTAAAATATAGTTTAGGTAGTGTGGTTGCAATAATATTAACTTTCATGATACACTAACTTGTATTTACTAACAAGTGATTTACTAATTTGTTCATAATATAGTTGTTTCATGCAGTAAATGTTCAAACACTAATCCCACCACCAGTGTGGCCTTCCCTTCCCCAGTGTCCCCAATATCTTACCCACCACCCTAGCCTGCCCCCTTGCAGGCACAAAACTTTTTACTTCATATTGTTAGTTACAACCCAAAGTCAAATGAAATGATCAAAACTTAGATTAACCAGGGTCAATTTGAAATAATTATTTTATCTCTCCATGGTGTTGCTAAAGTCATTGTATAAGGATTTACTAGGCTGGAGTTGGTGCTAGTTGAGTCTTTTGTGCTACTGTGTAAGCTCACTAAGGCTGGTGGATTTCGATGTGACCTTCTCATCAGATTTCCTGTGATACTACCTGGTTGACATTACTATGAAATTTTGAGGTGTCAGGATCTATAGATCTGAAATATATTTGGTGGCTTACCAGTTTGATAAGGTTGTCTCAGATCTAGGGCATTTCTCTCTGAGGGTGTAAAGGGTGGCACTGGGCTGCTGTGGTTCACAAAGAAAGGGAATCTGCCCCCTCCCATTCTGAGAATGCCCCGGAGGAATTAGCTGGGAACAGATTACCTGGGAAGAGTTGGTGGCATTTATTTTCTTTTGGCGTTTGGTAGAGGAGTTGGACCATTTCTTTTCTGCTGGGAAGATGGTGGGTGTAGGCGGAGCTCACTTTAATTATTTTAATTTATTAGCCACACCCAGATGTGCCCAGGGCATATTCCTGGCTCTGTGCTTAGGGATCATCATTCCTAATGGGGCTTCCAGGGGACTATATGAGGTACTGGAGATGTTGAGTCAGCCATTTGCAGGCAAGAGCCTTACCTCTCTCTGGCTCGACTTCCATGGTTTTGTTGTACAAAATTATACCTTACCCCCATCAACAGTAACCAAGACCTCCCCCCCCCCCACAGTCGTCTCTCAGTCACTTCTGGGCTGCTTCCTCCTTCTCCCACCCACTGCTTTGGAATCTAAAGTTTGTCCTTATTTGGTCTTGTCTATCCCTTGTTTCTTTTCTCTCTGTCACAGATATATAGCATTACCCTGTGTTTGTCCTTCTTTCTGTGACTTATATCACATAGTGTGATACTGCCCCCTCCCTGTTCCATTTAAATGACAGTAAATTGTAAGAGTTCATCTTTTTTTTATAGCTGCATAATATATCATCTCTCTCTCTCTAGTACACAAATTCTATGGTATCTTTATCTATTCATCCATTTGACATTTGGGTTGTGTCCACATCCTGGCCATTATCTTCTGCACTGCCAGGAGCATAGGTAGATGTATATCTTTTCTATGTATTGTTTCTGTGTTATGGTGGGTTTTTTGTTTGTTTGTTTGTTTGTTTTTGGGCCAAACCCAGTGTCACTCCTGGCTCTGAGCTCAGAAAAAGCTTCTGACAGACATGGGGGACTATATGGGATGCCGGGATTCAAACCAACATCGGTCCTGGGCAGGCCACTTGCAAGGCAAATGTTCTACCGCTGTGCTATTTCTCTGACCCCATGTTGTAAAATTTTTGAATCAGTCCTCCAAGCTGGTCTGCTGAAGTTAACCCATAGTTCCCACTTTTTTCTTTCAGTTGTCCAGACCCTAAACAACACTGCTAGAAAGTGATATATTACATACCTGTACTTCTCTCTGGGAACTAACATGGCTTCCTGACAGAGGCAGATGTTCCTCAATAATACAAGTTAGAAATGAAAACTTCCTATCAAGAAATAGAAAGGAGGCGAGAGGCTGAAAACCTTGAAAAACCATTGGGGCCTGCCACTTGCCCCATCACCCCAATCCCTGTGAAATTTCTCTTCTTTATTTGATCTCCTTTGACCAGCTGTTGGGCTAGCTCCAAGGAAGGGTGGAGGTAGCATGGGTGATGGAACCAGGACTCTGCTCAGGATTGTTGCAAGAGAATCCAGTTGTTCCAAAGACTGCCTCCATGGAAAGGTGCATTTATACAGCATTTCATTTTTCCTCTCTGAGATTCTGCAGCAGAACCCTCGATGTGGAATTGTGGGGTCAGCTAGTATTTGCTAGCTGTTGTCAAATTTTCATTCAAGGAGTTAAAAAAAATAGCTTTGCTTCCCCTGAACAGGTGGGAGAATTCGCTTCCCTACACTGTTGCCAGTAAAAGTAGGGTACACAGACATTTGTATTTTTATTAATCTGGTAGGTGAGCAAAAGGATCCTGGTGTCACTTTTGTTTGTGGGTTCTGGAAGATTCTGAAGAAGGGTGGGCAGGGTGTAATGCCATTGAGGGACATTTGCTTTCATGTTGTGAGAGGGGTGGCTCTGCTCTGGTTACTCCTAGCAGTGCTCTGAGGGACCTGTCGGTGGTGCTGGGGTGCATCAAACCAGGGCCAAGTGCCTTCTCTGCTATTCTTCTTCTGTCCCTGCAGCCTATGTTCTTTCTGAGCTCATGTCAACCTCATGAAAGTTGTTTTCTCAGTCTTTTACACCCTTGATTTTCAGATGTCTTTTCTATTCTAGGACTAACAATTCTTTGTGCACATGTAGGGATGATAAGTTTATTTTTATTTTTGAAAGATAAAAATGATGTTATTTTTTTTTAACTGAAGTGTTGTCATTACTTCTGGATTTTGACTTAGAATTTGAGAATTCACTTCATTCCAGGTTATCTGGGAACTTGCCAGTGTCTTATTATATGTAAAAGATTTGGGTTTTTCTGTTTTGATCTTTGAGAATTTAATCTGGTTTTAGGGATAGATTCAGCTTTTCTCTCTGTTAATCTAGTTGTTCCAGTGCTAAAAAACACCTCTAAAGTCTTTTCCCAAATGAAAAACAATTACATGATCATCTAGTAAATTTCCCAGGAGCAGTTATTTGTATTTTTAATTTTTTTTTTTGATTTAGGGTCATACCTCGCAGTGCTCAGGTGTTACTCCTGGCTCTGCATTAAGAAATCACTCCTGACAGGCTCGGGAGACATATGGGATGCCAGGGATCAAACCAGGGTCTGTCACAGGTATGTGTGCATGGCAAATACTCTGGCCTCTGCATGTCTAAATTTTTAAAAATCTTCTAATTGATCTGTATGGCTATTTGTGCACCAAATAACAATTTTTCTAACTTATTCGTTCATTTGTTCCTCTGTTCATCTTCTGTTTTTAGCCCTTTTAGCTCTTGGGCCACACCTAGAGATGCTGGGCGCTACCCTGAGCTCTGGTGCTCAGAAGTTACACTAGCTCCAGATCCATACGATGCAGGGGACCAAATCTGAGCATGCGTTCAGTCCGTGAGCTATATTTCTCCATCGTGTTCTACATATTTTAAAATATCTGGGAGGAACCATTCTTTTGTTTTCTCCTCGCTCCTGAATCTCCTCTTCCTTCCCAAGTCCTCTCTCTTTCCTCGTATCCCCCGAATTTTTTTCAGCCTTTCTTCTAAAACAAGCCTTATAATCAAACTTGTCTAGTTCAAGTAAAGACATCCCGCCGGTCTTCTGATGAAGATTGTGGTCCATTTTAGAAACCAGGACACACTTGACCTCTTTTAGTAGGGCGGCGGCCAATTTCCAGCCTTGTGGCCAGGCGCCCCCTGGTGGCTACTATTCGTAACAGCAGATTTTTTTCTCCCTGTCTGTGGGTTCTATTTAGGGTAAATAGACTGGAAAGCCCTGACATCAGCCAGAGCCTCAGCCATCAGAAGGCCTGACTGCGCCTGGGGATCCTCCTTGCACCTGGGGACTCAGAGTTCTATCCCGGGAGCAAGTGAAGACAGAGGAGAGAAAGGCTGGTGATATTAGAGGTGGAAAAGAGTTGCGGAGAGGACAAGGAATCCCTCACTCTGCTCCCTCTGACATTAATACCATAGGCATAGCACAACCGTAAAACGCTGAAGCCAGCTTGGATACTGCGCTAAGAACACCGCTATGGGCCTTATCTGAATTTGTAAGAAGTGCTCAGGGCCAGAGAGATAGCACAGTGGAGAGCGTGCTTGCCTTGCACGTACTTGGCAGAGCTGGGTTCAATCACTGGCACATCATATGGTCCTCTGAGCCTGCTAGGAGTGATCCCTGAATGCAGAGCCAAGAGTAACACCTGAGCACCGCCAGGTGTGGCCATGTGATATTTTGAGAGTGAGGGGACTAGGCCCTATATGTAATACTTGATCAACAGGATCAGATGACTCAATGTTCAGCCCAGGCAAGTGCTTGGGTGGTGCGCCAAGGTTCCACTGTCTGTTGCGGGGGACCCACCTCAGATTCTTTTGTTTGTTTGTTTTTTGGGGTCACACCCGGCGGTGGTGCTCAAGGGTTACTTCTGGCTCTGTGCTCAGAAAACCACTCCTAGTAGGCTTGAGGGACCATATGGGTTCTGGAATTTGAACCAGGGTCTGTCCTGTGTTGGCCGCGTGCAAGGTAAACAAATGACTTACTGCTGTGCTATCGCTCCGGCCCCACCACCTCAGATTCTTATATGTCTAAGATGTGTGCCCCAGCCTCCCACCCAGAGTTCTTTCGTGGGTCCCCTTACTTAAATGTGAATAGTTTTTCTGCCAGTGTCCTCTTCCTGTTCTGGAATCTACTCCAGGATCCCATGCTGCAGTTTAACATAAGATTTGTTTTGCTTTTGGGGCCCCTAGAGGTGCTCAAAGGTCACTGGAAGCTTTGGGGAACTTTAAATTGCCAGGGATTGAACCTGAGTGGGTCACTTGCAATGCAGGTGCCTTCCCTCTGTGCTATGTCTGCAGTGCCCCATGATACATTTAACTGTCAGGTCTACTTTAGCTTCCCCTAGTTCTGTATCAGCTCCTTTGAGTTTCTTGCCTCTTCTGCCATGGTGCCTTAGAAAGCACTGGTCCATTTTCTACATTGCCCCTCTGTTTGGGCACAGGAGCTGCTTCCTTGTGTTTGGAATGAAGATGTGTGCTGTAGCCATGAATGTCACATGAATGAGGCTATGTACTCAGTAGGCTGAACGTGCCTGCATCCCCCTCGAAGGTCCCGCTGACCGTCTGTTACCTGCCGGTTTCTTCATTGCAGCTCTGCAACCTTTCCCTATATAATTAGAAAAGACCCGAGGGGACAGGCTGAGACAAGACAAGTCTTGTTTTTCCTCAACCAGCATTCACAAATTTTAGGGTCATGCTTGATCTGGTCTTTTTAATATGGGTTCCTGGGGGGAGTTAGGGTTTCCTCCTGGCTTTAGGCTCAGGGTTCACTTTTCATGGGATTCAGGGGATCAGGTGGTATTGGGGATGGAAGCAAGTCAACCTCATGCAAGGCAAGTACCTCACCTTTTGCTTTCTTTCTCTGTCTCTGGCCCCTAGTTTTCAAAAACAATTGTGACTGAGCCTTTGCCTGGTAGTAATTTTCACATCCCCTTCACTTTTTTATTTATCCAGGCAGACCTGGGAAATCTATTGAGCAGCAAAGCCGTGTACTTGGCTGATCCCAATCAGGTTCACCAGCATTGCATGTGATCCAAGAGTGCCTCCCTAAATCAGAACCCAAACCACACCAAATCAAGCACCATCACAATAAGGTGAGTCAAGTGAATTTTTGACTTATACTTTGCAGTTAAGTATAGTTGCAATTAAATCTTCCATTAATACTTTGCAGTTAAGTGTGTTTAAATTTGCTCTGTGTCTACTAAATGAGAAATAGCATGTATCGAACTAAAGCAGCAGCCAGGCCTTGGCACAGACAGAAAGAGGGCATGGGCTGTTGGAAAGATATCACTGAGGGCCTTGCTCCAATCAGGGCATACCTAAACCTTCTATAGGAAGTACCAGCTCTGGAAGGAAGTGTAGGATCTGGAAGTACCAGTCAAGCAAAGGGCAGTTGAATGAGGTGTGTTAATAACGTGAATTCTAGTGAAATAAGATGCTCTTCCTTCTCCCTGGTGACATGTTTCTGGTTGGCACAGACTTGTGGACTTATAGGTCAGAAGTCCCCCAAGTAGTGCTGAGAAGATCTAGAGCCCCTTCCAGTAATTATTTTAGGTTTGTTTTTAGTTTTTGGTGCTTAGGGGTTACTCCTGGCAGGCTCGAAAGAACCATATAGGGTTCTGGGAATCAAACCTATGTTTGGCCACTTGGAAGGCAAACACCCAAAGGATTGGAGTGCATGATTCGCATGTGGGAGACCTGGATTCATTCTTCAGCATTGCATGGTCCCCTGAACACCACCGTTAGCAGCAACATTTGAGCACCCCACCAGAATCAGTCCCTGAGCACCACTAGATCTGGCCCCTGACCAAACAACAAAACAAAATGAAATTTACATACAAGAAGTCCAGATTTCAACCCTAGCACAGTAGGGTCCCCTGAGTTCTCTGAGAGCAACCCCAGAATACAGTCAGTAGTAGAACCAAATTTCATAGGGTATGGCCATAAAACAATAAAAAATGACAAAAGAAAAGGTTTTATTTGTTTATTTTGGGGCCACACTTGGCAGTGCTTCTGCCTCTGTACTCAAGGATATCTCCTGGTAGTGCATACTAAATTCAGCAAACCAAGAAGCATGTAAGGTATATGACTTGAAACATTTTATTCCCATCTGATTTAGCTCTATGGATGATGTCTGTACACAGCATTTTAATATTTGAAGACCAGATTGCTTATTATTTCTCTTATTGCCTGTGCATTTGACATATGATCCAAGAAATAAGTGCCAGATCCATTTGTCTTTGTTAGGATAGATTTATTGGGCCGGAGCTATAGAACAGCAGGTAGGACATTTGCCTTGGATGCAGCTGACCTGGGTTTGATCTCCGGCATCCCAAATGGTCCCTTGAGTCTGCCAGGAGAAATTTCTGAGTGCAGAGCCGGGGTAACCCCTGAGCACTGTCAGGTGTGGTCCCAAAACTAAAAAATATATTTATTGTTTTGAGGGAGAGGCTGGAAATATACTTGAAGGTGTCAGGGGCTACTCCCAGCTTTATGCTTGAGGGATTGCTCTATCAGTGCTCAGGGGACTAGGGAACAAACCCAGGTCTCCCATAAGGAATACCTGAGCTCAGTATTGAGTAATATCTCTGGTCTGCATGTTCTTTCATGCTTTAACTTAGTCCTTGATCAATTTTTGTCTTAATTTTTATATATGGTGCTAGGTAAGGACGCAACCTTTATTTTTTGCATGTGGGATCCAGGATTACTTGCACATTTGTTGTGAAGACTATCCTTCTCCCCATTGAATGGCTGGCCTTGGAACCTTGTCAAAATTATTTGACTATGGGTGCCAGAAAGATAGTCCAACAGGTAGGATGCTTGGCTGGCATGCTGCTGACCCAGCTTTGATCCCCAGCACCCCCTCAGAACTATTAGGAGTGATCCCTATACATAGACTCCAGAGTTATCCCTAAGCAGTGCTGGGTGTGGCCTCAAAACAAAAAAAAGATTTGATTATATATCCAAGGATTTATTTCTTGGACCTGTATTCTATTCCTTTTACCCATCAGTGCTAAAACTCTTCTGCTCCCAGTGTTTTGATTGTCCTTCTCTAATAATAACTGTGGGCCAAGTCCCCAATAGTCTCCTCCTCTTCCCCAATCCCAGGCACTCTCAGTTCACACTAAGTTGATTTTTTCCTTAATTAATTAATTAATTAATTTTTACTTTTGTTTTTGTTTTTGGGGTACACCTGGTGGCCCACAGGGGTTACTCCTGGCTCTGCACTCAGAAATTGCTCCTACCAGGCTCAGGGGACCATATGGGATGCCGGAATTCTAACCTGGGTCCATCCCAGGTAGGCTGCGTACAAGGCAAACATCCTACTGCTGTACTATCACTCTGGTCCCTAAATTTACTTTCTTTTTTTTTTTTTCCTTTTATTTCGGTTTTTCTTTTTGGACCACACTTGGTGATGCTCAGGGCTTACTCCTGGCTATGCGCTCAGAAATTGCTCCTGGGAACTATATGAAATGCTGGCGGATCGAACTGCGGTCCTTCCTAGGCTAGCATGGACAAGGCAGATGCCTTACCCCTTGCGCCACTGCTTTGGCCCCCTAAATTAATTTTCTTTTCTTTTTTTTAATTTTAATTATGACAACAAAGATGCAAAGAAAGAGGACAGGGTAAAGTTACAGTGGAAGCCCAATCACCCATAAACAGAATTCTCGGTAGTCCCATCGATGATATCCCAGCCTTGAACTTTCAGCCAAAGAACATTAAGAAAAACAAAACTGAACCCATGTACAATACAATTACTTTGTCCTTCAAATCCCCAGTTGTAGTACATACTATTTCTTAGCAGCACACAATATAATCTAAAGACATTAGACTTATGTAACTCCTTAAACATTGAGGGCAAAGTACATTTATCTAGTTCCATGCACATGCTTACTAGTTTAAGCTAACCTCAAAAGTTTTTTTTTTTTTAAATATGGAACGCTTCACGAATTTGCATGTCATCCTTGCGCAGGGGCCATGCTAATCTTCTCTGTATCGTTCCAATTTTAGTATATGTGCTGCCGAAGCGAGCACAACCTCAAAAGTTTTAATGGGTTGTTTTTCTTAAGGATTGGAGTCAAGGGAACATAGTAAAAAAACGGTGTTAGAGTGGCATTTGTTTGCATAGGCCCACCAAAATATAAGGGACATGGAAAGAAAAATTATGGCCTAAATACAAGGAGACCCTACCCCTGAAGTTTCCTGGCACAGGACCGACTCTAGGCTCCAGGCAAACTAGTTTGTCCAATCCAAGTCATCGTCTGTAGTGGCAATACACCTCCATTCCTCACATAGTCTCTGTTGTTAGTATCATGCTTCTGTATTAAAGATCCTGGAGTCTTCGTATCCCATATTGCAGTCAGGATGGTGCAGAGCATCCTCTCGTTTCACCTCACACTTAAGGGGCAATAGAGAGAACCATGTCCTGTAGAGCAGGTCATTGTTGTCAAGTCTTCTCAGTGTAAACAGAAGTCTCTTTAGGAGGTCGATGTCAGACCCTTGGTAGTGTCTTTCCTGGTAGAGGATTGCTTCCAGCTGTTGCTATAAAAGACCTTGGATGTTTCGTAGATAGCTTGCCTGGTTCCGGCGTGAATGGAGGATGCCCATTCTTCTGAGGCCTGTGCCAGGTCATTATATCAATGTTCAGGGTGTAAGGTACATTGTACTGAGATTTGTGTGTTCCTACCTCTATCAGATAAGAACTTATCTGTATGTATAGTGTTTTCCCATTTTAATGTGTCTATGCAAACAAGGATCAATGCCATGTAGAGTTATCAGCGCATCTGGAGGCAATAGGAACAAGACCAGCAATTTCCATGACATAGTTCAATCATAGGCATTAAACTGAGGGACAGTTCCACCAACAATCCTTACTGAACAGCTTATAAAGAAAAGACAAGATGAAAAGTGGATAGAAACATCATGGTAGAAGAATATATATAGAGAGTTATAGCTGTTAAAGAAAATACACATAAAATATTCAAAAGATATATGTGTTCAATATGTTTTCAATTTATGTCCTTCTAAATAGTTCTGGGATTGTTAGATCCACTGTATGTCTTTGGTCTGAGATTAGAATTGTGTGTTACTGAAGTTAAGAAGAGTAAATCTGGGGTACTGATGGTTGGGAGGCGCCCCCTCGCGGTTTGCAACATGTAGACTGGTATAAAATTGCCAGTGACAGCCTGAGTATAGCTGAGCAGCTATCTGCCACCCCCAGATCAAACTCCACCCCCTAAGCCAATCTCTGGAGCCGCCCTGGAAGTGGGGAAAACCCAGGGTGTCCCATCAGGTCCTCCCAGGAACCCACCTGGAGATCCGGAGGAAAGAGGAAGAGGGGGGTCGGGTGACCCAGGTCTGGGCCCCCCTATCCTAGGCCGGGCCAAGAGGCCTCTGGCACATACGGAGGTCTGCCAAAGACCAGCCCGTGCCAGCTGAAAATCCTCTAAATTAATTTTCTATCACACTTTCTCTCTCATTAATTTTACCCTGCTCTACAACAGTCTCTTTTAGAGGTTTTTTTTCTTTTCGCTTACCAAATTGTTGCTAAGTTTAACTCACAAAATCTTGTGTGTTATTTACTTATTTTGCCACACCTGATGGTACTCAGTGCTTAGGAATCACTCTTGGAGGAGCTCTGAGAATCCTGTGTGGTGCTGGGGATGGAACTCAAGTTCAATGCATGCAAGGCAAGCACCCTGCCCACTGTTCTATCGCTTGGTCAAATTTACCAAGGTCTTTAGGAATCTAAGAATTCTTGAGAATTTACCTATCAGGTCTTTCTAGTCTGTAGGCAGGGTCATGTGCTCATTTTATCAGCCCTCACTTCTGTGTTTCAATTGCTTTTGCAGTATTAGGGATCCCACATGTGTGTTTGAGTACTACCATGGGCTTCCACCTGGCCTCTCCATGTCCTCCTTCTTTAGACCTCACAGGCACCTCACACTGTCCCTGTAGGGTGGATTGGAAATTGTTTCCTCCAGTTCAGCCACAACCTCTTGGGATTGCCTCTTTAAATGCTCAGAATTAATTTGGATAATGAGCATGCTGAGAAAAATAGGTTTAGACATCTTTCTTTTGACAAGGAGATAGCACCCTTGATACCAGAATAGCAGCAGCATCCCTGCTCTAGAGAGATGAGATCAGGCACAACAGAGCTTAAAGTCCTGGCCCAGCTCAGTCTTTTCCTCCCAGAATGAGTCGGGCCAGTCTGGAGCTGGCTTCCCTGAACACAGGTCACTCAGGTGAGTGGGGCTTCTTGCAGACTTAAGAACCCTGGGAGAGCGATGAGGGGGATGATCGTTCAGATCATTCAGATCGTTCAGAGATGGGAACCAGCCCCATGCCTGCACCCTCACACCTCTTCCCAGCACTCTTGTGTCATTAGTAGAGGCAGCATCTGTTTTATTAGGATCTTTCCCTGTGTTCTTGAAATTAAATCTCCTGAAAATGTGGAGTTCCCTCAGTCTAGGGCACAGGGCCAAGGAGAATTAAATATCCAGTAGAGAACATCAGGGGAACTGTGTACCAGACAGCTAAAATAAGTACAAGCTCATGGCTTTTTTCTTTTTTCTTTTTTTTTGTTTTTGGGTCACACATGGCAGCGCTCAGGGATTACTCCTCGTTCTGTACTCAGAAATCACCCCTAGCAGGCTCAGGGGACCATACGGGATGCCAAGATTCAAACCACTGTCTATCTTGAGTTGGTCATGTGCAAGGCAAACACCCTACCGCTGTACTCTCAGGCCCCTTATGGCTTTGTTTCTATGAGGCCTGGTTTGCATGAGATAGGCTTTGGGATTTTTTTTTTCAGTGATAAAGTCTCCTGACTGTCACAAGAGCTGTAGAACTCAGGGTCATCTTGTCTTCTTGCAGGTTCTGGGCTGCACACCCAGGGGAAAACTTTTTGGAATAAATGCCAGACTCATGGTAGAAGGCAGAGCTGCCAGTGAACGTTCTCACAGATGGGTCCTCATTACCAATTGCATGTTTGGGTCCCAGACTTGAATTCTCAGATGTCTTTTGGGGCCACTTCTTAGAGATATGAATGGAATGGACCCTGCCTTATGGACTCAAAAAATCCTGACAATATTTTGGTTTACTGAGTTTGTGAGATATTGCCACCCCTTTGAGAGCATGGTCTTTTGAGGATGTCCCCTCTCTTTGCTTATGACAAGCACATATGGAATATATCACCCGATATTTCTTCTGATCAACCTTATTTCTTCTGCTACTCATGGTATGGTTTTTGTTTGTTTGTTTGTTTGTTTGTTTTGTTTTGAGCCCTCACCCAGCGGTGCTCAGGAGTTAAACCTGTCTCTGTGCTCAGGAATCACTCCTGGTAGGCTCAGGGAACCATAAGGGATGCTGGGTATCAAACCCCAGTCAGTTGAGTGCAAAACTGTCATTTCAACCCATAACCTATTTTTCTAACAGGAATAACTTTCTCTTGTCATTTTATGGATCAGAAAAAAGGTTGAATAATTGTGTCCCGATACTAATGTTAGTCTTTTTTTTTTAATTTCCAGTGAATCAAGATTGCCTCTAATGTTCATTCACATAACGATCACTCTAGATTATCTACCTTTGTTAATGTTGTATTATTATCAAGACATCTTGCTTAGTTCAGTTTAGGTTCTTGTATTAAAATTTGTGTTAATAATTATACTGATTGATAGAAGTATATTTTATAAAATAATTTCTAGGATTTAGTGTAATTTAAGATACTTGATCACTTAACTTTCATGAAGGCAAAACTTTTACATAAACAAAACCTAAAAATTAATTAAAAACATGCAGTTTTATAAAGTACAATTATTAAGCTTATTGCACTATTTCAGCATTTAAATAGAGAACTTTCATTCTATACTAAAAATGTATTCCTTTAGGGGATGAAGTGATAAGATAGATAAGGTAGCCTTGCATATAGCCAACCCAGGTCCAATCCCCAGAACCCCACATGGTCTCCTAAATCCAACAACAGTGATCTTTGAGCACATAGCCAGGAGTAAGCCCTGAGCACTATTGGGTGTGACCCCAAAATAAAAAATGTATTTTAATTAATGTTTTTGGTTTTGGGCCATACTCAGCAGCACTCAGGGGTTACTCCCGGCTCTGCTCTAAAAAATTGCTCCTGGCAGGCTCAGGGGACCTTATGGGATGCTGGGGATTGAATCCCAGTCCATCTTGGCTTGGCTATTTACAAAGCAAATGCCCTGCCTCTATGTTATCGCTCTAGCCCAAAAAATGTTGTGTGTGTTGTTTTGTTTTTTTTTTGGTGGGTGGGGGAACCACATTCGGCGGTGCTCAGGGGTTACTCCTGGTTCTCTGCTCAGAAATCACTCCTGGTAGGCATGCCCGGGCGACCATATGGGATGCCGGGATTCAAACCACCATTGGTCCTGGGTCAGATGCTTGTGGGGCAAACATCCTACTGCTGTGCTATCTTTCTGACCCCAAAAGTATATTTTTTTAAGTGTGTACACTGAAAAAACTTTTGGCATGCAAATAATGACCCATCCCTTTGTTCACATTACAAAGATTAATTGACTTCTCTACTTCTAGACCCTACCAAGGGCTGAATAAGATCTCTGGTTTCTTTCTGGTTTTGGTGAGGCCTGGTCCACACCTGACTATGCAAATGCTAATCCTGGCTCTTCTCGGGACTATATGTGGGTTCAGGGATTTGAACTAGGGTCACAAAAGGTGAGTGTCTTACATCTTCTATTCACTCTCTCTGATTCTAGATTTCTTGTCTGTCATATTTTTGTTGCATAAACTGGTTTTCCTTTAGTGGATATAAGATAATACAGTAACATAAATCCAAGTGTTATAAGTCATATGAGAAATATAGCAAGTGACATAAAAAAAAAACTAAAACTAACTTTAGGGGTGAGATTTTTGTTCTTTTGGGCTACCTCTGGTAGTGCTTAGGGGTTACTCCTGGCTCTGAACTCAGAAATTACTCCTGACAGGCTCAGGGGACTATATAGGATGCTGGGGATCGAACTCAGGTCAGTCACAATTAACACCCTACTTGATGTGCTATTGCTCTAGCCCCAGAGGTAATATTTTTGTATAGCGCTTTAGAAAAGGATTCCCAGAAAGAGAAGTGTTTGTTTGTTTGCTTGTTTATGCTTTGCAGGACCAGAAGTAAGCTGGCTGTACTTAGAGCTTACTCTGTCTTTGCACTCAGGGATCACTCCTAGCAGACTCAACAGAAACACATGTGTGTAAGACAAGCACTTCACCCACTATACTTCTCTCTGACTTCCAAAAAGGGTGGTTTAGAGAGATTATGATAAAAGCCAAATTTAGTTTGATTTAAAGAAATTCACATTTTTCTTCTGTTTCTCCCCAGGTTCTGTGGCTCCAATAAGGAAAGCTACTACCATACCTCAGCCCCAGAGGGAATATGTCTGTTAATTTAGCCCTCTCAATGGTCATCCTTGCACAGACTGGAATGGGGGTTCTGGGGAATGCTTTACTCCTTTGTCATTTTCTCTGCTCTCTTTTCTGGAGGCCTGAGTCAAGACCAGTGGAGCAAATCGTCAGCCACCTTGTGCTAACCAATATTCTCACCCTCCTCTGTGGAGGAATCACTCCAGCAATGGGAGCCTTTAGGTTGAAATATTTCCTGGATGACATTGGTTGTAAGCTTGTCTTTTATTTTCATAGAGTGGCCTGGGGGAATTCTCTCAGCACCACCTGTCTTTTGGGTAGCTTCCAGGCTTTGAATATTAACCTCCCAAATTCTAAATGGGCACATTTAAGATTTAAATCCCCAAAATGTGTTGTTAATGTTTTATGTGCCCTAAGCTGGGCTTTTCATCTGATGGTAAACATTATTGTTCTCCTGAGAATTACTGGACAGAAACCTGGCAAAAATGACAGCCTGCATTCGGATCTTGGATATTGCTCCCGCTTGTTTCTGGGTGCAATCGTGGAATCCACCTTTTCAACTCTTTTTATCTCTGTCGATGTGATTTGTTTGGGAGTAATGATATGGGCCAGTGAGTTCATGATATCCTTCCTCCACAGGCACAAAAAGCAAGTCCAATACCTCCAAAGCACTAGAACACTTCCCCGAGTGTCTCCAGAGACCAGAGCCATAAAATGTACCCTAATGCTTGTGAGCACATTTGTCCTTTTCTATTCTCTCTCTTTGGCTTTTGAAACATATACATACCGTTTTGAAAATCCTCAGCTGTGGCTCGTGAACACCAGTGTGCTTCTCACTTCTTGTTTCCCAACCCTCAGCTCCTTCTTGCTCTTGAAAAGCATGTCCGGCCTCTACTTTTCATGCAGAGGAAGAGGTTGAGCTTCACACCTCTGGCAACACTTAGGTATTCACTCATCCCTTTTCTCACACCCTGTAGCACTCATATCTCTATACACAGTGGTGAATTGGAGGGTACCTACTGTAGTAAAGTCTGAGGGGGGAATCCAGACTCAAACAGTGAGCATATACAAAGAATCACGTTACTACTTTTGCACCCGTTCCTGCATTGAGGAATGCAATATAAAATGCTTCAGGGTCATGGAAAGCCTCCTAATCTGAAGCGTAGGCTATTCTCCAAGTATGTATTTTTAAAGTTAAGGTTCTCACCAACTATTACCTTCCTTTAAGCTGCAGAACACTAAAGACTTGAGCTCAGCACTGTTCACCCAGAAAGGCCAGTTTTCCAGGCCACTGTGATCTTCCCCCACTCTCCCTGATTATTTTGGAGGAGCCCATACACTATAGTGGTTCCTAGACAAATGGGAGAAAGTGAACCCATTTGGCTAGAGTCACTTAGACCATGTCTGTAATGCATGTGCCAAGGACAAGAGAGGTTGGCATGGATTGAGGTTATTGAGTTAGGGTGAGATGACAGTTAACCATTCTTACCATGGGGACTGGAGAGATGGTATAGAGGGTAGGAGTGCTTGCTTGCCTTTTACAAAGCTGACCAGATTCAATCCTTGGAGCCCCATTCGGTCCCCTAAGCCCTGGCAGGAATTATCCGTGAGCACAGAGCCAGAAGCACTCCCTGAGTACTGCCAGGTTTAACCTCCCCCAAAGGAAACCAAATAAAGGAAAGAATTTGTACTGGAGGGCCTAGAGAGATAGTAAAGGGGTCAAAGAAGGCACTGGCCTTTATGCAACTGACCTTAGTTTCACCCCTAGTACCTGTACGTTTCCCTGAACACAGCCAGGAGTAATCCCTGAGTGCAGTTAGGAGTAAGCCCTGAGCACTGCCCAAGATGTTACCTAAGATCTCCACCCCCCAAAAAAACACCCAAGAATTTGTATCATATAATTCAGTAATCATTTAATCCAACAGTACTTTCAGACATTCTAAGGTTTTTATTATTCAGATAAATAAAACATTAAAATATATGCCCAATTTTATCTGTAGAGATAGCTTAACAGATTGCTTTGCCTGGGTTTAACCTCCCATACCACCTGGTCCCCTGAGTTCTGCCAAGAGCAATCACTGATCATTGAGCTGGGGATAGGTCCCAAGTATCACCTCATGTGGTTCCAAACAACAAAATGTTATTCATTGGTCAACAAATGTAGTTTATTGAAATGAGAGAGTAAATGTGGGGAAAAGAATTAGGAGGCTTTTGAAGTCTTCGGGTGCTGCACCAAGGCTGGGGGAATGATGATTCTGAGAGAGGCGAGAAAACCCATGTGGATTGGGTGAGCACTTCCTCACAGATGTCTACATTAACCTCAGTAGTTGTCTCATAAAGGGAAAGGCCTTTGCAGTCTGGTATTCATGATACTTCTAGGATCCGAGCAAACAGATTTGAGGCTGCTTCTTGAGATTGAAAAACAGGGTGTCTGTCATCTGGGTGTAAAGATGGAGTGTAATTTTTAGCACAAGAAATGTGCTATCTTTCTACAAAGTCTGTGCAGGCACATGCTTAGTCATACAGCAGATACTTGCTGCACGAGTAAAGAAAAGAGGAGGGTTTGCTTTTTATGGGCCACATCTGGTCATAGTCAGGGCTTACTCCTGCCTCTGCTCAGAGGTGGATTTACAGGACCATAAGAGGTGGGGATTGAACCTAAATTGGCCACATGCAAGGCAAACACTGTCCTGTACTGTTACTCTGTTACTCTGTTACTGTTACTCTGGCCCCAAGGGAAGATTTACTTTACAAACACATTTGGTGGTCAACCAAAATTACAGTAACTGCATCTTTGGTAGGGCTGAAATGAAACAAAAGGACATTTTGCAGGGAAGAAAAGAGGCTTAAGTCTTAGGAACAAGTTAGTTTCCTTAAAGGACCTGAAACAGGTCATGCATGTACATTAAGAATTTATTCATTTTTGGGGGACACACCTGAAAGTGCTTAGATACCACTCCTAAAAATTAAATAACTTTTAATCGAATCACTATGAGATACATGGTTTAGAAATTTGTTAATGGGGCCCAGAGAGATAGCACAGCGGTGTTTGCCTTGCAAGCAGCCGATCCAGGACCTAAGGTGGTTGGTTCGAATCCCGGTGTCCCATAGGGTTCCTCGTGCCTGCCAGGAGCTATTTCTGAGCAGACAGCCAGAAGTAACCCCTGAGCACTGCCGGGTGTGACCCAAAAACCAAAAAAAAAAAAAAAAAAAAGAAATTTGTTAATGATTGAGTTTTGATCATGCAATATCTAACACCCATCCCTTCACCAGTGCACATTTCCCATCACTAACATCTCTCATTTCCTTTCTGCTGCCTTCCACCCTCCCTCACCTCCCTCTATGTCAAACTTGCCTTCTCTCTCTCTCTCTCTCTCTCTCTCTCTCTCTCTCAGGCACTGTGGTGTCAAATGGTATACTGAAGGGGTATCATGCATATCCATTAACGTTCCCTTAGCACCCATTTTTTTGTTTTGGGGTTTTTGGGTCACATCTGGCAGCACTCAGGGGTTACTCCTGGCTCTACGCTAAAAAATCACTCTTGGCAGGCTCGGGGGACCATATGGGATGCCAGGATTCAAACCACTGACCTTCTGCATGCAAGGCAAATGCTTTACCTCCATGCTATCTCTCTGGCCCCGAGCATCCATTTCTTATTCAGAGTGATCATTTTCAACTATCATTATCATAGTGAACCACTCTTCTTTTTTTGGGGGCACACTCAGTGACACAAAGGCCATGCACTCAGAAATTGCTCCTGGCTTGGGGGACCATATGGGACATGACGCTAGGGATCAAACCCAGGTCCATCCTGGATCAGCCGTGTGAAAGGCAAATGCCCTACCACTTGCACCATTGCTCCGGATCCTGGGACCATTCTTGATTCTGCTCGAGCAGCACATCTGTTAGTGCTCATGGAACCAGGGTTTGAATCAAGGTCACTGCTGCAGGTACACACTATGCAAGTGCTTCATCTTTTGTTAGTTCTGCCCTATTCATTCATTTTTATCAGGAAAATTCAGTGACTCCTGTAATATTTCAGCGTTGTTGTAAATGGCATTGGGTTTAGTAATAAATTAGGAAAAAGATGATGTATCAGATGAAGCCTAGGCTCTGCAGGGAGCTGTAGAAAATGTTAAATGACACTGCAGTTTTTATGAGGGTGGTAAGTGCTCTGTTGAAGAGTGATGGGAGGGAGGAGGGAGTGAATGCCCTTAGTGATTTCATTTTCAGTCACTTTCCTAGAGAATCCCATCCCAAAACTGTGATAATGGAGCATATTAGAATGATCTGAAAGGGTAAGTGATGTCTAATTCATGGCAGTAATATAGAGGCAGAGGGGGCCGGAGAGATAGCATGGAGGTAAGGTGTTTACCTTTCATGCAGAAGGTCATCAGTTCGAATCCCGGCGTCCCATATGGTCCCCCATGCCTGCCAGGAGCAATTTCTGAGCACGGAGCCAGGAAAAACCCCTGAGCACTGCCGGGTGTGACCCCCCAAAAAAAAAAACCCACAAAAATATAGAGGCAGAGGGAATGGGCAAAGAAAAATTCAGTTCTGCTATTGGTGCATCGAAGAAATAGTAAGGTAACCTCTGGCAAGAGCTGAGTAAAGGAGTTAAAATTCCATTGGTTGGGCCGGATAGATAGCATGAAGATAAGGCGTTTGCCTTGCACGCAGAAGGACGGTGGTTCAAATCCCGGCATCCCATATGGTCCCTCGAGCCTGCCAGGAGCGATTTCTGAGCATAGAGCCAGGAGTAGCCTCTGAGCAATGCTGAGTGTGACCCAAAAACAAACAAAAATATTCATCGGCTGGGGTTGGTGTGATAGCATTTAGTGGTAGGGTGTTTGCCTTGCATGCTGCCGACCTGGGATGAACCCAAGTTCAATCCCCGCAAATCCATATGGTCCCCGGAGCCTGCCAGGAGCGATTTCTGAGCTCTGAGCCAGGAGTAACCTGAGTGCTCCCGGATATGGCCCCCAAACAAAAATTATGGCCCCCAAAACAACAAGAACAAAAACCTGGGGCCAGAGAGATAGTATAGTGGGAAGGGACTGCAGCCACTGTGGGTTTGATCCCTGGCATCCCATATACTACATCTGAGGCCTCAAGAGTGATTCCCAAGTACAGATCCAGGAGTAGTTCCTGAGCACTTCCAGGTGTAGTCCAAAAAGAAACCAAAAAATGTGGATTATTTTAGGAATAATGTCAGTAGTTTCACTCTGTCAAGTCACTAATAGAGACGTAATTTAAAAGAAAAAAAAAGGGGTGTTTGTTTTATACCTATACCAGTTCAGCTGAACTGGAAGGATTTACCCAAGAATTTATTTCCTAAGTGGCTTCTGGACAAAGTTGGCAGAAGCGACCTTGTGCCATATTTAGAGGCTGGAAGGGAAGTATTTGCCCTGAAGACCCTGCTGACTCAGGGCTACTGCCCAATTGTCCGGGAACTCTCCATGGTGCTGCGAGAGCTCTCCGTGGTGCTGGCGGGCTCACTGACCAATATCCCAGACTTACCTGCTCTGCTCCTGTTCCTGCCACACACCCATTCTCCTACCTTTCTCTAGTATTGGGCCAGAGATGTTTGCAGTTCTTGGAAGAACGCGTTTCTGCAGCTCACCCATGTTGTAGAAATTGGAGACACTGGTTTTCATTCCTATTTGTCCTCACTGTCTCCTATTTCAAATTCCATTTTTATTTCTTGACTTCCTCAACGACCTGATTTAGGCTCACTTTCTTGAAGTGGAGGCAACTTCATATCATTTTCTTCACCACAGCTACTACCTCAACCTGGAACCTTATATGAACCATTAAGCCTGCCTTGAGGGATTCCTTAGTGTAGAGCCAGGAGTAAGCCCTGAACATCGCCAGTCGCGACCCAAAATTGAAAAAATAAATCTTGTACCTCAGATTCCCAGTCACGACAGCTTCTCTGATTGATTCCTAACTGGTACAATGGTTTTCCTCTTGAGTTCTTGCTTGGGAGTTTCAATCCAACTGGAGATGATATCTGTAGACCTTTGGGGCCAAAATTGCCAATGCTCAGGGTTTACTCTAGGATCTGTACTCAGGAGTTACTCCTAGTGGTCCTCGGGGACCGTATGGGATACTGAGAACTGAAGTTGGATTGACTTCATGCAAGGAAAACACCCTACCTGATGTGCTGTCTCACTCAGTTCTAGCCTCATATTTGCATCACCTGATAGCTTGCCCCCACATCATAAACTTGATTGCAGGATACATTTTAAGTAAGCCCAGAGCAAATGTTTTGACTATTTGGATACGTATGAAACTGAAACCAGGTTAAGAACTGAATTAAGACCAATATCTAAGGATTAGTGTTTTGGGGGGAACCTCCCAAGTGGTGCTCAATTATTCTTGACCTCTTGGGTAGAAGTTAATTTCAAGCACCTGAAGATGCAATGCTGTCTGGGAGCTGCGGTTCCAGGAATTACCAGACCACATAGGGATTCTTGGAGTCCTTTAGGACCACACCTGGCAGTGTTCCAGGGATACACCCAGTGATGCTCAGGAGGCTTGTGGTTGCTGTAATTGAATTTTATAGACACATACTAAGCATGTACCCTAACCATCATACTGTCCCCCAGATCCCAGGATCAATTTTTATGCACTGAAAAGTCACTATTTCTAAGAGTAACCTCGGGCGGCATACTTGAAAGTGGTCAAGGATTAATGCTGGATCTACACTTAGGGATCACTCCTGGTGGAGATTGAAGGGCCCGGTGGGGTGCTGAGGATCAAATCTGGGTCAGCTGCATGTAAGGCAAGTTCATTACCTGTTGCACCATGACTCTGGCCCCTTGTCTGACTCAGACTTCTAATACTAGATAGTTTTGATTGTATTTTAATTTTGTATAAATGGAACCAAACAGTTTGTATGCTCTGTTATTGACTGCCCTCATTCAACATTATTTATGAAGCTCACATGTCACTGCATAGAGTTGAGCATCTTTTTTTTTTTCTTCCTTTTTGGGCCACACCATGTGACGCTCAGGGGTTACTCCTGGCTATATGCTCAAAAATTGCTCCTGGATTGAGGGACCATATGGGATGTCAGGGGATTAAACCAAGGTCTGTCCTAGATTGGCCATGTGCAAGGAAAATGCCCTACTGCTGTGCTACTTTTCTGGCCTCATCTTTTATACATATGTTCAGATGATTCCATCATATGAAAATAAGACAGTTTCATGCACCTGATCACTGGTTTGTTTCTAGACTCGGCCCTTAGACTGGTGCTGGTATTAATATATTTGAACATGCACTTAAGGACATTTATATATGAATTTATTAGAATGTAAAAATGGAAAATTGCTAGATCATATATAACTTAGTAGACGACAGTTTTCTAGACTGATTGTACCAGTAAAATTATGTTTTACCAGCCATATATGAGAGTTTTGTTGTTCTAAATATTCCCCCAACATTTGGTATTTTCTATTTTTTTCCACCTTAGTCATACTGGTGGGCATGGAGTGGCGTCACAATATGATTTTCATTTTCCCGTTTTATGGAAATAGAAAATCTCTATATATGTTTGTTGGCCATCTGGCTGCCCTCTTTTATAAAATTTTAAAAAACGTCTTATTTGTTTAGAACTTAAAACTTAAAACTTGGTGAGGAGCTGGAGCAATAGCACAGTGTGGAGGGTGTTTTTCTTGCATGGGACCAACTCAGGTTCAACCTGAGACCACCAGGAGTGATTTCTGAGTGCAGAACTAGGAGTAACCCTTGAGTGTTACTGCCGGATGGGGCCTAAAAACAAACAAAACAAAACAAATACATTATGTGGGGATGTGTCTTAGCAGTAGATAACTTGCTTTGTATATGTGCTGGGTTTTATTCATGATAGAAAAATAAATAAGCCAAATGAAAAAGGCTTCATTAAAAATTTGTAAAGTGCTCTTGCTAGGTTTTTGGTGTGAGTCTGCTGTAGGATATATTAGTGAGAGTATCTTCTATCATAATTTCCCTTTTCTTTTCTTTTCTTTTTTTTTTTTGAGCCACACTAGAGTTTATTCTCAGTTCTCTACTTAAGAATCATTCCTGGTGGTGCTCAGGGATATATGGTGCCATAATTGGAATAAGGGTCAGTCACATGCAAAGCAAGTGTCTTAATACCTGTACTATCTCTATGGCCTTATTTTCTTTTTCTTAGGGGTGCTAAGATGGTGGTGTGCAAAATTCATTCCTAGAAATTATCAGGGATCACTTCTGGCAGTGCTCAAAAACTATATGTGGTGCTGGGTTTTTCACTTTTTAATTTATTTATATTATAAGTAGAGTTGCTCCCTCCCTCGCTCCCTCCCTCCTTCCCTCCTTCCCTCCCTCCCTCCTTCCTTCCCTCCTCCTTCCCTCCTCCCTCCCTCCCTCCTTCCTTCCTTCCCTCCTTCCTTCCTTCCTTCCCTCCCTCCCTCCCTCCTTCTTCCTTCCTTCCTTCCTTCCTTCCCTCCTCCCTTCCTTCCTTCCTTCCCTCCTCCCTCCCTCCCTCCCTCCTTCCTTCTTTCCCTCCTCCCTCCCTCCTTCCTTCCTTCCCTCCCTCCTTCCTTCCCTCCCTCCCTCCCTCCTCCCTTCCTTCCCTCCCTCCTCCCTCCCTTCCCTCCCTCCCTCCCTCCCTCCTTCCTTCCCTCCTTACCTCCTTCCTCCCTTCCTCCCTTCCTCCCTTCCTTCCTTCCTTCCTCCCTTCCTCCCTTCCTCCCTTCTTTCCTTCCTTCCTTCCTTCCTCCCTCCCTTCCTCCCTTTCTTTTCCTCCCTCCCTTCCTTCCTCCCTCCCTCCTCCCTTTCTTCCTCCCTTTCTTCCTCCCTCCCTCCCTCCCTCCCTCCCTTCTTTCTTTCCTTCCTTCCTTCCTTCCTTCCTTCCTTCCTTCCTTCCTTCCTTCCTTCCTTCCTCCCTTCCTTCCTTCCTTCCTCCCTCCCTCCCTCCCTCCCTCCTTCCCTCCCTCCCTCCCTCCCTCCCTCCCTCCCTTCCTTCCTTCCTTCCTTCCTCCCTCACTCCCTCCCTCCCTCCCTCCCTCCCTCCCTCCCTCCCTCCCTCCCTCCCTCCCTCCCTCCCTCCCTCCCTCCCTCCCTCCCTCCCTCCCTCCCTCCCTTCCTTCCTTCCTTCCTTCCTTCCTTCCTTCCTTCCTTCCTTCCTTCCTTCCTTCCTTCCTTCCTTCCTTCCTTCCTTCCTTCCTTCCTTCCTTCCTTCCTTCCTTCCTTCCTTCCTTCCTTCCTTCCTTCCTTCCTTCCTTCCTTCCTCAGAAGTACTCAAGACTTATTCCTGACTCTGTGCTCAGGGATTTCTCCTGGTGGTGCTGGGGATTGAACCTATTTTGGCTGCAAGCATGGCAAGCACCTTACCTACAGTACTATCTCTTCAATCCCTGAGTTAATTTATTTAAAAATGTCTGTTATATTATCTGTCTCTCTAAAGTTAGTACTTTGGGTTGGTTTCCTGTCTAGAAATCTTTGTATACTCTAAAATCAAGATCATACTCTTTTCTAACCTTCCTTTCTTTCTTTTTGTTTCTGGGCCACAGTTGTCAGTGCTCAGGACTTACTCCTGGCTCTGCACTTAGAAACCATTCCTGGTGATGCTCAGTGGACATATAATTTGCTGGGGCTCAAACCTGGATTAGCTATATGTGAAGCAAGCACCTTACCCGCTGTGCTATCTCTGCAGCCCCCACCACATATTTCATCATCAGTTTAAAAATTTACATACATACACTCCTGGAATTTTTTTGAAGTTGTCTTGAATGAAAATTAAAGGTTCTCAATCCATAAATATAGTGTATTCCCTATTTATTGAGTTCTTAATTTTTTTCTGGAAATGGTTCGTGTTTTTAATGTAGAAAACTTGCACTTTATCTATTAAGTGTTTTTCTAGATATTTGATGTTCTGATGCTCTTTTAAATAATACTCCTGTTCAAATTTTGTTTTTAAGCCTAAATCTGGTGGTACTCAGTGTTTGTTTCTTGCTCTGTGTTCAGGGATCATTTCTAGTGGGGATCAGGGTCCTCATTTAGGGTACTATGGATTGAACCTGGTCACCCACATGCAAAGAAAACATCTTACTTGTTCTGATCTCTCTGGTTCTGTAAATTTTTTATATTATATTTCTCAATTGGCAATACTTAGAGAGCAGATAGAAGTAACCCCTGAGCACCACCCGGTCTAGCCCCAAACCAAAAAAAGTACTTATTATTTAAAAGTAGCACTAGAACTCTCAGTACTGTGGCAGCTTTTCTCCAGCAAGTTAGCAAATGGTACCGCAAACTCACAGCTTTCTCAAGTCAATCTTTAGAAATCAGGTTTTTAAATTTGGATGTGGTGCCACACCTGGCGGTGCTCAGGGCTTATTTCTGGCTCTGTGCTCAGGTGTCATTACTGGCAGCATTCAGAAACCATTTGGTGCAGGATTCAGTTAGGGCTCCAGCAAGTGAAGTGTCTGCTTCAGCCTTTGCAGCCACATCCCCAGTCGCCACTAGTGAAGGTTTTAAAGGATTCCTACTCTGGAAAACAAGCACATACCTCTCTCTTTTTACCCTCTTCCCTTTCCTCCATTGTTGTGATGCCCAAAGTGACACATTCCTGGCTGTCCTGCTCACACAGTTTTAGTGGTGGTGCTTGCTAGTGGTCACATACTGGGTTGTGATGCTCACACAGCAGCTCTCTGTGCATGTTGGGGGACACACTTCCTTTATCAAGTGATGCATAGTTCTGGTGGGAATGCTCATTGGTTACCACTATGGTGCTCACCAAGGGTTGGAATTCATGACCATGGCACTTGCAAATCATTTTCCATTGTAGTGATCACCAGGAGTCACAGCCCTTTGGGGTGCTTGCCTGTGCCTGGCCTCAGCAGTGCTAGCACTTATTTATGGATCCGAGCTCATGGACAGCAGATGGGCCAGAGCAGTAGCTGAGCTGTCAGGATCTCACTTGGTGCATATGGCAGTGGGAGATTTAAACTCATGACCAAATGCTTGTAAGGCAGGAAATTATCTCCACTGCACTGTTGCCTCAGCCCCACATGCAGTTCTTCTTCTTCTTCTTCTTCTTCTTCTTCTTCTTCTTCTTCTTCTTCTTCTTCTTCTTCTTCTTCTTCTTCTTCTTCTTCTTCTTCTTCTTCTTCTTCTTCTTCTTCTTCTTCTTCTTCTTCTTCTTTCTGTTTTTGGGTCACACCCAGCAGTGCTCAGGGATTATTCCTGGTTCTAGGCTCAGAAATCTCCCCTGGCAGGTACAGAAGACCATATGGGATGCTGGGATTTGAACCACCGTCCTTCTGCATGAAAGGTAAATGCCTTACCTCCATGCTATCTCTCTGGCCCCTTTATTTTTCCCCACATGCAGTTCTTACACTTAAATGTAGCAGCACTTAAATCACGCCTCTCATAATTGATTCCTTAAGCTTATCCCTCCCTGCTCCCAGAGTTCACTCTGTAAAAATCCTGGTCCCTTGGGCTGGAGCAATAGTAAAAGTGGATAGGGCATTTACCTTGCACATAAATAACCCAGGTTTTATTCCTGGCACCCCATATGATCCCCTGAGCCCCGCCAGAAGTAAGCCCTGAGTATCACCAGGTGTGACCAAAAATGCAAAATCCTGATCCCCAAACCCAGTTTTAGGCTCCCTCAGGAATGTTGGCTCCACTTCTAGAGTCTGCACTATTGCTTTAACAAATCCTTCTGCTTTTTATCTAAACTTTGTCTTCTGTTTGAATTTTTGTTTTGCTTTTTAGGCCACACCTAGTGATGCTCAGGAGTTATTCCTGGCTATGCACTCAGAAATTGCTCCTGGTTTGGGGAACCATATGGGACGCTGGGGGATCAACCGCGGTCCATCCTAGGCTAGCACGGGCAATGCAGATGCCTTACCCTTTGCACCACCGCACTGGCCCCTTGAATTTTTTGTTTTTGGGTCACACCCAGTGATGCTCAGGGGTTACTACTGGCTCTGTGCTCAGAATCTGCTCCTGGCAGGGACAGGAAAACATATGGGATGGTGGGATTCAAACCACCATCCATCCTGGGTCAGCTGCAAGCAAAGCCTATCGCTGTGCTATATCTCCAGACCCTTCTGCTTGAATTTTTTACTCATGTACTGGCTTGGGCGGTGACAGCATAGAGTGGGGCTGTGCAACAGTGTCACTGAATGTGCACAGGCTACTCTGCCCTCCTGGGGGAGGGAGGGTTTCTGTGGCTGCTGTGGTGAGAGGGGAGGCCACTGTGACTTGGCTCCTGCTCCTGCAGCTCCTCTCATAGTACAGGGATTTCTGGAGACCAGTGGCTCCTACAGTGAACTGAGACTGAAAGTTTTCTCCAGGAAAACAGTGACTAGGGGCTGAAGAGAAAACACAGTGAATGGGGCCCCTGCCTTGCATGCGGCCAACCTAGATTCTATCCTAGCATCCAATATGGTCCCCTACTAACAGCACATTTTTAGAATTATCTTTGAGTGCAGAGCTAGGAGTAACCCCTGAGCATCATTGGGGATAACTCCAAAACCAAAAGAGTTTTATTTTAAAGACAGGAATGACCTTACAGTAAGAATTTTATAGCATGTATAAAGGCATTTTAGATTTCACATACAACTTAGTAAGGCTGCACAAGTATCTGTAATATGAAGAAGCCTGTGAATATAAAACATATATATATATTTTTGGTTTTTGGGCCACACCCGTTTGACGCTCAGGGGTTACTCCTGGCTATGTGCTCAGAAATCGCCCCTGGCTTGGGGGGACCATATGGGACGCTGGGGGATTGAACCGCGGTCCGTTCCTTGGCTAGCGCTTGTAAGGCAGACACCTTACCTCTAGCGCCACCTTCCCGGCCCCTAAAACATATATTTTTATACATTTATTACACTTTATATTTTTATTTTATACATTTTGTTACTCTTCTTACTGGCTTAATCACCAAGAAAATTTTAAAATGGGAGAAACTTGTTAAATGAAAAGAATGCCTTTAACCCTCCCTCAAATTTTATTCAGAGTCTGATTGGTCAAGCTGTTGTGAAACCATATATAGAAAGTGAATTGTGAGGAAGGCATTTATCATGGCTCAAGCCTCTTAGTATCAGAGAAATCTTTTGACTCATCTTAGTGAGAAATTCTTTGCATAGAATGCAGAGAGGGATTTTAATACCAATACTTATTGAGAATTCTAGAATGCATAGGGTGACAGGTCATTTAAATATGGGGAATGTGGGAAGACACTTAAACTTGACTCTAACCTTGTTCAATATAATATTCATGAATGTAGGAACACATTTAGATTTCACCAGTTCTTGGCATCAGAAAACTCACGTTGGTGAGACCATTTATTTGTCTTTATTTCTTTTTATCTCACCCACCCCTGTGGGGTTGCATGCATGGCTGACTGTGGTGTGTTCACATATTCGTTGTGGTGCTCACCTACCATTGCACATCAGGTCACGGTGCTCACACATTTGGTCTCCTTCTATTTTCCAAGTGTTGTGCTACTTTAGTTGTGTTATTCAGGCACATTCTGATTATGGTGCTTGTTGAGTGTTGCTACGGTACTTACACACAGGCTCATACTTCCTGTCTGTGGTGCTTACACACACCTGGCTTGGTATTACTAGAAATTACTTCTGGCACCCGAGGGCTGCCAATATTATGCTCAGTGCTTGTGATGGCAGCAAGGATTTGAATTTGTGATTTTGTACAAGAGGTTTCCTAGCCACTGGGCCCCTGGTAAGTACCTGGAATATAGCAATGTGGGGCAGTTTTCAGACATTACCAACTTACTGAGCTTCAGCAAATTCGTACTGGTTATGAAACCCTAGAAATGAAAGTGATGTGGAAAGGCCTTTCAACATCATTACCAATTTCATGGTCATTACATAATTCATATTGGTAAGAACCCCTGTGAATGTCAGCAGCAGGAAATGCTTGACTTTTGGTAGAGAAGGTAGAGTACACCAGAGAACTCATACTGGTGTGAAATCCTATGACTGAAAGAATGGGGAAGACTTGGGATTCAAATCTTGTTCAACATGAGAGAATTCATACTTACAAGAAACCATGCAAGTGGGGAATGTGACAAGTTCAGTTTTTATTGCCTATCATAAACTCAATAGTGATATAAAACTCTGATCATGTTAAGAATATAAGGAAAGCGGGGCCAGAGTGGTGCTGCAAGCGATAAGGCAGATCTGCCTTGAGCATGCTAGCCTAGGAAGGATCATGGTTCAATCTCCCGGCATCCCATATGGTCCCCCAAGCCAGGAGCTATTTCTGGGCACATAGCCAGGAGTAACCCCTGAGCACCACCTGGTGTGGCCAAAAAACCAAAATAAATAAATTAAAAAAACACAGAAAAGTGAAAAAAAGAATGTAAGGAAAGCTTATGAATGATTGACTTACTTGACATCCAAAATAGTCAGCAGATGTCCTATGAACATAATCCTGTGTGAAATATATGTGAACAATGTATATGGTCATATAGGCGTGAGAAATTATTAAATATCAGAGGATTTATAATGGTGAGAAATCCTATGACTATAAAAAAGTAGGAAGACCTTTCATCATAGTCTGAGATTTTTTTTTAATTTATTTAAACACCTTAATTACATACATGATTGTGTTTGGGTTTCAGTCATGTAAAGAACACCACCCATCACCAGTGCAACATTCCCATCACCACATAGTCTGAGATTTCTGAACAGCACACCATACAGGTGAGGAACTTGTGAAGGCAAATAATATGTATATGTATAATGACAGAAAATATTTTAGAATTTAGACAGTCTGATGAGAAAATCTTTAATGCAAAGGATATAGCATTTTATTCTATTTTTATTATATGTATTTATTAGTTATATTTGGGGTCACACCTGGCAGTGATCAGGGTTTACCCCTGATTCTGAGCTCAGTAATCATGTCTGGAGCTTCTCCGTGGACCATATAAGATGCCAGGGATTGAATCTGGGTTGGCAGCATGCAAGAGAAGTGCCTTACCACTTATCTCTCTGGCCTTGGAAATAATACTTAAAATGTATTTGGTTTACCATATTCCAGGCCGATAAACAGGTTATGATGAAAAATCTACTGCTAATTTTACTGAGAATCACTTGTATGTAATGATTTGCATCTCATATCACTTCTGAGATTCATTTTGCCTTTGAAAGCATAATTACAGTCATCTCTTAATTAAAAATAATGACCTAACCCAGAGGAAAGGCATTTAATCAGACAGATATTAGGAAAGAACTAATTGGAGTTCTCCTGCAGTCAAAACAAATATCACAGGCTGACTTTAAAAACTAGTTCTCCCGGGGCAGTGGTAAGGTGTTTTCATTGCACACAGCTGATCCAGGTCAATCCCTGGCATTCCATATTGTTCCCAAGCCTGCCACGGGTAGGAGTAGGCAGAATGGGAGTGGTTGTTTTTACTTGTACTTTTTGTTTGTCTATTTTGAGTGTCACCCAGTAATGCTTAGGACTTACTCATAATTCTGCCCCCAGAGATCACTCCTGGTGGGCAGAGAGTTGCGGGGTATATGGGATGCTGAAAATAAAACCTGAGTTGGCTGCATGGAAGGCAAAGCAAGAGCCCTACACTCTGGACTGTCACTCTGGCCTTTTAACTGTCTTTTATTCTCCCTGTTCCTGCTCTCAGATCATCCCTTTCTCCAGGTGTGGTTCACTTGCAAGTCATGTGGGCATGTACTCTGGACTTACATGCAGGTAGCATGTATGTCTCACTGATCATTGATCTATTACCAAAAGTTCTGAATATTCTACTGAAGGTAGAAAATAACTCACATGAATATGAGGAGACAATTGACATAATTCACCAACAAGGAAATACAAACCAAAACTATTGTGAGTTATCATTTTCTACCCATTAACACTGCTAGAATTAAAAAGTGAGATAGGGCCAGAGAGATAGCACAGCAGTAGGGCATTTGCCTTGCATGCAGCCAACTTGTGACAGATCCTGGTTCAATTCACGGTCATTCCATATGGTTCCCTGAGCCAGTCAGGAGTAATTTCTGAGCGCAGAGCCAGGAGTAACCCTGAGTGCCACCGAGTGTGACCCACCCCCCTAAAAAAGTGAGATAGTAGGGCCAGAGCATGTACAGCAGGAAGAGTGATGGCCTTGCATGAAGCTAATTTAGGTTTGATCACTGGAATTCTGAATGGTCCCCAGAACCCCTCAAGGAGTAATTCCTGAGTGCAGAGCCAGGAGTACAACCTGAGCACCTCTAGGTGTGGCTTCAAATCAAAATAATCAGTAGCAGCATCTTGAAAAAGTGTTGAGAACAGAACCCTGGAGCTCTCTGATGTGAGCTCAAATATTGCCACACACCAGCTAGCTATGTGACTGGTTTCTTTTTTCTGTTTTTGGGCCTCACTCTGCACCCAAGGATAATTCCTTGTGGTGCTTGGGGAACCAGATAGATTGAATCCAGGTTGACTGCAAGCAAGGAAAATGCATTACCTACTGTGCCATCTATCACTTCTACCCTTGACTGGTCTTTTTTCTCATAGTAAACATTTTTTTATCAAATTATTTATAGTTGGGTTTTAGACATATAATGTTTCAGCACCGATCCCATCTCCATTGTTAACCTCCCTCCCCAACATTCCCAGAGCCATCCCGTGCCAGCATCCCCACTCTAGCCTGCATTATACCAGGCCTGTTTTTAATTTTGATTGTTTGGGTCTTATGATTTCATTTCACTGATGTTGACTCTGGCCTGGATATCCTTTCTCTTCTTTTCTTCCTTCCTTCCTTCCTTCCTTCCTTCCTTCCTTCCTTCCTTCCTTCCTTCCTTCCTTCCTTCCTTCCTTCCTTCCTTCCTTCCTTCCTTCCTTCCTTCCTTCCTTCCTTCCTTCCTTCCTTCCTTCCTTCCTTCCTCCCTCCCTCCCTCCCTCCCTTCCTCCCTCCCTCCCTCCCTCCCTCCCTCCCTCCCTCCCTCCCTCCCTCCCTCCCTCCCTTCCTTCCTTCCTTCCTTCCTTCCTTCCTTCCTTCTTTCTTTCTTTCCTCTCTCTTTCCCTTCCTCCCTCTTTACCCTCCCTCCCTCTTTCCCTCTCTCCCACCCTCCCTTCCTTTACGCCAGGTGGCTCTCAAGGGTTACTTCTGGCTCTGTGCTCAGAAATTATTCCTGGTGGCCTTGGGGGGAACCTACAGGATGCTGGGAGTGAAACCTGGGTCTGCTGCATGCAAGGCAAATGGTCTATCTGCTGTGCTATTGCTTCAGTCCTAGTTTTGTCCTTTTTTTTTTTTTTTTTTTTTTTCTGGGCCACACCTGGCGGTGCTCAGGGGTTACTCCTGGCTGTCTGCTCAGAAATAGCTCCTGGCAGGCACGGGGGACCATATGGGACACCGGGATTCGAACCAACCACCTTTGGTCCTGGATCGGCTGCTTGCAAGGCAAACGCCGCTGTGCTATCTCTCCGGGCCCGTTTTGTTCTTTCTTAACTCCACCAATATACCTGAGTTCCCTTGTTCCTTGTCCCTTGTAATTTAACATCTGTCTTTCTGAATTTCTTGAATTTCATTGAATTTATTTCCTTCTCCTCACTATATTCTGTGGACAACCCCCCATTTAAGCCATTGTATTTCTTTTTTAAATTAATATCTTTATTTAAACACCTTGATTACAATGTGATTGTAGTTGGGTTTCAGTCATGTAAATAACAACCCCCTTCACCAGTGCAACATTCTCATGACCAATGTCCCAAATCTCCCTCCTCCCACCCCACCCCTGCCTGTACTCTTGACAGACTTTCTACTTCCCTCATTCATTCACATTGTTATGATAGTTCTCAATGTAGTTATTTCTCTAACTGCAATCATCACTCTTTATGGTGAGCTTCATGTCATGAGCTGGACCTTCCAACTCTCCTCTCTTTTGTCTCTGAAATTTATTGCAAAATGTCTTTTTTTTTGTTTGTTTTGTTTTTGGGTCACACCTGGCAGTGCTCAGGAGCCACTCCTGGCTCTACGCTCAGAAATTGCCTCTGGCAGGCACAGGGGACCATATGGGATGCCGGATTCTAACCACCATCCTTCTGGACGAAAGGCAAACACCTTACCTCCATGCTATCTCTCTGGCCTGCAAAAGTGTCTTTTATTTTTCTTAAAATCCATAGATGAGTGAGACTATTCTGCATCTATCTCTCCCCCTCTGACTTATTTCACTAGGCATAATAGATTCCGTGTACATCCCTGCATAGGAAAACTTCATGACTTCATCTCTCCTGATGGCTGTATAATATTCCATTGTGAAGAAACCAAAGTTTCTTTAGCCATTCATCTGTTGAAGGGCAACTTGGCTGTTTCGAGAGTCTGGCTATTGTGTATAGTGCTTCAATGAATATAGGTGTGAGGAAGGGATTTTTGTGTTGTATTTTTGTGTTCCTAGGGTATATCCCTAGGAGTGGAATAGATGGATCGTATAGGAAGTCAATTTCCAGTTTTTGGAGGAATCTTCACATCACTTTCCATAAAGGTTGGACTAGACAGCAGTCTCACCAGTAGTGAATAAGAGTTTCTTTCTCTCCACATCCCTGCCAGCACTGCTTGTTCTCATTCTTTGTGATGTGTGCCAAACTGTGGTGTGAGATGGTACCTCATAATTGTTTTGATGATTAGTGATGTGGAGCATTTTTTCATGTGCAATTTGGCCATTTGTATTTCTTCTTTGACAAAGTGTCTGTTCATTTCTTCTCCCCATTTTTTGATGAGATTAGATGTATTTTTTTTCTTGTAAAGTTCTGTCAGTGCCTTGTATATTTTGGATATTAGCCCCTTATCTGATGGGTATTGGGTGAATAGTTTCTCCCCGTCAGTGGGTGGCTCTTGTATCCTGAGTACTATTTCCTTTGAGGAAATAATATTTTCCCATCTGTTTATCTCTGCTTCCTCTTGTTTGGAGAGTGCTGTTTCCTCCTTAAAGATGTCTTTAGTCTCAATGTCATGGAGCATTTTACCTACATATTGTTCTATATACCTTATGGTTTCAGGTTGGATACAAGGTCTTTAATCCATTTGGATTTTACCTTCGTACATGATATTAGCTGGGGGTCTGAGATTGCTTTTTTGCAAGTGGCTAACCAGTTGTGCCAACACCACTTGAGGCTTTCCTTGATCCATTTAGGATTTCTTGTTCCTTTATCAAAAATTAGGTGATTGTATGTCTGAGGAACATTCTCTGTGTACTCAAGCCTATTTCACTGGTCTGAGGGTCTCTCTTTATTCTAATACCATGCTGTTTTTGATGACCATTGCTTTGTTGTTGTTTTTTTTCTTTCTTTTTTTTTTTGGTGGTGGTAATGGTGGGTGGGGTGGTGGTGGTGGATAACTATTGCTTTGTAACACAGTTTAAAATTGAGTAAAGTAATGCCTCCCATATTCCTTTTCCCAAGGATTGCTTTAGCTATTCGAGGGTGTTTATTGCTGCAGATGAATTTCAGAATTTTTTTATTCACTTCTTTGAAGAATGTCATGGGTATCTTTAGAGGGATCAAATTAAATCTGTATAATGCTTTGGGGGGTATTGCCATTTTAATTATGTTAATCCTGCCAGTCCATGAGCAGGTTATGTGTTTCCATTTCCATGTATCCTCTCTTATTTCTTGGAGCAGGGTTATGTAGTTTTCTTTGTATACGTCCTTTACGTCTTTAGTCAAGTTGACTCCAAGATACTTGAGTTTGTGTGACACTAATGTGAATGGGTTTTTCTTAATGTCCATTTCTTCCCTATATTATTGGTGTATAAAAAAACCATTGATTTTTGTGTGTTAATTTTGTAGCCTGCCACATTGTTATATGGATTTATTGTTTCTAGAAGGTTTTTGGTAGAGTCTTTAGGGTTTTTGAAATAGAGTATCATGTCATCTGCAAACAGTGAGAGCTCGACTTCTTCCTTTTCTATCTGGGTTCCCTTGATATCTTTTTTTTCTTGCTTAATCGCTATAGTAAGTATTTCCAGTACTATGTTGAATATGAGTGGTGAAAGAGAACAGACTTGTCTTGTACCAGAATTTAGAGGAAAGGCTTTTAGTTTTTCTCCATTGAGAATATTTGCCATTGACCTATGGTAGATGGCTTTAACTATATTGAGAAAGGTTCCTTTCATTCCCATCTTGCTGAGAGTTTTTATTTAATCAAGAATGGGTATTGGACCTTATCAAATGCTTTCTCTGTGTATATTGATATGATCATGTGATTTTTCTTTTTCTTGTTGTTGTGTATCATATTGATAGATTTATGGATGTTAAACCATCCTTGTGTTCCTGGGATGAAACCTACTTGATCATAATGAATGATATTCTTGATGAGGCATTGGATACTATTTGCCAGGATTTTGTTGAGGATCTTTGCATATGTGTTCATCAGGGATATTGGTCTGTAATTTTTTTTTTGGTTTTTGGGCCACACCTGGCATTGCTCAGGGGTTACTCCTGGCTGTCTGCTCAGAAATAGCTCCTGGCAGGCACAGGGGACCATATGGAACACCGGGATTCGAACCAACCACCTTTGGTCCTGGATTGGCTGCTTGCAAGGCAAACGCTGCTGTGCTATCTCTCCGGGCTCTGTAATTTATTTTTGGCAGCATCTCTGTCTGGTTTTGGTATCAAGGTGATATTGGCTTCATAAAAGCTATTTGAAAGTGTTCCCGTTTTTTCAATTTCATTAAAGAGCCTGGTCAGAATTTTTTTTGTGTATGTATTTTTCCCCTTTATTTAAACATCGTGATTACATATATGATTGTGACTAGGTTTCAGTCATGTAAAGAACACCCCCTTCACCAGTGCAATATTCCCACCACCAATGTCCCAAATCTCCCTCCATCCCACCCCACCCCCACCTGTACTCCAGACAGGCTTTCCAGTTCCCTCATTTATTCACATGATTATGGTAATTCTCTGTCTAGTTATTTCTATAACTGCACTCACCACTCTTTGTGGTGCACTTCATGAAGTGAGCTGGAAGTTCCAGCCCTCCTCTCATTGTCTCTGAGGATTGTTGCAAAAATGACTTTTATTTTTCTTAAAACCCATAGATGAGTGAGACTATCCTCTCTCTCTCTCTCTCTCTCTCTCTCTCTCTCTCTCTCTCTCTCTCTGACTTATTTCACTCAGCTTGATAGATTCCATGTACATCCATGTATAGGAAAATTTCATGACTTCATCTCTCCTGACGGCTGCATAATATTCCATTGTGTATATGTACCACAGTTTCTTTAGCCATTCGTCTGTTGAAGGGCATCTTGGTTGTTTCCAGAGCCTGGCTATTGTGAATAGTGCTGCAATAAATATAGGTGTGAGGAAGGGGTTTTGTTGTATTCTTGTGTTCTTAGGGTATATCCCTAGGAGTGGAATAGCTGGGTCGAATGGGAGCTCAATTTCCAGATGTTGGAGGAATCTTCATATCGCTTTCCATAGAGGTTGGAATAGACAGCATTCCCACCAGCAGTGGATAAGAGTTCCTTTCTCTCCACATCCCCGCAATCATTGATTGTTTTCATTATTTGTGATGTATGCCAATCTCTGTGGTGTGAGATGGTATCTTATCGTTGTTTTGATTTGCATCTCCCTGATGATTAGTGACGAGGAGCATTTTTTCATGTGCCTTTTTTTTTTTGGTTTAGTTCTTTTATTTTTTATTTTTTTGGTTTTTGGGCCACACCCAGCGATGCTCAGGGGTTACACCTGGCTGTCTGCTCAGATATAGCTCCTGGCAGGCACGGGGGACCATATGAAACACCGGGATTCGAACAAACCACCTTTGGTCCGGGATCAGCTGCTTGCAAGGCAAACGCCGCTGTGCTATCTCTCCAAGCCTTCATGTGCCTTTTGACCATTTGTATTTCTTTTTTTATTAAAGCATCTGTTCATTTCTTCTCCCCATTTTTGATGGGATTAGATGTTTTTTTTTTTTGTAAAGTTCTGTCAGTACCCTGTATATTTTGGATATTAGCCCCTTATCTGATGGGTGTTGGGTGAATAGTTTCTCCCACTCGGTGGGTAACTCTTGTATCCTGGGCACTATTTCTTTTGAGGTGCAGAAGCTTCTCAGCTTAATGTATTCCCACCTGTTGATCTCTGCTTCCACTTGTTTGGAAAGTGCAGTTTCCTCCTTGAAGATGCCTTTAGTTTCAATGTCATAGAGTGTTTTACCGACATGTTGTTCTATATACCTTATGGTATCAGGCCTGATATCAAGGTCTTTAATCCATTTGGATTTTACCTTCATACATGATGTTAATTGGGGGTCTATGTTCGCTTTTTTTTTCAAGTGGCTAACCAGTTCTGCCAACACCACTTGTTGAAGAGGTTTTCCATGCTCCACTTAGGATTTCTTGCTCCTTTGTCAAAAATTAGGTAATTGTATGTCTGGGGAACAATGTCTGAGAACTCAAGCCTATTCCACTAATCTGAGGGTCTGTCTTTATTTCAATACCATGCTGTTTTGATAATTATTGATTTTTAGTACAGTTTAAAGTTGGGGAAAGTAATGCCTCTCATTTTCCTTTTCCCTAGGAGTGCTTTAGCTATTCGAGGGTATTTATTGTTCCAGATGAACTTCATAAGTGTTTGATCCACTTCTTTGAAGAATGTCATGGGTATTTTTAAGGGGATCACATTAAATCTGTATAATGCTTTGGGGAGTATTGCCATTTTAATGATGTTAATCCTGCCAATCCATGAGCAGGGTATGTGTTTCCATTTCCATGTGTCCTCTCTTATTTCTTGGAGCAGGGCTTTATAGTTTTCTTTGTATAGGTCCTTCACGTCTTTGGTCAAGTTGACTCCAAGATATTTGAGTTTGTGTGGCACTAATGTGAATGGGATTGCCTTCTTGACTTCCTTCTCTTTTCTATCATTATTGGTGTATAAAAAGGCATTTGATTTCTGTATGTTAATTTTGTAGCCTGCCATCTTGCTATATGAGTCTATTGTTTCTAGAAGCTTTTTGGTAGAGTCTTTAGGGTTTTCTAAATAGAGTATTATGTCATCTGCAAACAAGGAGAGATTAACTTCTTCCTTTCCATTCTGGATTCCCTTGATATCTTTTTCTTGCCTGATTGCTATAGCAAGAACTTCCAGTACTATGTTGAAGAGGAGTGGTGAGAGCGGACAGCCTTGTCTTGTACCAGAATTTAGAGGAAAGGCTTTTAGTTTTTCTCCATTGATGATAATATTTGCCATTGGCTTGTGGTAGATGGCTTCAACTAGATTGAGAAAGGTTCCTTTCATTCCCATCTTGCTGAGAGTTTTGATCAAGAATGGGTATTGGACCTTATCAAATGCTTTCTCTGCATCTATTGATATGATCATGTGATTTTTATTTTTCTTCTTGTTGATGTTTTGTATGATGTTGGTAGATTTATGGATGTTAAACCATCCTTGCATTCCTGGTATGGAACTTACTTGGTCGTAGTGTATGATCTTCTTGATGATGCATTGGATCCTATTTGCCAGGATTTTGTTGAAGAGCTTTGCATCAGCATTCATCAGGGATAATGTTCTGTAATTTTCTTTTTTTGGCAGCATCTCTCTCTAGTTTTGGTATCAAGGTGATGTTGGCTTCATAAAAGCTGTTTGGGAGTGTTCCTGTTTTTTCAATTTTATGGAAGAGCCTGGCTAGGATTGATAGTAGCTCCTCTTGAAAGATTTGAAAAAATTCATTAGGAAATCCATCTGAGCCTGGGCTTTTCTTTTTGGACAAATGTTTGATTACAGTTTCAATTTTCTCAGTAGTGATGGGGGTGTTTAGATATGCTACATCCTCCTTACTTAACTGTGGAAGGTTATAAGTGTCCAATAATTTTTCCATTTCTTGTAGGTTCTCATGTTTAGTAGCATAAAGTTTCTCAAAGTAGACTCTGATTACCCTTTGGATCTCTGCAATATCTGTCGTGATTTCCCCCTTTTCATTTCTAATATGGGTTATCAGATTTCTCTCTTTCTTAGTGAGTTTTGCCAATGGTCTATCAATCTTGTTTATTTTTTCAAAGAACCAACTTCTGCTTTCGTTGATCTTTCAGATTGTTTTTTGGTTTTCCACTTCATTGATTTCCGCTTTCAGCTTTGTTATTTCCTTCTGTCTCCCTATTTTTGGTTCCTTTTGTTGGTCATTTTCTAATTTTTTGAGCTGCGTCATTAAGTTATTCTTCCTTCCTGATGTGTGCTTGTAGAGCTATAAATTTTCCTCTCAGGACTGCTTTTGCTGTGTCCCATAGATTCTGGCAGTTTGTGTCTTCATCATCATTTGTTTCCAGGAAAGTTTTGATTCCTTTTTTGATTTCATCTCGGACCCACTGGTTGTTCAGTATCAGGGTGTTTAATTTCCAATTGTTAAAGTTTTTCTTCTGTGTGCCTTTGTAGTTCACATCTAATTTCAGAGCCTTGTGGTCAGCAAAGGTAGCCTGCAAGATTTCTATCCTCTTGATTTTATGGAGGTATGTTTTATGTGTCAGCATGTAGTCTATCCTGGAAAATGACCAATGTACATTGGAGAAGAATGTGTATCCAGGTTTTTTGGGATGGAATGTCCTAGATATATATATCTACTAGTCCTCTTTCTTCAGTTTCTCTTTTCAGGGTTAGTATATTTTTGTTGGGTTTCAGTCTGGTTGACCTATCAAGTGTTGATAGGGCTGTGTTGAGGTCTCCCACAATTATTGTGTTATTATTGATTTCTTCTTTCAGATTTGTCAGTAACTGGATTAGATAATTTGCTGGTCTCTCATTGGGTGCATATATGTTTAATAGTCTGATTTCTTCCTGTTGCATATATGCCTTGATTAGTACATAGTGTCCATCTTTGTCCCTTACAACTTTTCTGAGTATAAAGTTGGTGTCATCAGATATTAATATGGCCACCCCAGCTTTTTTGAGGGTGTTGTTTGCTTGGATGATTTTCCTCCAGCCTTTGATTTTGAGTCTATGTTTGTTCTGACTATTCAGATGTGTTTCTTGTAGGCAGCAAAAGGTTGGATTCATCTTTTTGACCCATTTTGCCACTCTGTGTCTTTTAATTGGTGAATTTAGTCCATTGACATTGAGGGAGATGATTGTCATAGAATTTAATGTCATCTTTGTAGATAAGTTTGCTGTGTTTGTTGGTCTCTCTTGTCTTAGAGAAGACCTGACAGTTTTTCCTTTAAGGCTGGTTTTTCATCTGTGAAGTTTCTGAGCTGTTGTTTATCCATGAGCTATGTATTCTTTCTTCAAACTGAAAGTGAGTTGGGCTGGGTGCAGTATTCTCGGTGAGGCATTCATTTCATTCAGTCTTGTCACAATATCCCACCACTGTCTTCTGGCCTTGAGAGTTTCTTGTGACATGTCTGCCTCAAATCTTAGGGATGCTCCTTTGAATGTATTTTCCCTTTTTGATCTTGCTGCTTTCAGTATTTTATCTCTATCTGTGGGATTTGTCATTGTAACGAGGATGTGTCTTGGGGTGTTTTTCTTTGGATTTCTTATAGCTGGTACTCTTCAGGCATGCAGGATTTGATTGCATGTAGTCTTTAACTCTGGGAGTATCTCTTTAATGATGTCTTTGATAGTTGATTCTTCCTGGAGATCTCCTACCTGGATCTCTGTGACTCCAATAATTCTTATGTTGTTTCTGTTGAATTTATCAAAGACTTCTATTTTCATTTGTTCGCATTCCTTGAGTACTTTTTCCATTGCCTGTTCATTTGTCTTAAGGTTCTTTTCCAATTTCTTCTGTTGTGTTGAGTTTTTCTGCATCACATCTCCCAGTACCCTGCTGGCGAGGCCATCCATTGAGGTTTTCAGTTGAGCTACCGTGTTTTTTAGATCTGTTATTTCAGTTTGGAGTTTTCTGATTTCTGTCTTTGTGTTCTGTTCAGATCGATCTATGCTTTCTCTGAGTTCTACAAACATCTTCCATATTGCTATTTTAAGTTCCTTATCTGAGAGGTTAATCAGGTGGTTGGAATTTATTAGGTCATCTGAGCTTTCGTCTTCATTCTCTGTGCATAGTGTTTGCCTGTGAGGTTTCCCCATTGTCACGCTTGTAGTGTGGTTTTTCCTGCATGTTGTGGTGGGGTTCATTGGTTAGAAAGAGTGCATGGCCACGAAGCGAAGCGGAGCACTCTTCTGCTGCCTCTAGTTGACAGTTTTTTGGGGGTGCACTCCCTAGGCCTCTGAGGAGACCTTCAGGTATTCAGAAACACAGACAGGCACAGAAGTTTCCCTTGAAGTCCTCAGACTGAATAAAGGCACAGCAGGGTGGAGCCTCCGCAGGCCAGAGAGCTGAGCTTATTGGACGGCAACCCCCACAGCCAGAGTTTACTCACTGGGCAGCTTCAAAATGCAGTTTTTGGGGGGTGTGCTCCCTAAGCCTCTGAGGAGACCTTCAGGTATTCAGAAACACAGACAGGCACAGGAGAAGTTTCCCTTGAAGTCCTCAGAGTGCCTGGTCAGGATTTATAGTAGTTCCTTTTGAAAGGTTTGAAATAATTCATTAGTGAATTCATCTGGGCCTAGGCTTTAGTTTTTGAGCAGATATTTGATTACCATTTTAATTTCCTCAGTAGTGATGGGGGTGTTTAGATATACTACATCCTCCTTATTCAACCGTTGAAGGTTATAAAAGTCCAAGAAGTTATCCATTTCTTCCAGGTTCTCATGTTTGGTGGCATAGAGGTTCTCAAAGTAGTCGATGATTACCCTTTGAATCTCTGCAATATCTGTAGTGATCTCCCCCTTTTCATTTCTAATATGGGTTATCAAGTTTCTCTCTCTCTTCGTGAGTTTTGCCAATGGTCTATCAATCTTGTTTATTTTTTCAAAGAACCAATTTCTGCTTTCATTGATCTTTTGGATTGTTTTATGGGTTTCCACTTCATTGATTTTATTTCTTCTCTAAGCTTTGCTATTTCCTTCTGTCTCCCTATTTTTGGTTCCTTTTGTTGATCATTTTCTAATTTTATAAGCTGCATCATTAAGCTATTCAGGTATGCCTCTTCTTCCTTCCTGATGTGTGCTTGCAAAGCTATAAAATTCCTCTCAGTACCGCTTTGGCTGTGTCCCATAGATTTTGATAGTTTGTATCTTCATTGTCATTTGTTTCCAGGAAAGTTTTGATTTCCTCTTTGATTTCATCTCAGACCCACTTGTTGTTCAGTAGTAGGCTGTTTAATTTCCAGTTGTTAAAAGTTTTTCTTCTGTGTCCCTTTGTAGTTCACATTTAATTTCAGAGCCTTGTGGTCAGTGAAGGTAGCCTGCAAAATTTTTAGCCTCTTGATTTTATGGAGGTATGTTTTATGTGCCAGCATGTGATCTATCCTGGAGAATGACCCATGTACATTGGAGAAGAATGTGTATCCATGTTTCTGGGGATGGAGTGTCCTATACATATCTACCAGACCTCTTTCTTCCATTTCTTTTTTCAGGGCTAGTGTATATATACATATATATATTGTTTTTGTTTTGATTTTGGGTTTTTGGGTCACACCCGGCAGCACTCAGGGGTTACTCCTGGCTCTATGCTCAGAAATCACTCCTGGCAGGCTCAGGGGACCATATGAGATGCTGGGATTTGAACCACCATCCTTCAGTGTCTAAGGCAAATGCCTACCACTGCGCTCTCTCTCTCTGACCCTGGGCTAGTATATTTTTGTTGAGTTTCAGTCTGGTTGACCTATCAAGTGTTGACAGGGCCATGTTGAGGTCTCCCACAATTATTGTGTTATTATTCATATCGTCTTTTAAATTTGTCAATAGTTGTATTAGATATTTTGCTGGTTTCTCATTGGGTGTGTATATATTTAGTAGTGCAATTTATTCCTGTTGCACATATCCCTTTATTAGTATGAAGTGTCCATCTTTGCCCATTACAACTTTTCTGAGTCTAAAGTTTGTGCCATCTGATATTAATATGGCCACCCCAGCATTTTTAAGGGTGTTGTTTGCTTGGATGATTTTCCTAAAGTCTTTTTTTTGGGGGGGCCACACCCCGCGTTGCTCAGGGGTTACTCCTGGCTGTCTGCTCAAAAATAGCTCCTGGCAGGCACGGGGGACCATATGGGACACCCGGATTCGAACCAGCCGCCTTTGGTCCTGGATTGGCTGCTTGCAAGGCAAACGCCGCTGTGCTATCTCTCCGGGCCCCAATTTTCCTAAAGTCTTTGATTTTGAGTCTATGTTTGTTCTGACTATTCAGGCGTGTTTACTGTAGGCAGCAGAAAGTTGGATCATCTTTTGATCCATTTAGCCACTCTATGTCTCTTAATTGGTGAATTTAGTCCATTGACATTGAGGGAGATGATTGCCATGGGATTTTTTTAAATTTATTTAAACACCTTAATTACATACATGATTGTGTTTGGGTTTCAGTCATGTAAAGAACACCACCCATCACCAGTGCAACATTCCCATCACCAATGTCCCAAGTCTCCCTTCTCCCCACCCGACCCCTGCCTGTACTCTAGACAGGCTCTCCATTTTCCTCATACATTCTCGTTATTAGGACAGTTAAAAATGTAGTTATTTCCCTAACTAAACTCATCACTCTTTGTGGTGAGCTTCCTGAGGTGAGCTGGAACTTCCAGCTCTTTTCTCTTTGGTGTCTGAAAATTATTATTACAAGGGTGTCTTTCATTTTTCTTAAAACCCATAGATGAGTGAGACCATTCTGCGTTTTTCTCTCTCTCTCTGACTTATTTCACTCAGCATAATAGATTCCGTGTACATCCATTTATAGGAAAATTTCATGACTTCATCTCTCCTGACAGCTGCATAATATTCCATTGTGTATATGTACCACAGTTTCTTTAGCCATTTGTCTGTTGAAGGGCATCTTGGTTGTTTCCAGAGTCTTGCTATGGTAAATAGTGCTGCAATGAATATAGGTGTAAGGAAGGGGTTTTTGTATTGTATTTTTGTGTTCCTAGGGTATATTCCTAGGAGTGGTATAGCTGGATCGTATGGGAGCTCGATTTCCAGTTTTTGGAGGAATCTCCATATCACTTTCCATAAAGGTTGAACTAGACGGCATTCCCACCAGCAGTGGATAAGAGTTCCTTTCTCTCCACATCCCCGCCAACACTGTTTATTCTCATTCTTTGTGATGTGTGCCATTCTCTGGGGTGTGAGGTGGTATCTCATCGTTGTTTTGATTTGCATCTCCCTGATGATTAGTGATGTGGAACATTTTTTCATGTGTCTTTTGGCCATGTGTATTTCTTCTTTGTCAAAGTGTCTGTTCATTTCTTCTCCCCATTTTTTGATGGGATTAGATGTTTTTTTCTTGTAAAGTTCTGTCAGTGCCTTGTATATTTTGGAGATTAGCCCCTTATCTGATGGGTATTGGGTGAATAGTTTCTCCCACTCAGTGGGTGGCTCTTGTATCCTGGGCACTATTTCCTTTGAGGTGCAGAAGCTTCTCAGCTTAATATATTCCCATCTGTTAATCTCTGCTTTCACTTGCTTGGAGAGTGCAATTTCCTCCTTGAAGATGCCTGTAATGTCCTGGAGTGTTTTGCCTATGTGTTGTTCTATATATCTTATGGTTTTGGGGCTGATATCGAGGTCTTTAATCCATTTGGATTTTACCTTCGTACATGATGTTAGCTGGGGGTCTAAGTTCAATTTTTTGCAAGTGGCTATTCAATTGTGCCAACACCACTTGTTGAAGAGGCTTTCCCTGCTCCATTTAGGATTTCCTGCTCCTTTATCAAAAATTAGGTGGTTGTATGTCTGGGGAACATTTTCTGAGTATTCAAGCCTATTCCACTGATCTGAAGACCTGTCCTTATTCCAATACCATGCTGTTTTGATAACTATTGCTTTGTAGTACAGTTTAAAGTTGGGGAAAGTAATTCCTCCCATATTCTTTTTCCCAATGATTGCTTTAGCTATTCGAGGGTGTTTATTGTTCCAAATGAATTTCAAAAGTGTCTGATCCACTTCTTTGAAGAATGTCATGGGTATCTTTAGAGGGATGGCATTAAATCTGTATAATGCCTTGGGGAGTATTGCCATTTTGATGATGTTAATCCTGCCAATCCATGAGCAGGGTATGCGTTTCCATTTCCGTGTGTCCTCTCTTATTTCTTGGAGCAGAGTTTTATAGTTTTCCTTGTATAGGTCCTTCACATATTTAGTCAAGTTGATTCCAAGATATTTGAGTTTGTGTGGCACTATTGTGAATGGGGTTGTTTTCTTAATGTCCATTTCATCCTTATTACTATTGGTGTATAGAAAGGCCATTGATTTTTGTGTGTTAATTTTGTAGCCTGCCACCTTGCTATATGAGTCTATTGTTTCTAGAAGCTTTTTGATAGAGTCTTTAGGGTTTTCTAAGTAGAGTATCATGTCATCTGCAAACAGTGAGAGCTTGACTTCTTCCTTTCCTATCTGGATTCCCTTGATATCCTTTTCTTGCCTAATCGCTATAGCAAGTACTTCCAGTGCTATGTTGAATAGGAGTGGTGAGAGAGGACAGCCTTGTCTTGTGCCAGAATTTAGAGGGAAGGCTTTTAGTTTTTCTCCATTGAGGATAATATTTGCCACTGGCTTGTGGTAGATGGCCTTCACTATATTGAGAAAGTTTCCCTCCATTCCCATCTTGCTGAGAGTTTTGATCAAGAATGGGTGTTGGACCTTATGAAATGCTTTCTCTGCATCTATTGATATGATCATGTGGTTTTTATTTTTCTTGTTATTGATGTTGTGTATTATGTTGATAGATTTACGGATGTTAAACCAGCCTTGCATTCCTGGGATGAAACCTACTTGATCGTAGTGGATGATCTTTTTAACGAGGCATTGAATCCTATTTGCCAGGATTTTGTTGAGGATCTTTGCATCTGCATTCATCAGTGATATTGGTCTGTAATTTTCTTTTTTGGTAGCATCTCTGTCTGGTTTAGGTATCAAGGTGATGTTGGCTTCATAAAAGCTATTTGGAAGTGTTTCTGTTTGTTCAATTTCATGAAAGAGTCTTGCCAAGATTGGCAGTAGTTCCTCTTGGAAAGTTTGATAGAATTCATTAATGAATCCATCTGGACCTGGGCTTTTGTTTTTCGGCAGACATTTGATTACTGTTTTAATTTCATCAATGGTGATGGGGGTGTTTAGATATGCTACATCCTCTTCCTTCAACCGTGGAAGATTATAAGAGTTCAAGAATTTATCCATTTCTTCCAGGTTCTCATTTTTAGTGGCGTAGAGTTTTTCAAAGTAGTTTCTGATTACCCTTTGAATCTCTGTCATATCAGTAGTGATCTCTCCTTTTTCATTCCTGATACGAGTTATCAAGTTTCTCTCTCTCTCTTTCTTTGTTAGATTTGCCAGTGGTCTATCAATCTTGTTTATTTTTTCAAAGAACCAACTTCTGCTTTCGTTGATCTTTCGGATTGTTTTTTGAGTTTCCACTTCGTTGATTTCTGCTCTCAGCTTTGTTATTTCCTTCTGTCTTCCTATTCTTGGGTCCTTTTGTTGAGCATTTTCTAGTTCTATTAGCTGTGTCATTAAGCTACTCAGGTAAGCTCCTTCTTCCTTCCTGATGTGTGCTTGCAAAGCTATAAATTTTCCTCTCAGTACTGCTTTTGCTGTGTCCCATAAGTTCTGATAGTTTGTGTCTTTATTGTCATTTGTTTCCAGGAACCTTTTGATTTCCTCCTTGATTTCATCTTGGACCCACTGGTTATTGAGCATGAGGCTGTTTAACTTCCAGGTGTTAAAGTGTTTCTTCTGAGTCCCTTTGGAGTTCACAAATAATTTCAGAGCCTTGTGGTCAGCGAAGGTAGTCTGCAAAATTTCTATCCTCTTGATCTTATGGAGGTATGTTTTATGTGCCAGCATGTAGTCTATCCTGGAGAATGTCCCATGTACATTGGAGAAGAATGTTTATCCATGTTTCTGGGGATGGAGTGTCCTATATATATCCACTAGGCCTCTTTCTTCCATTTCTCTCCTCAGGTCTAGTATATTTTTGTTGGGTTTCAGTTTGGTTGACCTATCCAGTGTTGACAAAGCCGTGTTAAGGTCCCCCACAATTATTGTGTTGTTGTTGATATTATTTTTCAGATTTGTCAACAGTTGTATTAAATATTTTGCTGGCCCCTCATTCGGTGCATATATGTTTAGGAGAGTGAATTCTTCCTGCTCTACGTACCCCTTGATTAATATAAAATGTCCGTCTTTGTCCCTTACAACCTTCCTGAGTATAAAGTTTGCATTATCTGATATTAGTATGGCACCATGGGATTTAATGTCATCTTTGTGTATAAGTTTGGTGTGTCTGTTGGTCTGTCTTGTTTTTTTTTTTTTTGTTTTGTCTTTTTGTTTTTTTGTTTTTGTTTTTTTTGGGTCACACCCAGCAGCGCTCAGGAGTTACTCCTGGCTCCACACTCAGAAATCGCTCCTGGCAGGCTCGGGGGACCATATGATATGCCAGGATTTGAACCAATGACCTGCATGAAAGGCAAATGCCTTAACTCCACACTATCTCTCCGGCCCCATGGTCTGTCTTGTCTTAAAGTAGACCTTTACGTTTTTCCTTTAAAGCTGTTTTTGCATCTGTATTTTCTTTTTTTTTTTTTCTTCAATTTTTGGCCACATTTTTTATTGCACTTAGTTTTTTTTTAATAGGTCTATGTTCCAAACGACACATGTATCCATCTTTTGAATCCTCATAATTCTTACAGCCTAGTACATAGTAGGCATCAACAAACGATCTTCAAAAGCAAAATCATTCATGCATCCTTAATTCCTCTATAATACAAATATTGATTTTCAGACCCACATGTATACTCTGAAAGATATAATTTCCAATAAACTCTTATGAAAAAAGTGAGAACCTCCATGTGTTCATTTTCAAAATCAAGATCACATTCAGGCATTTTTTAGCTGGTTCAGTCATCACAGTTTTGCTCATTTTCATTTATAGTAAGTATAAAATAGCCTTGAGAAGACAAATAACAAAGTAAAACAACTGCCTGTACATCAATCACTTTTTTTCCCTTCATCCTGTATATCTTATTCTGGTTCTCACCATTTGTCAGGGCCCTGGTCCACTGAACAATGTTTGATTCTCTAATGGCTTTTTCAGTTTTTGTCGCACATAAAAGCTGTGTGTCGAGACTTAAGATCATTCACTATCTTCTCTTCTATCTCTATACCTTTTTCTTCTTCCTCCTCCGAGAGCAATAACTTAGTTTCTGAGTCTTTGGTTACAATAATGACAAAGGATCTTCGTGACTCAAGGATATTAGCCACCACCACTTGATGCCGATAAGTGTCCAAAGCATTCCGTGCACGATCAATTACGATGGATGGATCAGTCTCCAACTTAAAGGAAATTATAAATGCTTTGGGAGCCCAGTCTTTAACCAAAGGAGATAGCATTTTTGGTACCATCTTCATCGTTATCTGCAGTGGGCCCCCAGATGACTGGATCTTGTGTTCGGGCATTTCGGAGGCAGGAACATAGAAATCGGACACGGCCGCGGCCAGGTAAAACATCGCAGAAGGGCCTGCAAAGAGAAAAGAGAAGCACGCGGGTGTCATAAGTCGGATCGTGCTGTGGGATGAGCAACTTTGCAACACTCGAGATCCCTGGCTGTGGACTCCGAGGGTGAGTGTGATGATAGGGTGGAAGGAATCTGGGAAGAAAGGCACAGCCTGCAGGCAGGCAATCCATAGACTCGCACCTAGCGGACTGAGAGCCTGCGCCGCAGCTTGGAGCAGGTGCAGGTAATCGGCCAAGGTGGTGAACTCGACGGCCAGGAAGGTGCCTGCAGCCGCGGCCTCTTGGTAGCGCCTCAAAGCCGAAGCGAAGCCCGGGAGCGCCTTCTCATCGGCCTCCAAGCTCAGCGCGCCCGAAGGAGAGGCGCCCGAGGGCCGCAGGGTGGACAGCCAGGCCTGGGGCGGAAAGCGGTGGGCGAAGGGGAAGGCGGAGCGCGCGCGGTGCAGGAACAGGACCCCGTAGCCGGCGGCCAGGAAGGCCTCGGCCGAGGTGGCCCCGCGCCGCCCGCTGCTGAAGTTGTCCAGGAAGCGCACTGGCCGCGCTTCCAGGGGGACCTTGGTGCCGCCCGACGTGATCAACACCACCCGGCGGCCCTGCGCGTTCAGCCCCGCGGCGAAGCGAGCCATCACCTCCGCCCAGCGAGTGGCACCCGCCGGCCGGGGAAATTCGGCCACCAGGTCAACTTCCGCCATTAGTCCCGCATCTGTATTTTCTGATCTGTTGTTTATCTGTGAAGCTATGTATCCTTCCTTCAAACCTGAACATGAGTCGGGATGGGTGTAGTATCCTAGGTGAAAGCATCCATTTCATTCAGTCTTGTCACAATATCCACCACTGTCTTCTGGCCTTGAGAGTTTCTTGTGACATGTCTGTTGTAAATCTTAAGGGTGCTCCTTTGAATGTAATTTCCCCTTTTGATCTTGCTGTTTTCAGTATTCTTTTTTTTTTTTTTGGGGGGGGGGGTCACACCTGGCAGCACTCAGGGGTTACTCCTGGCTCTAGTCTCGAAACCGCTCCTGGCAGGATCGGGGAACCATATGGGATGCCGGAATTAGAACCACAGTCCTTTTGCATGCAAGGCAAACACACTACCTTCATGCTATCTCTCCAGCCCTGCTTTCAGTATTTTATCTCTATCTGTGGGATTTGTCAATGTGACTAGGATGTGTCTTGGGATGTTTTTCTTCAGGTCCTTTTTTAGCTGGTACTCTTCGGGCATGCAGAATTTTATTTCATGCAGTCTTTAGCTCTAGTAGTTTATCTGTGATGATGTTTTTTTGACTGTTTATTCTTCCTGGGGATTTCCTTCCTGGGCTTCTGGGACTCCAATGATTCTTATGTTGTTTCTGTTGAGTTTATCGATGACTTCATTTTCATCTGTTCACATTCTTTGAGTACGTTTTTCCATTGTATGATCATTTGCCTTCAGGTTCTTTTCCAGTCTCTTCTGCTGTATGGAGTTGTTCTGCATTTCATCTTCCAGTTCACTGATTCTGTCCTTGGCTGCTGTTACCCTGTTGGAGAGGCTTTCCATTGAGGTTTCAGTTCAGCTACCATGTTTTTCAGATCTGTTATTTCAGTTTGAAGTTTTCTGATTTCTATCTTTGTATTCTGTTCAGCTAGAGCTATGTTTTTTCCCATGAGGATCCTCCATATTTCTTTTCTAAACTCCTTATCTGAGATATTGATCAGATGATTGGTATTTTTTGGGTCATCAGAGCTATCATCTTCATTTTCTGTGCATGCATGGTGTTTGCCTACAAGGTTTCCCCATTGTCATGCTTATAGTGTGATTTTTTTTTCTGCATGTTATGGTGGGGTTCATTAGTTAGAAAGAGCACGTGGCCATAAAGGCTCTTCTGGAGCCTCTAGGAGACAGTTTTTGCTGGGCCCTTCTTGGACCTCTCAGGAGAGTTTCAGGAGACAGAAGAGTAGAAAAACACACAAAGGCAACATGTCCCCTCAGATTCTCCCAGTTGGTAATCTCCGCCATTATATTTCTTTCTTTTTTTTTTTTTTTTTTGTGGTTTTTGGGTCACACCCGGCAGTGCTCAGGGGTTATTCCTGGCTTCATGCTCAGAAATTGCTCCTGGCAGGCACGGGGGACCATATGGGACGCCGGGATTCGAACTGATGACCTCCTGCATGAAAGGCAAACACCTTACCTCCATGCTATCTCTCCGGCCCGCCATTATATTTCTTTATGTAGCTATGTTACCTGTTGCAGAACAACTCTTGATGGGGTTGACTGATGGAGGGATGGAGGATGAGGTCTTTCTCCTCTAGCTCGAACCACCGTCTGTCACCCTGTACAGCCAGTGGTTCTGAGGTGAATGCGGCAGGAATAAAGCTAACAGGCAGTCAGACTTCAGAAGATATCAGCTTTATTCCATCGATAAGGCTGAAGCCCAAAACTCCAAAATCAGTCCCAGAACAAAAGCCCCAGCCTTCCACAGACCCTTGCTTTTATACATCATAATCAGGTACCACCCTAGGGTGGGAGCAGAATGCCAGGTCACAACTTAGGGTAGGGCACAATCACGGATCAGGGTAGGATCAGTAACATAATAATCCCATGGAAATGTTTACATACACAACAGTTACCCTCCACCCTCCATTCTTCCTGTGTAACCTTACCTGATGGTAAGGTCTGCCCATTTCTGGGAGGAGTCTTTGCAAGTAACAAGGATTGCCTCAGGAGCAGGAAGAAATTGATTCAGGGGTTGATTCATGGATTCAGTGAGAGATGAAGAAAGAAGCAGCAGGAGAAGACATGGAAGAAAGAGGTTGAGATGACAGGGTTGACTATGGAACTAGCTTAAAAGGTTTTAAAGCTTAGGAGCCACGTGGTGGCTTGAGCCTAAATAAAGCTGATGTCTCCTGAAACCTGACTGTCTGTGAATCATTTCTTCATGGCTAACCTAAACCCTCAGACCCACAGGCTGAAGGGAGTTGGAGGAGTGTGGCCCAGGCTGGCAGAAAAAGGCCTCTCCATCCATCTCACCGTCATCCATCACCATCCAGGACAGTTAAACTACACAGTTATTCTTTTGTTTTGTTTTTTATTTTGGGCCACATCTGGTGACGCTCAAGGGTTACTCTGCACTCAGAAATTGCTCAGAAATCGCTCCTGGCTTGGGGGGATCGTATGGGATGCTGGGGATCGAACTGCAGTCTGTCCTAGGTCAGCCGTGTGCAAGGCAAATGCCCTACCATTGCTCCATTGCTCCGGCCTCATCTTCATGCAGTTATTCTAAATACTACATATAAGTGGTATTTGTGGGATCTTGTTTACTCCTTTATTGTGTATTTATTTGTGTATCCTCAAAGAGCTCCCAGAATGAGAAATCGATTCCCATCCCCTTATCCCCTTGTGGGGGGAGATCTTGGTAATATTTACCCACAGCAAATAATCCACACAGACAGGAGGGTAAAGGGGTAAAAAGGTTGGGAGCAGAGAGTTCTTTGTCAGCCTACTACCAGCTCCAAAAAACACCTGGAGCCAGCTAGTCAACTCTGCCAAAAGACCCTGAACACCTCGCTCCCAAACTATTTATTCAGCTCTCAATAGTGCCCCCACCTGGAAGGTCAAGGTGGGACAACAGGCAAAGAATAATCTTATAGAAATGTTTTCATATACAACAATATTATTCCTGATTTATCCTTCTTCTAGTTTATTTCATTTAACATAATACTTCCAGTTGCATCCATGTTGCAGTGAACTGTATGACTGAATCTTTCCTTACAGCTATGTAGTTTTCATCATGCGCACACGCACACACACACACACACACACACTATACCTTCATGATCCAATTGTCTGTTGTTGGACGTCTAGGTTGATTCCAACTCTTAGCTACTGAGTGCTATGATGAATAGTGAGTGGCGTGCAAACATCTTTTGGATAAACGGTTTTCTGTCCTGGGGATAGATACCCAAAAGTGGGATTGCTGGTCTTTTAACTAAGGCTCTGTGATTTAAAAGTTGCTCATAATAGTTGTGTCAGGCATATAATATTTCAACACCAGTCCCACCACCAATGATCTCTTTGCTCCACTTATGTCTTCGGTTCCCTCCAATCCCTCAGGTCATCCCCTTGGCAGGAATATAACACAATTATTATCATAGTACTTTCCCTAACAAACCTTAAAGAAATGGCAAATGGAATGATCTAAAAATAAATCGATAGTCAATTCATGGTGATTGTTATGATTTTAACCTGTGTAAATTATATCATTTAATACAAGATATTATACTACCTATTCTCATTTACGTAACTAAGCAAAGTTAAATGTGAAATATAGTTAGGCCTAGAAAAATACAAAGTTTTATCCTAAGAAAGGGAATATTGGTTTTATATCAAACATATTATAGACACTGCGTAAGTGTCTGCATTAATAAGTAAAAAATTGGGGCTGGGTGGTGGCGCTAGAGGTAAGGTGCCTGCCAAGGCGCTAGCCTTGGATGGACCATGGTTCGATCCCCCGGCATCCCATATGGTCCCCCAAGCCAGAAGTGACTTCTGAGCGCATAGCCAGGAGTAACCCCTGAGTGTCACGGGTGTGACCCAAAAACAAACAAACAAAAAAAAGTAAAAAATTGCAATAAAATCTCTGGATGTAGGGTCCATAGCAGTAGTGCAGTGGTTAGGGTGCTTGCTTTGTACATAGCCAACATAGGTTTGATCCCCAGCACCCTATATGGTTCCCCAAGCATACCAGGAGTGGTTCCTGAGTGCAGAACCAGGAGTAATATCTGAGCATCGCTGGGTGTGGACCAAAAACAAACAAAACCCAAAACACACACACACACACACACACACACACACACACACACACACACACAACCATTAAACCATCAGGCAGTATGACCCCAAAACAAAGCATCTCTATATGTAAAAAACTGATCAGACATAGAACAATTAGTATAAATGAGACATTAATTTATTATTAAAGAATCCCTTAGCAAGCATACTTTTTTTTTTGGTTTGTTTTTTGTTTTTGTTTTTGGGTCACACCCAACCACCCAACGCGTTCAGGGGCTACTCCTGGTTCTGAGCTCAGAAATTGCTCCTGGAAGGCTCAGGGGACCATATGGGATGCCTGGAATCGAAACAGGATTGAACTGTGTTGGCCGCGTCCAAGGCAGACACCTTACTGCTGTACTATGGCTCCAGCCCCAAAGCAGCATACTTCCTTAATCTAGTAAAGGGCAACCATATGCCCCTTAGTGAGTTCTATACTCAGTGCCACATGTTGGCAAGTTTTTCTGGTCTTTAGTTTTTGGGCTACACCCGGCTGTGCTCCAGGCTTATTCCTAGCTCAGCGCTCATGGGCCACTCCTGATCATATTCAGAGGACTATATGGGATGTTGGGGATCAGACCTGAAGGGGTGGCATGCAAAGCAAATGCCCTACCTGCTGTGCTATCATTCCAGCCCCTGTCCAGTCTTTTAAAACTTTATCAACATTTCTTTGCAAAATTGGCTTCAAGGCTAAGAATTGCCTGCCCATAATGCTCTGTATTGTTCCTTCAAATGTGAATAATCTAGTTGGGTAGAGATTTCCTAGTGGTGTTAATTTCATTGAGTTTTTTGTTCTTGGCTTTTAGGCCACACCTGGTGATGCTTAGGACTTATCTCAGGCTGTTTAAGGATCATTCATGGCATACACAGTGCCCAGGATCAAACCCAGGTCAGCTACTTGCAAGACAAGTAAGCGCCCTACCTGCTCTGGGTCACATTTCAATTGAGGTTTTGTACTATTATTTCTTCATTCTCATCTTATATGATATATGATATACATATATGATAGATCTGTTGTAAATATTTTTCTTTTTTTTATGTTGCTTTCAGTATTTTGTTTTTATTTTTGACATTTGTCATTATTTGAGTACAACGTGTCTTAAGAGTTTTCCTAACTGAATCTATTTTCACTGGCACCCCTCAGACATCTTAGATCTTGGTGTCTGTATTTATTCAATTTGGGGCAATTTTGTTTTTGGGTACATCTAGTAATACACAGGGGTTACTCCTAGCTCTGCTCAGGGGACCATATGGGACACTGGGTGGATGCAAAGCAAATGTCCTCCTACTCGTTGTAGTATTGCCCCAGTTCTTCTGGGAAATTCTTATCTATGATTTCTTCATCAAATTTGCCTTCCTCTTCTTCAGACACCAATGACTGTTCCTTCTGAACTAAACCGAGTTCTCTAGCATACTGTTCCTTTCTTTAAAAAAAAAAAGAGATTTGGGGCCCGGAGAGATAGCACAGCGGTGTTTGCCTTGCAAGCAGCCGATCCAGGACCAAAGGTGGTTGGTTCGAATTCTGGTGTCCCATAGGGTCCCCCGTGCCTGCCAGGAGCTATTTCTGAGCAGACAGCCAGGAGTAATCCCTGAGCACCGCCGGGTGTGGCCCAAAAACCAACAACAAAAAAAAAAGAGATTTGGAGCCAGAGTGATAGCACAGTGGTAGGGCGTTTGCCTTCCATGCTGACAACCTGGAAGGAGCAATTTCTGAGCAGAACCAGGAGTAACCCAAGTGCTGCTGAGTGTGGCTCAAAAAAAAAAACAAAAACAAATTACACACACACACACAACCCAAAACCACCAGAGATGACCTGTTCTTATCCAGACATGTCCCTGGAATACGTTTCCAGATTTGGTTTTTGGGCCACACATGATATTGAGGGCTTACTCTGGCTCTGCGTTCAGGGATCCCTCCTGGTGGTACTTGGGGGACAACAAGTGGTGCCAAGTATTCAGCCAGAGTCAGCCACAAGTAAGTCAGGCACCTTATATGCTATACTAACTCTCCAGTTCTGCAACTATCTATCTATCTATCTATCTATCTATCTATCTATCTATCTATCTATCTATCTATCTATCTATCTATCTATCTATCTATCTATCATCCATCCATCCATCCATCCATCCATCATCTATCTCATCTTTGCCAAACCCAAGTGTGAAGAAGACGGTACTCCTAAAAAACTAAATGGGTCTGCTTGTGGGAAATATAGGGGGAACATTTGTACTAGGAGCTTTATTATGTGGTGATGAGCTAATCTGAAGTGCACTATCCCTTTTCCCAAATTTAGTTGGAATTCTTTGCTGCTCTCATTTTCTGTTTTTGGGTCATACCAGCTGTGCTTGGGGCTTGCTCCTAGCTCTGAACTCAGGGGACCATATGAAGTGTTGGGGATCAAACCAAGGTCAGCTGTGTGCAAGGCAAGTGCCTTCCTCGCAGTCTTCTCGTCTCAGACCCCTGTTGATTTCTTCTGTCTCAGGCTCTTATTCTGCTCTTCCCCTGCTACTTCATCAGCAGAACCAGTCAAGAGTCAGGACCCAGACTCGCCAATGGAACTAGACAACTGAAAATTGAAACCAGATTTCATTCTTGTGTATTTATTGACCTAAACCACTCCTAGATAAAGAGAAAAAGAGAACTAGTTTGGGGAGGGGGGAGGAAAGAAAAGGCCCTAGCCCCTGTGGTGCCGTAGTGGGGAGGGTCATTTATAAAACTCATGCTCCTGCTCATCCTTCTTGATGACTGTCTTGTATGCTTTCTCGAAGTCCTTGGCCAGAACGATGTAGCGATTCTCCCTGACGGCCAACATCCCACTCTGTTGGGAAATGAGAAGTGATAAAAGGTTCATAAGGGCTATGTGTGGTTAATGTTAAAACGTAAAAATACTCAGTCTTGTAAACCTACGTTACCTCCAAGAAAAATACATTTAATTTTGTAGCCTAATGAGGGTAGAGGAAAACTGGGGCAGAGCCTGAGCTTGGGGAGGCAGTGAGGGAGCAGAGATTGAGTGCACAGAGGCCCCCGAGAGATCTCCACACCCAGATCCATTGCAACAACGTGACTTACTTCCTGACAGATGGAATTGATGTCGGCTCCTGAAATCTTATCTGGTCGGGCCACATCTGCATAGGGGAGTTAGGCAAACTGTTCTTGGTAGGATCTGAGGAGTGCCGGGTTGGGGCTGAAAGCCACTTTATTCCACATCACAGGCCTGGGTCTACCCCAGTGCCAACTGGACGGTGGCAAAGGGGACAAGCAACCCTCCTTCCCACCATGGCCCTCCTTTCCCTTCAAGAGCAGGATACAATCTTCCAAGTCCACCTCCTCAGACAGATTCATCTTGCTGGTGATGGTAGAGAAGATCAATCTCTTCTGGCGGCGGTCAGGGAGTGGAAATTCAATCTTCCGGTCTAGTCGGCCGGGCCGCAGCAGGGCGGGATCCAGGGTGTCAGCTCTGTTGGTCGCCATGATCACCTGGCACAACGGACAGGCTGCCTAAGACTTCTGTCTCCACAGCCCACCCCACCATCCCCTTTCTAATGCCCACACTATCCCCTCTCATCCTCAGCCCAAATTCCGAACCTTGACATTGACGTTCTGGTCAAATCCATCCATTTGATTCAACAGTTCCAGCAGAATTCTCTGAACCTCCCTGTCAGCTGGAGAGAGTAGTATAGTCAGTCTGGGCTGTCCTATGTAGCCATCCTGCCTGCTACCCGGGCCCCATTTGGGTGTGCATCACCCACTTACCCCCAGTCTGGGCATCAAATCTCTTGGTGGCAATGGCATCGATCTCATCTATGAAGATGATGGCAGGTGCGTTCTCCTTAGCCAGGCGGAACACGTCTCGGACCATGCGGGGGCCCTCGCCCAAGTACTTCTGGACAAACTCAGAGCCCACAACTCTGATAAAGGCAGCTGGGGACAGGAGGACATGTATTGAGGCCTGCTCAGCTGTGATGGCAACTGAGACTTGCCTGAGGACAGCCCTATCTTTGAGTGTCCATCCCCCACACCAGTAGTATTGCTCTGCCACACCAGGGCTTGGTCCAGATGTGGGGGAGGACCAGCCCCCTGCTGAACTCAAACCTTAAAAATTAGTAAAGGCAGGGCCCGGAGAGATAGCACAGCGGTGTTTGCCTTGCAAGCAGCCGATCCAGGACCAAAGGTGGTTGGTTCGAATCCCGGTGTCCCATATGGTCCCCCGTGCCTGCCAGGAGCTATTTCTGAGCAGACAGCCAGGAGTAACCCCTGAGCACCGCCGGGTGTGGCCCAAAAACCAAAAAATAAATTAAATAAATAAAAAATTAGTAAAGGTTGGAGTGATAGCACAGTTGTAGGGCATTTGCTTTGCATGCTGCCGACTTGGGTCTGCCAGGAGTGATTTCTGAGCACAGAGCCAGGAATAACCCCCCCCCCCCCAAACCCACCTACTAAGAGATGTGCTATCTGGGGGGGGGGGGTCTGACATTTCAAACACTGGAGTTTTAAAAATGCACCTATTATCTAGTAAGTCTATATGGAAAATATCGTGCCTTAAAGACAGGAAATAATCTGCGTTACTTTCTACTACAAGTACCCACTTTGAAAACAGTGAGTTGGGGGTCACAGGACTATCAGATGTAGCTGGAAACAGAGATGAAGGCATCTTTGTTCTCTACTTTTTTGTTATTTTAGGTCTAGACCCAACCATGTTTGGGGGCCACTCCTGGCTCTGTGCCTGGGAAACACAGTGCCAGGATCAGATCAGGCAAGCTCTGTACCCAGAGCTCTGTTGCCAGCTGCCTGTTTGTGACTGTGGGGGCTATTCCCAACAGTGCTCTGGGGCCTCTAGGGCTGCATCTAGCTCTCCTAGGGGTCAGAGGTGAAAAGGATGTGGTGCATGGGATCAAACTCAGGGCTATGTGTGTACTCATCACTTAAGTGCCACCTCCTTAGCTTTCTGAACCCCTTTAAAGAAGGGATACCAGAATGTCCTATTGGGGCTCACATTTAGACGCACTTCATTAACAGATTCCAGCACCAGTGGCAATGTGTTAACCTCTCAAAGTTTGATTTTGCTTTCCTTTGGGCCAAATCCTGTGATGCTTGGGAGACCACACATAGTGCTCAGGTACTGAACTCAGGTTATCCATGTGCAAAGCAAATATCCTACACCCTGAACTATCTCCCTAGTCCTACTTCAAGTTATTTCCAAACCACCAACTGATTTTCCAGGAACATCCCCAGGCCTGTCACCTGGCACCCCACGGAAAGAAATACTCCTGTCCCAGAACTTGGCAGTTTCTGTCCTTACCAAGCAGCCCCGTGTAAGCTCAGATGCTGACAAACCCCAAATGCAGACCTGACATTAGGTTCCAGCGTACCCTATGCCTGCTCCTAGTATCTAAACTGTTGAAGAGTATTTCTGAGGATGTGGGTTCCAGGGACCCCTACTTTCACTGGGACTGAGCAGTGCATCCTGGGGCCCAAGCTTTGAAACATCAAACCTTGCACAACAGAGCTGAGAATTGACAGGAGGGGCAATCAGGAACCCAAGAGACCCTGAAATTGTTCTCAAGAACTATTTTAAAACTAACTGAGGGCTGGAGCAGTGGCACAGCGGTAGGGTGTTTGCTTTGAACGCGGCTGACCCAGGACGGACTGAGGTTTGATCCCCTGGTATCCCATATGGTCCCCTGAGCCAGGAGCGATTTCTGAGTGTATAGCCAGGAGTAATTCCTAAGTGTCACCGAATGTGGCCCAAAAACAAAACAAACAAACAAAATTAAATAACTGTTCCTGAGGCTGGAGCAGTGGTGCAGCTGTAGAGTGTTTGCCTTGAATGCTGCTAACCTAGGACGGACCGTGGTTCAATCTCCCAGCATCCCATATGATCCCCCAAGCCAGGAGTAATTTCTGAGCGCAAAGCAGGAATAATCCCTGAGCATCACTGGGTGTGGCCCAAAAAGCAAAACAACAACAACAAACAAACTGTTCCTGGTGCTGGAGCACAGTGGTAGGGCATTTGCCTTGCATGTGGCTAGTTAGTTAGATCCCTGGTATCCCAGATGGTTCCCCAAGCCTGCCAGGACCAATTTCTAAGTGCAGATTCAGGAGTAACCCCTGAGCACCACTGAGTGTGGCCCACCCAACCCCCCCCCCCGCAAAAAACAAACAAACAAAAAAACACAAAGCAAAACAAAAACAAACTCTTTGAGAAAATATAGGGGTGAGGTGCTGGCCTTGAATGCAGCCATACCATGCAGTCCCTGGCACCTATGAGTGTCCTGCAGAGCCAGAAGGAAACGTTAAGAACAGCTAGGTGTGAGCCCAAACCACCCATTCACCCCCAAAATAAACTTTCGTATGACACCCCTAATGTGAGCTTCTCTATTTCAGCCTGGCCCCCACCACTGCATTCTACTGTCCCATAGTACTGACATTGTGGCCACATGCATGCCTATGTAAGAAGCCAAATTCCACAAATCAACATAAGCTTTGCAATGCTTCTGGGATGGAATCTGGCATTTCCTGTTGCCTTTCTTTTTGGGGGGAGGAGGGAAATATTCACTGAACCCATGACTCTGCCACCACTAATAGCTTACTACCCACTGGAGGAGAATCACCACTTAGATCTCCACTGTTGGGACAAGGGAACTGGGTGTCCATGAGAATGACTGTACTGCAAGAGGGTGCCTAGGACTTGAACCCCATAGCCTGTGCTCCACTGCAACATGCAGTCTTTGGAAGATGCTGAGCCAGGAGCAAATATGGAGCTACAGGAGGGGCGGGGGGGGTGGGTGGGTGGGCAGGTCCCGGGAGCACTGACGCACTTACCCGTCGTGTGGTGAGCCACGGCTTTCGCCAACATGGTCTTGCCGCAGCCCGGGGGGCCGTACATGAGAACGCCACGGGGAGGGTCGATGCCAATCTATACCAGAGGGAGAGTGAGGTCTGTGAGCTGGGGTGAGGCGTCACTCCCAATACCCAGAGGTGTGTTCCAGCTTCCTGGCCACTTCAGCCCCTCACCTGCTTGTAGAGCTCAAAGTGCGTCAGTGGGAGCTCTACAGCTTCCCGCACCTCCTGCTTCTGGATGTCCATGCCCCCGATGTCCGCGTACATCACGTCCGGCTTCTGGTCTGTGGAGACAGTAGCACTTGCGTTCCCACCTGCTCTTGTAGGGACCCTGCAGCCCTTCGTGACATTGCAGCGTATCCCCTTACCTGAAGTGAGCATCATGATGCTGCTGTCAGCCTCAGGGGGCAGCACATCCACCAGCGCGTTGCTGTGTTTGTGCAGGGCCACCGAGGCATTGGGTTTGAGAAGTTCCCGGTCGATGGTGCTTAGGATGCGCACGTAGTAATTGGAGCCTGGGGGAAAGAAGCAGGGACGGTGAGAAAAGTGGGGGTCGGTCTCAAGACTGGCCTCGTTCACTGATCTCAGTGTCTACAATAGGCAGGGGGCATCTTCCTCTCCAACCATACCTATTTTCTAGACTTGCGTCCTCCAGGTTGTCTACCTGCCGCCCTTCACACCAACCACTTCCAGGGTCAAGGTCAACGGTAGTAGAGCAGGTAAGGCTCTGGTCTTGTATGTGACCCATCTGGGTTTGATCCCCAGTACCACATATGGTCCCCTTAGCCCAGCCAGGAGTGATCCCTGAGTGCAGAGCCCCCTGAGCACTGTGGGGTATGGCCCAAACAAACAACAACAAAACACAGCAACTGCTTCCTTGTCTGTCCATAGTGCTGACTCTCACTCGAAGCTTCCCTCAGTGTTCTTGGATCTTCCCCCAAATTGTACAGTTCTTCCTGGGTCTGTCTCCAGTCCTCCATGTGAATGAAATTCACCCTGGCTCTTTCCCATCTTCCCACCACAGTGACCTTCCACCCTGCCCCTAGTCTCTCCAGCTGCTTCCATCATGGGCACTTCCCTGTTCAGCCGTCTTCTTCTGCTTCACCTTGGGCTTCCATTCTCACACACAAGCCACCTCAGTGAGTGCTACCCAAACCTTTTCCCAGCTACAAGTAATCTCTGAGTACAGAGCTAGGAGTAAGCTCTGAGTGTTGCTGGATGTGGCCCCAAAATAGAAAAACAAAACCAAAACAGAATGGAAAACAGTAGGCCTTACATAGTAAGGCTAAGTTGCATATGGTTTTCTGTGTGTGTGTGTGTATGTGTTTGTGTGTCTGTTTAAAGACAAAACACACCCATCCACATGTGCATACACATATTGTGATGGAAAGCATTTAAAATCTGTTTCCATTTCTGGATCAGAGACAGGAGACTCTGGAAAACACCATTACATTGTCGTACCTTGTCTGTCATTGACCCTAGCTCAATTTCCAGATCATGGCAGCTACCAGTTACTTAAAAACAGGGACCTGACCTCCCTTAACTCTCCCCCTTGAACACTCCCCTCACCAGACCTGTAGTAGAGCCCACGATGGCTGTGTTCTGGTCCACAGCCTCCAAAAACTGCCCAATGACCAGGGGGATGCTCTGGATCCGCTTCACCTCCTCCTGAGCATGAAGGAATTCCTTCTTCAGGTTCTTCTGCTCGTCCTTGATGTACTCCTCCTGCACCTCCAGGAACTCCAGCTCCTGCTGCAGCTTCTGTGGGCAGAGGAGTGATGCAGGGACGGGTGAGATGCAGCGAAGATGGGATGTGTGTGAGTGCTGTTGAGACCCCAGCAAGGGGAATGTCAAATACCTTGTAGCGGCTGTACAGGTCCTCCAAGTCCTCAGGCTCTGGCCCCAGGAAGGACAGGCCCGTCTGGGGTCTCGACACAGAGAGTGCTGGGATCTCATCCTACACCACAGAGGGAAACTGAGGTTGAAAGGGGTCCTTCGTGTAAAATTCTGCAGTCATTTCTCTCCCAACGGGCTGCTGACACCTAACTTCTCTAATAGGCAGAACCCCCTCCCTCAAACAGGCTCCTGATCTTCTCCAGCTCCCCAATACCCTTCTTAAGACTATAAACCCCCAATAGCTTTCATGTTCATACCTTTCCACCGTGTTATAGTAACTCATCAAAGCCCTTCCCTGCATGGAGGCCTTGAAGTCATGCAGCTCTCAAAGAGGGGTTCAAGTCTCCTGCCCTTCCCATCCGCCCCATTACCTACCCCATTTCCCTAACTGGAGGATCAGGGAACCTCTTCTCCCATTAAGTCCTTGTCATTCAGCATTCCAGGGTCCCCCAAATATCACTGTGCTGCATCAGAGACTATTCAGCACCCCGCCACCAGGCAGGGGCCAGGCCACCCTGGGACAGGACGCGACGCAGGTGCGAGCTCTAAGATTCATCCCGCGCCCAGAGCGGCTTGGAAAGGCTTCGGAGAAGCAATGCACCTCGGACGCCGCCCCCTGCCCCGGCCCCCGGCCCCCGGCCCCTACCGAGTCCCGGCTGCTTAATCACCCCTGGCCACCCATCCAGGCCGCAGCTCGGCACAAACTACAGGGGCCTTGGAAACACCCATCTCCGGGCCGCCGCGGACACTCAGCAGCCCCACTCGGACGGGCGGCTCTCGCCCCTGGCCCGCCAGTCCAGGGCCACCAACCTGAGCTTTCTCCACCAGGATGCCAATCTCCTCCATAGTGACCAAGCCACCGAATGCGGCCGGGCCCGAGCCAGTCACTGCTTCCGCCGCCGCTGCCGGAAGTCCCGGATCCGGGTGCAGTCTGGGAAGTGTAGTTCAGGCCGGGAACTCGTTCAAGCGGAGCGCGGGCTGGCCGGGCCCTATAGGACCGAGGGCCAAGGGAAGGCCCGGCTCCGGGCTCCGGGCTCCGCCTCCGGGTGGGCGTGGCGTTCTCCGTGCTTGCGCGAGGCCCCAGAGGCGCGCGTGCGTAGTAGTGCGCGGAGGAGCCCATTCCCCGGGCCGCGGCGGTCTCTGGTTGTCTGGGCGGTAGGGGGCGCTGTCGCATCGCAGTCGGTTCAACCGAGGATGTCCACAGAGTTATGGGAAAATCTGGGGAGCAAGTGTGTAGTGTGGGGCTGGAAGGGCTTTCTTGGAGATGTGGGGACCCCGTAGGAGTTCTGCACATGTTTATAAAGCGAGACTTTATAAACCTGGCTCTGCTCTGGGGGTGTAACCACCCCAGACTAGTGGTGACCTTGGACAGTGGGGTTGCCAACAGTGAGTGCCCTGATGTTGGCCCATGCAGGAGACTTAACAGCCCAGCCTGGACTTTCCATGCTTCACTCAATGCATCTTAGCGACATTCTGTTCCTCTTACAGAGACAGAACCAGCCTCCAGGTTTCATCCTCAGATCATCAATCACCAAAGTCAGAGCTTCAGGCTAGCTAGGATCCTTTGGTGCTTCTTACACCAGGCAGGGTGTTGTTAAATAATCCTGTTACTTTTTTTTAATCGGTTTCCAAACACAGACAAGTACACAAAGCATTAATGAGCAGTGGTATCTGCTAAACCAGTGCATCTCTTAAACCAGGACCCAGACCAAGAATCCAAACTCCAACCCCAAGTCCACAGAAACTCCCCCTATGCTCCACCACCTCGTGGTCCCCTCTACAAGTGATCATTCTCTCCATTTCCACACCCATATAGCGTGTACCATGTATGTGTCTGGCTGCTTCTGCTGAATGGATATCTGAGATTCATGTTGCTTGTGGGAATAGTTAGTTCATTGTCATCTCTGGTTTCTGTTGTGTGATTAAGGGGCAAGCTGGCTATTCTCCACTCTGGAGCAATTCTGTTCGCTGTGACTATTTCAGGCCCTCTCTTTGATGAATTGATGGGAATTACTCTCCAGAGTGGGATTTTGAGTTTTAAGGCAGATAAGTGTTTAGCTTTTCTAGACACAGTCAAATGGAATCAACTCTCACTCCCTCCAGCTATTCGTATAGCGTTAACTTAAACCAAGTTTAGATGTTTGCAGCTTAGAGGCCAATATTCTAGAGATGGTGTGAGAAAAGTAAAATTATTCGGGTGCTATCAGTCTGAGAAGATGGCACACTTTTATTCTCACCTCCCCCACCACCATCTTGCTCTCAGCATGTTCCTTTTCTTTTCTCTTTTGATTTTGGACCACACCCAGCTACGCCCAGTTTTGACTACTGGCTCTGTGCTTAGGGATTATTCCTGGTGGGCTCAGTGTACCATATGGGGTGCCTAAAATTGAACCTAGGTTGAGTGGATGTAAGGCAAGCACCCTACCTGCTACTGTCAGGTTGGTTTCTGTAGGGCTGTTCCTATACTGATAAGTCTGATGAGCTTCAGGGATCTTTTCAGAGGATCTGCTTGATCTTTTCCCATGATGCAAGGAGTCTTTGGGCATAAATTCGGGAGTTTTTCCAGAGCCCTCTTGCTTTTTCTCTCCCTGTGCCTCCCTTCATTTGTTACTGCACATGATACAACAGCAAAAACAACATAACTTCTTTTCAGAGCCCTGTGTCAGAGCAATAGCACAGCAGGTAGGGTACTTGATTTGCATTCAGCCAATCCGGGTTGGTCTTCAGAGTCCACCAGGACTGATCCTAGGGAAAAAGCCATAGAGGAGCGGAGCTGTCTCTGTGTGTCCAGAGAGACAGTACAGTGGCAAAGATGCTTGCCTTCTATGTGGCCAACTTGGGTTCAATCCTTGGCAACACATAGACACCCAAGCCCTGCTCTGCAAAGAGCAAAATCAGCTCTGAGCTCAGAGAAAAGAATCCATGCTAGATGTGGCCTTTAAACATAAATTGATTTGTGAGCCAAAGAGATAGTACAAGGGTTAAGGCGATTGCTTTTTGATTTAAGTGTGATTCTTGGCACCACATAGGGTCCCCCAAGCATTCATTGCCAGGAGAGACCCCTGAGCACAGAACCAGGAGTAAGCCCTGAGCACTTGCCAGGTATGGCCAAACCCACCCCAAAGAAATTCTTTTGTGAGGGACAGGATGGCTTCTTGTGCTCTCTGGCTTACGTACATTTATGTTATCTACCTTACCATTTCTTCTCTCCAACCCCCAAAACCCTAGACCCATGAACCATCTTCCCAGCCCCTCTTCTTGTTTACTTTGGGGGGGCAGGGTGTACCAGGGGACTTTATGTGGAGCCAGAGATCAAGAGGGCATCTGTCATGCTGCAAGTGCCTTAACCCATGTATTTGCTCTCTGAGTCTCTTATTTATTTCATTATTTTTAAATTTTAGGCCACACCCAGAGGGCTCAGGGATTATTCCTGGCTCTGCACTTAGGAATCACTCCTGGTGGGCTCAAGAGACCATATGGCATGCTAGGGATCAAACCAGGTTAGACATATGCAAGGCAAATGCCCTACCTGCCGTGCTATAGCCATGCCCCTCTTCTTATTTCTTTTTTTTTTTTTTTTTGGTTTTTGGGCCACACCCGTTTGACGCTCAGGGGTTACTCCTGGCTAAGTGCTCAGAAATTGCCCCTGGCTTGGGGGGACCATATGGGACGCCAGGGGATCGAACCGAGGTCCGTTCCTTGGCTAGCGCTTACAAGGCAGACACCTTATCTCTAGCACCACCTTCCCGGCCCCTCTTCTTATTTCTAACCCACATTGAATTCAGATTCAAACCTAGTGGGAGATTTTGGCCTTTATATTCCAAGCCCAGGACAGTTTTTTTTGCCAAGTTCACCTTTGGCTATGACAATCAATGTATCCCTTGGGACTTTTTTTTTTTTTTTTAAAGAAATAATGATTATACCAGAGAGATGGCACGGAGGTAGGGCATTTGCCTTGCATGCAGAAGGACGGTGGTTCGAACCCCGGCATCCCATATGGTCCCCTGAGCCTGCCAGGAACGATTTCTGAGCATAGAGCCAGGAGTAACCCCTGAGCGCCACTGGGTGTGACCCAAAAACCAAAAAAAAAAAAAAAAAAAAAAAAAGAAAAGAAAAGAAAGAAAGAATGATTACATATGGTACTGGAGAAATTACTGTGGGTAAGGTGCTTACTTTGCATGTGGCCAACCCAGGTTCCATCTCCAGCATCCCATATGGTCCCCTGATCTCCGCCCAAAGTGATTCCTAAGTGCAGTCAGGAATGAGCCCTGAGCACCACCAGGTGTAACAAAAAAAAAAAAAAAGGGAGAGTCAAGGAGGGTTTTTCTCACTTAAAACTCTTAAAACTCGGGGCCAGAGATATAGCACAGCGGTGTTTGCCTTGCAAGCAGCCGATGCAGGACCTAAGGTGGTTGGTTCGAATCCCGGTGTCCCATATGGTCCCCTATGCCTGCCAGGAGCTGTTTCTGAGCAGACAGCCAGGAGTAACCCCTGAGCATTGCCGGGTGTGGCCCAAAAACAAAAACAAAAAAACAAAAAAACAAACAAAAAAAACCCCCCCAAAAAACAACTCTTAAAACTCATAACTGGGGCCTGCTCAGGAGTAACCCCTTAGAGCCACTAGGTGTGCCCTAAACATTAGGTGTTTCTGGTCACAGCCGGCACCACTCACGTGTTACTCAGGGTCATTTCTGGTGGTGCTTGGGAGACCATATGGGAGGCCAGGAATTGAACCCGAGTAACCTCATGCAAAGCAAATGCTCTACCCACTATGCTATTGCTCGGGCCACTGAGTTCTGCTTCTTGTTTGTTCTTATTTTGAGGCCACACCTCTTAGTGCTCAGGGCTTACTCTGGCTCTGAGTTCAGGATTCACTTTTGACAGGGATTGAGGGACCCTATGGGGTACCAGGAATTGAACCCTCATTGGTCATACATAAGGCAAACGCCCTCCCCACTGTACTATTGCTTTGCCCCCTCCCCAGAGTTTTTATTTTTCCAAGCCAGACTTTCTTCTCTGTATCATTCTAATTTTTTCTTCTTCTATTTTTTTTTTTTTGGTTTTTGGTTTTTGGGCCACATGCAGCAGCACTCAGGGATTGCTCCTGGCTCTTTGCTCAGAGGACCATATGGGTCTGTCCTGGGTTGGCCACATGCAAGGCAAACACTCTACTGCTGTGTTATCTCTATAACCCCTCATTCCAATTTTAGTATATGTGCTGTCGAAGTGAGCACAAGCCAAGCTTTCTTTTTTTTTTGGTTTTTGGGCCACACCCTGTGACGCTCAGGGGTTACTCCTGGCTATGCACTCAGAAGTTGCTCCTGGCTTCTTGGGGGACCATATGGGATGCCGGGGGATCGAACCGCGGTCCGTCCTAGGCTAGCGCAGGCAAGGCAGGCACCTTACCTCCAGCGCCACCGCCCAGCCCCAAGCCAAGCTTTCTTAAAGTAGAAGGGCATTGAAACCTTTGGGGTTTGGGGGTGAGAATAGACATATCAAGCGATGATCAGGGGTTACTCCTGGCTCTGCACTCAAGAATCACTCCTGATGATCCTTGGGAGGCTATATGGGATGCTGGGCATTGAACTTGGGTTGGCAGCTTGCAAGGCAAGCACACCACCAACTGTGATATTGCTTTGGCCCTGACATTTAAACCTTTGAATTTAGAGAGTTTTTCAAGGTAGCCCCTCATACAGTTCACACACACATATACACATCAGTATGACTTCTCCTCCCTTCCATCTCCCCACTCCGCCCCACCTGTTGAGTTCCACCCATTGAACAGATGTGCAAACTCCAGTGAACTGGATTTATCTCCTGCTTCAAACCCAAGACTTTGTTCCTTTCACAAGAAGCCCGGAGATCTCTTGTTTTGAGTGAGGGGGTTTCCTGATCTGGGTCTTTAGGGGTCTGGGAGAGGCTGAGTGAGTCCAGGGACCTGAAGAGTAGTAAATTCAGACCCAGGAGCTGGGAGAGAACCTGCCCTGCATCCGAATGGATAGCTGAGCTCAGGGCCAGCACGCTGGCCCCATCAAGACAGAACATTCAGCACCCCAGGACCTTCAAGATGGAGCTTCACTGTGTCCAATTTGGTGTTTCAAGGGAAGTTAGAAAAACTCCACATGTGCCAGAGTGATAAGACTGTGGGCAGGATGCTTGCCTTACACACAGCAGATCTGAGTTCAATTCCTGACATCTCATGGTCCCATGAGCACTGCCAGAAGTAATTTCTGAGCACAGAGCCAGGAGTAATCCCTGAGTACAGTCATATTTAGTCCCAACCCCATAAAAGTCTTCTCTTTTGGGGCCATACCTGGGGTGCTCAGGGCTATCTCTTGGCTCTGTGCTCAGGGACACTCCTGGCAGGCTTAAGAAAACATATAGAGTTCTGGGGGATTAAACCTGGGTTGGTCACATGCAAGGCAAACAGTCTATCTGTAGTACCATTGCTCCAGTCCCAATTTTCTGATTTAAATTTAAATACTTCAAACCACCATGCAGGCTAAACAAAATACATTTGGGTGGCTTAAGCCAAAATACAGTGAGGAGGGCACTTGCCCTGCATGCAGCTAACCAGGGTTTGATTTCCGGCATTCCCTATGGTCCCCCTAGAACCTCTAGAGTGAGACCTGAGTGCAGAGCCAGGAGTACAGGAAAATGTGGCCAAAGACCAAAACAAAGACAAACCATCTGGAGGCTTCCTGCAGAGGAGAAGTGACCGCAGTGGAGAGGTGGCTGCTGGCCGAGGCTCACCCCCTCCCTAATTTTCTCCCACAGGCTCAGGGACAAAGAACCTCAGCTGGTGTCAGGGTAAGGTGCAGGGGGAGGAAACAGTGACTCAGAAGGCAGCACAAATGCAAAGTGGGGGGGGGGGCTGGGGTGTTAGGGGGGGGGCAAACAATTCCCAGCCTTGACTGTTTGCTTCAATACACTTTGACTCATTCCCCTGTTATGGTCTATGACTCATTTTTAAAGTTTTTATTGTGAACAAAGTGAATTATGAATCTTTCACAGTAATATTTAAGATACATAGTAACGATGAATCAGGGCCATACCCACCACCAGTGTTGTCCTCCCTTCACCCCTGTTCCCAGCATGCATCCCATATCTCCCTCTTTGCCCCCCAGACTGCTAGTGTAACTGGTCCTCTCTGTGTATAGCTTGTTGCAGATTGGGTATGGATTCTGTTGTATGACTCTTTTTTTTTAATTAAAATGTTTTGGTTTGGGGGCTACACCCAGCAATGCTCAGGGCTTATTCCTGGCTCTGTGCTCAGGAATTACTCTTTTTTTTTTTTCTTCTTTATTTGTGAGGAATTACTCTTTACAGAGCTCGGGGACTATATGGGATGCTGGGGACCAAATTCAGGTTGGCCACATGCAAGGCAAGTGCCTTCCCCACTGTATTATTTCTCCAGACACAATAGTTTAAAGAAACCCCATACACAATGAAATGCAGTGTACGCAGACACTGTATCCACAGACCTGAGAGGAAAACTACATAGAAAGCATAAACCCTTTCAAAGATACATATTAGTTTTGGGGCCATACCCAGAAGTGTACAGGTGTTACACATGGCTCTGCACTCAGGAATCACTCCTGGCAGGCTCGGGGACCACGTGAGATGCCAGGGATCAAACCAAGGTGAGCCAACATGCAAGGCAAACTCTCTATCCTCTGTGCTATTGCTCCAGCTCTTCAAAACTAGTTTTTTAAGGTCAGATTTGTTTGACCCCAGCCGGCAAGTGTGCTCTTTTCTTGGAGGAGGCCCTGGGCTGTCTCTGGCACCACTTTGTCCCTTGAGCCCCACAGAGTGTGATACCTAAGCCAGAATCATCCCCTGACCACAGCCTGTTCTGGCCTAAGAAACTTAAAACTTTTTTTGTATTTCTCATTCTTTCTTTAAAAATTATTTTTAATTACTTTATTTCAGCACTGTAGTTTGCATAATTGTTCACGATGCAATTGTTGCTGGCATTTAATGTTCCAGTACCAATCTTACCAGGAGAGTAGCCTGCCCTGCACCACTGTCTCCCGTTCCCCACCCCAGGCCCCGAGCCTGTCCCCTTTGGCAGGCACAAAATAATTTATTTTATATTGCTTGTTATAAAAAATGGAAATTTGGAAATAAGCTTCAGTGAAAGAGAATTTGTGAAAATTACTATATCTCACCATGGGGTCATTGAGTCATTGTTTGAGGAGTCACTAAGCTGTTTGTTTTTTTTTTTTGGGTTTTTGGGCCACACCCGATGACGCTCAGGGGTTACTCCTGGCTATGTGCTCAGAAGTCACTCCTGGCTTGGGGGACCATATGGGACGCCGGGGGATCGAACCGCGGTCCGTCCTAGGCTAGCGCAGGCAAGGCAAGCACCTAACCTCTAGCGCCACCGCCCGGCCCCTAAGCTGTTTGTTGTTAGTTGAGCTTCTGTGTTGTTTTGCTTATTGAGCTGAGTTGGCTTCTATGCTATTTTCCCATCAAATTTGGTGTGCTAGCAAAAAAAATTTTTTTAAGTTTTTATATTGGATCCCAACAGATAGTACAGTGGGTAGAGTGTCTGTCTTGCACACAGCCAAGAAACATCTCTGATCACTGGTAGGTGAGCCCCCAAAATAAAAACAACAAAGTCCATTTGGAGCCTAAGAGATAGTAATGCAGGCAGGATACTCGTCTTGCATCCAGCTGACCTAGGTTCCATCTCTGGCACCCCACATGTTCCCCTAAGCACCACCAGAAATGATCCCTGAACACAATGCCAGGGATTAGCCCTAAGTGCCACTTGGTGTTGTTCAAAAACAAACTAACAAACAAAAATGTTCGCATTTTAGTTATACAGAGTGTGAAATTGGACTAGAGAGAGAATATAGTGGATAGGATGCTTAACTCACACCTCAACTGGTCTCCCCAGCCTGGCCAAGAGTGATCCCTTAGCAAAGAACCAGGAGTAAACCCAGAGCATGGTTAGGTGTGGTCTCAAACAAAATCAAGAGTAAAAAACAGTACTAACTTTTTGCCCATTTAAAAATTACCTTAATTTTAAGTTTCCCCCTTCACTTCCTCCCTTCTGGTATTGTCCCTTTCTTGAAGTCACATTTGATAATGTGAAGTGGTGCTGGGATTGAACCTGGGACCGCACACATGACAAGCAGACACTCAACTAGACAGCCTCATTCCTGGGCCTGGTGATAACATCTTAGCTCTTTGCTTTTACCTTTCAGTTCTTTTTGTTTGTTTTGTTTCTGGGTCACACCAAGTGGTGCTCAGGGCTTACTCCTGGCTCTGCATTCAGAATCACTTCAGTCAGGCTTGGGGGACTATATGGGATGCTGGGGATTGAACCTGAGTCATCTGAATGCAAGGCAAATGCCTTACCACTGTGCTATCACTCCAGCCCCATCCCAACCAAGTCTGGAACCTCCCAAACATGTCCTGAACAAAGTACCAATCCATCAAAAAGGAGGAGGAAACTGGTGGTCTGACAGTGCCCTAGAATATCTGGACACTATATCCTCCAGGTATATCTCACCAATTGTAAAGAGCATAGGAAATTCTGAGCATAAAAGGAAGCCCTTTACCTGAGGTGGGGGCCACTCTCCTCCTAAAGGGGATGGCCCTGACCAGTTACTCAGCTCCGGTACTCAACATTTGCTTGACTGGTGATTTGTGCATAATAAAATCTTTTCATACAAAGCTCATTGTTTTGTGTAATCTTTCGTATGCTGGACCCTAACTAAAGGAGAGCAGTTGAGCATCTGGCAGGAGGTAGGGGAAAAGAAGGGGGTGGCATTTTTTCTTTTTATTTTTTTGGGGGTCACACCTGGCAGTGCTCAGGGGCTATTCCTGGCTCTATGCTCAGAAATCACCCCCAGCAGGCTCAGGAGACCATATGGGATGCCGAGATTCGGACCACAGTCCTTCTGCATGCAAGGCAAATGCCTTACTGCTGTGCTATCTCTCCGGCCCCAAGAAGGGGGTGACTTTCAAGGGGTTGCATGAAAGGAGGTTTTTGAGGTGAGAACAGTTCACACTGTCTATTTTGCTGTCATGTTTTTTGTTTGTTATTTGGAGGCCACATTAGTCAGTGTTTAGGAGTTACTCCTGGCTCTGCATTCAGGAATCACTCCTGGCAGTGTTCAGGGGACCATCTGGGATGCCAGGATTAAACCCGAGTCACAGCCTTGTACAAAGCAAGAGCCCTTCCAAGGCACTTGCTGGATCGCTCCAGTCCCTACGGTGTTGATTTCAACCTTGAACTTCTGGCTTGGAGAATCCTTGATTGTGTCATTCAGTGAAATTCTGAAGAGAGAAAAGACCTGGGTTGGGGACCAGAGAGATTTGAGTGGGACCCAAAGCCTGAGAATCTTAGACTTGCCTTGCAACAAGCAGACAGCAGGACCCGCCTACAGGAATCCCACAAGCAGCTTCACCTGTTCACCAGACTGGCAGATTTCCCCTAAAGAAATAGAAAAATAGATCATTCTTTGCAAATCCATTCCTGGGTTACCAAGTTACCATTTTGTGCTCCTTATCACTGTTGTTTGCCTTGGCTGAACTCCAGCCCCCTTAGTTCTTCCATTTCAGTCATTTTATGGTGTCAAATAATGATTATTTGTAACTTCATGGGGGACCTTATTTACAGTAAGTTATATAACAAAAGCAGAAGGTCATTTAGAACCAGCTGTGGCTATGTCCTGTTCTGGTGGTCTGAGGCTTGAGGAGGGCCTGGCTGGGATTCGGCGAAGAAGAGCCGAGAATTTAAGAGGCAACAGCATTGCTGGAAATGTGTCGATGGGAAATGACAGAGGGCAAAGAACTTGAACCTGGCAGTTGGAGGGGCTGGTGGGCAACTGTGCATTTTTGTGTGCGTGTGCCTGTGTGTTTGCATATTTGCATATAATCATGTGTTATCAGGAAGTCATTAACGAGACCATTATTCCACCAGTGTTCGTTTGCTCACTTGAGGGTGATCACCTGAGAGCAGGAAACTGTTTTCTGGGCTTCAGGCGAAGGGACTGTAAGCTTTGCTGATGTTTAAAGAAGATTGTTGTGGTGTGAGCTGAAGACTGTGCAAAATCTGGCTGCAGGCTGTGGCAGAAGAATGGAGGAAGGCAAGTTAGGGATGGTGGATCTCGTCCAAGAGAGCTGAGAAAGGCACAGGGGAATGAGAAGCTGCAGACAAGCAGGATGAGTTGTTGGTGTGTGTGTGTGTGTGTGTGTGTGTGTGTGTGTGTGTGTGTGTGTGTGTGCGCGCGCTCGCATGTCCTCATATGGGAGCTATTCCTGTGCTTAGTGATCCCCCCCCCCTCCAGTGCTCAGGACACCATATGCAGTGCTGGGGATACAAACCAGGGTTGCAGATGTTCTAATTGCATATGAGGCGAGTGCCTCAACCCCTTACCTCTCTCCCTGGCCCTCCGAGTGTGTTTTGAAAAGCTGATGTCCAGGACCAGAGACAGAAGGGGTGCGATTCATCAGTTGGACCTGACATGAAGGGAGGAAACATTATTCTTTGTCTTGTTTAGTTTGGGGGCTTCATACAGCTGTGGCTCAGGGTTCACTCCTGATTTTGTACTCAGTTGGTCCATATGGAGTGCCAGGAATCAAACCTAGGTCAACTTTAATCAAGGCAAATGCCCTGCTCACTGGACTATCTCTATTGCCCAGCAAGAGTCTTCTGATAAAGGTTCACTCTATCTTTGGTCTGTTTAAGAGCCCACTGGAACTATTAATCCCCACTGATAAAGAAAGAAGATTTGAACATTATCTCTATTTGATGACAATACGATGGTAAGAGAATCAATAGAAAGACTATAGGTGAACTTAGAAAAGAAATATGACATAAAAGTAATATCCAAGCCAGGAAGATAATGCAGCCAGCTGGAGGACATGGCTTGTGTGTGCCACCCACTCAGCTCAGTAGCTGACACTGGGGGTGTCACCCTGGTGAGCCCCAGCACCACCGGGTCTGAGCAGCATTTAGGCCCTAGGCCTTGCTCTCAACTGTCTGATCTGGTTGGCTGAGTATTGCCAGAAGAAGCCCCAGTCCCCCCCCCAAAAATTAATATGCACAAATGACCTTTACTACCCAGTTAGAAGAAACAGGGAAGACAATTTGTACAAGCGCAAGAAGGAATAATAACAAATACTGAAGTGTAAACTTAATTAGAAATATGTGATATGTGTATGGCAAAAATATAGTGACTGCTCAAAACATCGGGACTGGAGACAGTTTAGCAGAGGGCACTTGCCTTGCACATGGACCACCTTGCTTTGATCCTCAATATTCCATATGGTCCCCCAATATCCCCAGGAGTGATCCCTGAGAGCAGAGCCAGGAATAAGCCCTGAGCACTACCAGGTAAAAGAAATAAAAAATCTATAAGTGCAAAGACAGTGAATGGGTTTTGAGGGCTGTTGCTTTTGTTTTGGCCACACCTGGCAGTTTTCAGGGGTTCCTCTTGCTCAGGGTTGCTCCTAGTGGGATTTTTTTTTTGTTTTGTTTTTGGGCCACACCCGGTGATGCTCAGGGGTTACTCCTGGCTGTCTGCTCAGAAATAGCTCCTGGCAGGCACGGGGGACCATATGGGACACCGGGATTCGAACCAACCACCTTTGGTCCTGGATCGGCTGCTTGCAAGGCAAACACCGCTGTGCTATTTCTCCGGGCCCGCCCCTAGTGGGATTTTAGGGAACCATGTGATGTTGAGGATCAAACCTAGTCTTGCTAAACTCAATGTGCAAAAGTAATAAAATAGAGGTCTCAACATCTCAACTAGCACCATTCAGCCCCAGTTAATCTCCAGTGACTTGAGTAACCATTTGTGAGAGAACAATGATTACAAATTGACCCTATTGACCTAACTTTGGATAATTCCATTTGCTTTGTGTTGTAACAAACAATATGAAATAAGTTTGCTTGTGCCTGCAAGGGGGCAGACAGTGTGAATGGGTGGGAACTGGAGACACTAGCGGAGGGGAGGTCATAGTGGTGTTGGGATTGGGATTGGAACATTAAATGTGTGAAACAGCTGTACTATGAACAATTTGATAAATCACAGCTTTATCATTACATTTATTATTTTATTTATTTATTTATTTTTGGGGGTTTTTTTTTTTGGCCACACCTAGTGACTCTCAGGGGTTACTCCTGGCTCTGTGCTCATAAATCGCTCCTGGCTTGGGGAACCATATGGAATGCCAGGGATAGAACTGAAGTCCATCCTGGGTCAGCGCATGCAAAGCAAATGCCCTACCGCTGCGCTATTGCTCTGGCCCTTCATTAAATTTTTTTTGTTTTGTTTTTTGTTTTTGCGCCACACCCGGTGATGCTCAGGGGTTACTCTTGGCTATGCACTCAGAAGTCGCTCCTGGCTTGGGGGACCATATGGGACACCGTGGGATCGAACCGCAGTCCGTCCAAGGCTAGTGCAGGCAAGGCAGGCACCTTACCTCTAGCGCCACCGCCCGGCCCCTCTTCATTAAATTTTTTAAAAGCAAGTTGGTTTTCATACATACACAACTTTTGCTCCAGCCCTTTGGGCCATTTCTGCATTCAGGGATCAATGTTTTGTTTTGTTTTGTTTCCCCCCTAGAAGACTCACATATTAGATTCATATAATAGTGCATTCAGAATTAGCTTTTATAATGTAATGCATTACATTAATGTAATGCATCCCTCCCAAATACTTCACCAAAAATCATTTTATTTAGATATCTGAAACTTTATAACTTTTTGTTATAAAACCAAAAGAACAAGCAAGAAGCACTGGAGAGATAGTATGGCAGGGAGGGTGCTTGCCTTGAATGAAGCCCCAGGTTCAATACCCAGCATGCCAGAAGGTCCCCTGAGACTGTCAGGAGGAGTGATTCTTAAGTGCAGAGTCAGGAGTAACTCCTGAGAATCTCCATGTGTAGTCCAAAACAAAACAATTATTTTATTTTTTAAGTATTACTCCAACTTGATGCTTGGGGATACTTCCAAACAATGGTTTGGGGACCTGTGGTGCTGGGAAACTCAGGGGTCCTCTTTGCAGAGCCTATGCCCCTGAGCTATTATAGCCCTCTGAGCTATTATTCCCCAGATCCCAGCAATCTAAATTTTTGTATAATGAAACTACAAATATTAAAAACACAGTGAATTTTCTTATAATCTGAAAGTTGTTAAACTTTTTCATGAGTTGTTTGTTTGTTTGTTTTTGTTATATCCAGTGGTGCTCAGAGATTTCTTGCAGAGGACCAAGGCTTCCAGGGCTGCAGGGCTACATGCTGCAGATTCCCAAGGCTTTCAGGACCCAGCACTGCAAGGCTCACAGGGGCCTGTGGAGTCTAGCTGCAAGGTGGGCCTCGTGCCAACCCAGGGAAGCCAACAAATGAATAATCAGTTGAATTTGCTATTCTTTGTTGTTGTTTTTGGGTCATGCCCAGCTATGCCCAGGACTCATTCCTGATTCTATACTTGGTAACTCCTGATGGTATTTGGGGGATCATATATGGTGTTAGAAATCAAACTCAAGTTGTTTCCTTATCCACTGTGCTATCTCTCTGGCCCTAGTCAGTTAAACTTGTTAATAAGATTAGAAATGCAAAATATGGGGCCGGAGAGATAGCACAGCTGCGCTTGCCTTGCAAGCAGCCAATTCAGAATCTAAGGTGGTTGGTTCGAATTCTGGCATCCCATATGGTCCCCTGTGCCTGCCAGGAGCTATTTCTGAGCAGATAGCCAGGAGTAGCCCCTGAGCACTGCCGGGTGTGGCCCAAAAAAAGCAAACAAAACAAAACAAAAAAAAAAAAAAAGAAAGAAATGCAAAATATGGGGACCAGAGAGATAGCATGGAGGTAAGGTGTTTGCCTTGCATGCAGAAGATCAGTGGTTCAAATCCCGGCATCCCATATGGTCTCCAAGCCTGCCAGGAGCGATTTCTGAGTGTAGAGCCAGGAGTAACCCCTGAGCACTGCTGGGTGTGACCCGAAAACCAAAAAAAAAAAAAAAAAGAGAGAGAGAGAAATGCAAAATAGTTAATAAGAGCAAAATAATATGAAAATATGTTAATAAGACCATATATGTAAAATACTTGGAGGTATCATTTCTTACCTATCAGATTGACAACATACATGGGCAAAGTCATGGATGGGAGTGAAAAACAGAATAAATTGGTAATTTTATAGAGACCATTTTTCCTTTAGTTCCTAAATGATAGAGTTATCCCCATTTGGGGAAAACACCAGTGGTATCCAGAGGTTACTCCTAGTTCTGTGCTCAGCAGGACTATATGCAGTGCCAGGGATGGAACTGGGTCAGTAGCATGCAAAGTTGCTGTATTTTCTCTTGCCCAAATGATTGTCTTTAAATGCAAATTGGTGTACTGTAGTGATACTACAGCAAATAGGACATTTGGCTTGCATGCAGCCAACCTGGTTTTTATCCTTGGCATTCTATATGGTCCTTGAAGCCCCACCAGGGGTAAATCTTAAGTGTGGAGCCAGGAGTAACCCTTGAGCATTGCCAACCTCTTATAAACGGTATAAATAACTAAATGCAATTTGGTAATAGTGGAACCAAATCTGGATCTGGTGGAGAAATGGGCAAAAATGTGCTTGAAATATCTTGTCAGACCAAAGGCAGTTCCTAGAGGCTTTGGGGAATGGCATCAAATTCCAAAACTCCGAGTGTGTTGTAAATCCATAAACATATGATAATCAGCACAGGTGCAATAGTTGGTGATCTTCAGAAATAGCTTTCAAAGGGGTCAGAGCAACATCTTTATTCTTTTGGAGTTTGGGGTCCATCCTCAGAAGTGCTCAGGGTGACTCCTGGCTTTGTGCATGGGGTTACTCCTGGCAGTGTGAGGGACCCCATGTGGTGCCAGGGATTGAACCAGGCTTCCTGCATACCAAGTAGGAGCTCAGCCCTTTGATCTCTGTGTCCAGCTTGAACAAATGTCTTCAATCCCGAATGTTGACTTATAGACATATAATGCAAACATCTTACAGGCCAGCAAAATGTTGAAAACTATTTGTTATCAAGAGAGCCTTTTAATCGATGTTGTCTTGGACGGTATGCAGAAAAGAGATAAAGATGAGAAATGAAGGAATAAAACTCACTGTTCGCAAACAATATAATGGTGTTTGCAGACCATAAAAAAGAACTTGCAAGTATAATGACTATTGAAACAGTAACTATTATTGATTTCTCTTTCTAGAAGGTGCCAGGGGCACATTTCTGCTCCTCTATTATGTACAATGAAAAAATTTGAAAATGACACATCAGATATTCTAGGGAAGCTCGGGGAGGGAGGAAGGAAGGAGTACAAAGAGTTTAGAAACATCATGTGAACCCCAGTCTCTCAGTTCTTCCCCTACATCGGGAGGTGGGTCAGCAGTGACTCACCTCACAGCAGAAGGCATGCAGGCAGATAGATGCCCTTCTCACCTTGGGGTGGCCCCATCGGAGATCAAACAGGAGCCCCGAAGGCACCGAGCAGCTGAAGTGTCCTCCACCCTTCAGCTAGTGTCACCTGCCCCTTGCCTAGCAATAACAGATACCAAGAAAATGTCACCAGCTTCTGTGGGTGGTACCACCTAGAACTGGTCAATGGAACATCCCATAGTCATTGCCATGTCTGCTCGTTGGCCCAGCTCCACAGACTCATTAGTTTTGTTAGAGATGTAAACTAAGCTGCAAAAATTCACAGGAGCCCTGATCTTCCAGCTGAAATCTGGGGTGCCCTTGGAAAGAGGGCAGGCCGAGTCTGCAGCAGCCACTTCCACACCTCATAGCTACCGCCATGCTGGAGGCACAACTTCACTGCTTCATGACTAATCTCTGCAGAGACACCTAACCAGCAAAATCTCCAGGTACACTGGTTTGGGGATTGAAAACTCTGGGATCTTCTTGAAGTAGGGGCGAGCAGCCTCCCCTGCAACTTCCGAAAGCCCCAGAAGTCACAACCACATTCCACGGCTTCCACCTCACAAGCTCGGAGGCCCAGTTCTTCATAACCTGAGGGCTATGGACTAAACAGCAACAATTCTTCAGTACTGACACTCCAGTGGGAGCTCCATCAAATCAGATAGGAAAGTAGCTTAGAAGCCAGCTCAGCTCAATAAAGGAAAACAAGGCTCTACTAGCAACAAAGAGCTGAGTAGAATCTCAGACAATGACCAAGACCCCCTTCTGTGTAGCAGTTTCACAAATTCTCCTTCACTGAAGTATTTTTCCACAATTCCATTAGTCATTTAGTTATAACAAGGAATATAAAATATTTTGACTGCCAAAGTGGCAGGTTTGGGGTGATAGGAAAGTGGGGACTACTGTGGAGGAAATGTTACACCGGTGGTAGAATTGGTGTTGGAACATGGAATGCCAAAAAGGAACAAATGTCTAGTGAACAGCTTTGTAAACCATTAAATAAAGTCATTTTTAAAGAGATAATTGGTTGAGTGGCTGGAGCAATAACACAGAGTACTTGCCTTGCATGCAGTCAGCCTGAGTTTGATCCCCAACATCTTATATAGACCCCTGAGCATGCAAGGAGTACTTTTGGAGTGCAGAGCTAGGAGTAAGTCCTAAGCAATGTTGGGTGTGACCTGAAACCCCTCCCCGCCAAAATAAAAAAGAATTGGCCGAGAGCCCACCAGCCATGAACAAGCGTGCTTAGACGCTTTGAATGAAATGACCTGATGGGAGAATTAGTCCATACATCAGGGGAGTGCTTGCCTTGAATGTGGCTTGCCCCTCGCAGGGTCCCCAAAAGAGAATCAATTATTGGATACCCAAAACCAAACCAAACCCTCACTGAAATAGGTTATCTGAATAGTTATCAGTGAAGTTGGACTTATATTTTAAGAGTTATAGAGAGGGTGAGGAATGTAACTTAATGGCAGACAGTATTTCCTGGGAACTTAGATTCAAGAATCCTCGCAAATCAGATCCAGCCACCTGTAAACAGAAATACAGTCAGCCATTTGTAGCCCTAGACTCTGCATCTGTGAATCCAGCCAACTATGGATCAAAAACCCATATGATATATATCATTAGGCCTATGACCAGTGTATCTTTGGCAAACAGTTATAGACGTTTTCTTTGTCATTATTTCCTTTAAAAAATACCATAAGATGTGTTTAAGGGGGCGGGCGGTGGCGCTGGAGGTAAGGTGCCTGCCTTGCCTGCGCTAGCCTAGGACGGACCTCGGTTCGATCCCCCAGCGTCCCATATGGTCCCCCAAGAAGCCAGGAGCAACTTCTGAGCGCATAGGCAGGAGTAACCCCTGAGCGTCACAGGGTGTGGCCCAAAAACCAAAAAAAAAAAAAAAAAAAAAAAGATGTGTTTAAGAGATAGTACAGTAGGAAGGACATTAGCCCTCTGAGTCTACGAGGAGTGATCCATGATCACAGAGCCAGAAGGAAGCCCTGAGCACTGCCATCTTTGTCGTTCCCCCCCCCCCCAAAAAAAAGGAAGAAAAAGGAATGGAAGGAAGGAAGGATGTAAATAAAGATAGAAAGACAGGCAGACAAGAAAATCTAGGTAAAGTTGAAGAAATATAGATCACACCCAGCTGTGCTCAGGGATCACTCTTGGTAGGGCTCTGGTGGGGGGCATATATGGATGGAGCACAGGTTAGCCACATGCAAGGAAAATGCCTTAATACATGAGTCATCATCTCTCCAGTCCCTTAAGAGCTTTAATTTATTGTTTATTTATTTATTTATTTTGGTCAGCTGTGCTCCAAGCTTACACCTGGCTCTGTGCTCAGGTTCATTCCTGGAGGAGCTCAAGAGATATAAGGTACTGGGAATTGAACCCAGGTTGGCAAGCAAGGACCTTACCCATGTTGCTTTATTTCCCTGATCTAAGTGAAATTTTTGTTTTGCTTTGTTTCACTTGGGGGAGGTCTCAACCTCAGCAGCATTCAGTACTTACTCCTAGATCTGTACAAAGGCATCATTCTTAGCAGGCTCATGGGACCTTATGGGCACTGGGATCAAACCTGGGTTGGCTGCCTGCAAGGCAAATGCCTGTACTATTGCTCCAGCCCCTAGGTGAATTTTTAAATAATACAATGTTTATGGAATAAAAGTCAATACAAAAAAGGACAAAACCAAAATCAGATGATAAAATGGACAACTTCATTAAAATTGAGAATCTTTTTCATCAGGGACTGAAGTGATACTACAGCAGGTAGGGTGTTTGTCTTGCAGGCGACAGAACCAGCTTTGATTCTCGGCGTCCCATATGGACTCTAAAGTCTACCAGGAGTAATTTCTTTTTTCTTTTTTTGGCCATGCTCAGCGGTGCTCAGGGGTACTCCTGGCTATGCACTCAGAAATAGTTCCTGGCAGGCTCAGGGGACCATATGGGATGCTGGGAAATTGAACCTTGGTTCATCCTGGGCAGCCACGTGCAAGGCAAATGCCCTACTGCTGTGCTATTGCTCCATCCCTATCAGGAGTAATTTCTGAACACAGAACTGGAAGTAATCCCTGAACGCTGCCAGGTGCGACTCCAAAACCAAAATAAATAATAAGAGGGGCTGGAGAGATAATATATCAGGCAGTGTGCTTGCCTTATTCATGGCTGAGCCAAGTTCAATCCCCAACATCCCTACATGATCGCCTGCCTCCCACTAGGACTGATACCTGAACACAGGAAGGCTGAACCCACAGTGTGGAGTGACACTGCAGGCTGGAAATCGGGGTCACTCACAGAGATTGTGGGAGCTGAAACTGAAACTTTCTGAAACATCTGCTAATATCAACCATGGGGAGCTAGTTAGTTTACCACCGGAACCCCTTCGCCCATGCCAAGGAAGTGCAAGTGGGCAGCTAAAGAGCATCTCTACTAGCCCTGAGCATAGTTCAGAGGTTCAGCTGCAGCACGATGGGAAAATATTCAGGGACTTTTATCCAAGTGAGCTCCAAGGGGTGTTCAAAATAAACTAACAGAGCCAGAGAGGTAGGGCAGGCGGTTGGGCCCTTGCCTTGCATACTGCTGACCTGGGTTCTATCCTGGTACCATGTATGGTCCCTTGAGCTACACAAGGAGTGGCCTCTGAACACAGAATTAGGAAAGCTCTGAGCATCATCAAGTATGATCCTGAAACTAAAAACAACTGAGAAGGAGTCAGCCTAAAGCACTGCAGATGTGTAATTTCATTGTGTCCCATTCAGAAGACAGTGGAATACCAGTGGTTGGTCTCTGGAGGAGGCCCTCAGGGATTCTACAAGGTTCTTTCCTGCCCTGGGTGAAGATTTGAGGGCATGTTCCTTCTTAGCTCATTCTATGATTTATGATTTGGGTACATGTTCATATGTATATTGTATTTCAATAAGTCATGGAAACATGTCACTAGGAACCACATGGCAACAGTTGCAAGACAAGGGCCTTAGGAAAGGAAATAAAGGGAAAAAGAGGCAGCTGGGTGTGACTGATGGCAGCAAAAGGGTCCAGGCCAGCAAATGGTTTGAGTTCCTGATCCTGTCCAACAAACAAACCTGAGTTCTAAGTAGTAACTTAAACCTAGAGCCCTTTGGGTTGTCTTAGGTTTCTGGTCATTATTTCCTTTGAGGTGCAGAAGTCTATCTCTCCCTCTCCCTCTCCCTCCCTCTCTCTCTCCCTCTCTCTCCCTCTCCCTCTCCCTCTCTCTCCCTCTCCCTCTCCCTCCTCTGTCTCTTTCTCTCCCTCTCCATCCCTCTCTCCCTCTCTCTCCCTCTCTCTCCCTCTCTCTCTCTCTCTCTCTCTCTCTCTCTCTCTCTCTCTCTCTCTCTCTCTCTCTCTCTCTCTCTCTCTCTCTCTCTCTCTCTCTCTCTCTCTTGGGGGCACACCCAGTGACACTCAGGGGTTACTGCTGGCTATATGCTCAGAAATTGCTCCTGGCTTCGGGGACCATATGGGATACCAGGGATCAAACCCAGGCCCAGCCTGGGTCAGCTGCGTGCAAGACAAACACCCTACTGCTACACTATCACTCCAGCTCCATGCAGAAGTCTCTTAATTTGATGTACCTTCATTTGTTTGATCTTTGCTCCTACTTGATTGATCAATGGCATTTCATCTTTGAAGATGTCTCAAGGGGATGGAGCAATAGTACAGCAGGTAGGGCGTTTGCACGAAGTCTAGGGTTAAATCCTTGGCATCCCATATGGGCCCCTGAACCTAATCAGAAATTCAGTTCTTTTTCTCTTTTCCTTCCTTCCTTCCTTCCTTCCTTCCTTCCTTCCTTCCTTCCTTCCTTCCTTCCTTCCTTCCTTCCTTCCTTCCTTCCTTCCTTCATCTTCGTTCTTTCTTTTTTCTTCTTTCTTTCGTTTTCTTTTGTTTTTGTTGTTGTTGTTTTGGGTCACACCTGCCAGTGCTCAGGGGTTCCTCCTGAGTTTACGCTCAGAAATTGCTCCTGGCAGGTCGGAGGACCATATGGGATGCCGGGCTTCGAACTGCCATCCGTCTTCATGAAAGGCAAACGCCCTACCTCCATGCTATCTCTTCGGCTCCTCTTTCTTTTCTTTCTTTCTTTCTTTCTTTCTTTCTTTCTTTCTTTCTTTCTTTCTTTCTTTCTTTCTTTCTTTCTTTCTTTCTTTCTTTCTTTCTTTCTTTCTTTCTTTCTTTCTTTCTTTCTTTCTTTCTTTCTTTCTTTCTTTCTTCTTCCTTCCTTCCTTCCTTCCTTCCTTCCTTCCTTCCTTCCTTCCTTCCTTCCTTCCTTTCTTTCTTTCTTTCTTTTTTTTTTTTTTTGGTTTTTGGGCCACACCCGGTAACGCTCAGGGGTTACTCCTGGCTATGTGCTCAGAAGTTGCTCCTGGCTTGGGGGACGACCATATGGGATGCCGGGGGATCGAACCACGGTCCGTCCATGGCTAGCGCAGGCAAGGCAGGCACCTTACCTCTAGCGCCACCGCCCGGCCCCTCTTTCTTTCTTTCTTTCTTTCTTTCTTTCTTTCTTTCTTTCTTTCTTTCTTTCTTTCTTTCTTTCTTTCTTTCTTTCTTTCTTTCTTTCTTTCTTTCTTTCTTTCTTTCTTTCTTTCTTTCTCTCTCTCTCTCTCTCTCTCTCTCTCTTCTCCCTCCCTCCCTCCCTCCCTCCCTCCCTCCCTCCCTCCCTCCCTCCCTCCCTCCCTCCCTTCCTTCCTTCCTTCCTTCCTTCCTTCCTTCCTTCCTTCCTTCCTTCCTTCCTTCCTTCCTTCCTTCCTTGCGTCTTTCTTTTGAGGCAGGTCAGGAGGGAAACTGGAGATATTGGTGACCAGAAGTGGACACTGGTAAAAGGACAAGAGCTCAGACATGTGCTGAAACTCAATCATGAACACCAGTGTAACTGTATTTCCTTGTGTCCCGATAAATTATAAAACACAAAGAACAAAAATCAATCTGTCATTTAAGTGGAATTAAAACTTCTATTTCTGAACAAGAGAGATAGTACAGAGGGGAAGGTGTTTGCCTTACAAAAAGTCAATCTGAGTTCAATTCCCAGCATTACATATGTGCTCCCAAGCCCCACCAGAAGTGATCTCAATACAGAGTCAGGAGGAAGCCTTGACAAAGAAAATTCTCTTCCTCTAGGACATTGTCCTAGTAATGGTAGATTACTTAGGTACATTATCCTGCCATGGTAAATGGTAGGTGGGGCAAATTTGAGAAGCTTTCTGTGACCACAGAAAGTTCTAGCAGGCAGTATAGATTAGATATACCACAGGCAAGAGGACAATTGGGAAGTCAGCAAAGATAGGGAAATTGGAACCCACCAGTTATTTTTGGCTTTGTTTTTGAGCTATACTTAGCAGTGCACAGTCCTGCTAAGTCCTGGCAGGACTTGGAAACCATATGTGGTGCCAGTGATTGAACTCAGGTCAGCCAAGTGCAAGGAAAATGTCCCTGTTGTACTGGTGCCTGGGACCCTCCAAAGCTAAAGGGGTATTTGTAAAAAGCATCTTACAATCCAGGGGGAGGAGAAATCACAGAAGCTGAAGCATTCAGGAATGTCTGCAAGGATGTGTCATGTCCAATGCCAGAGGCTAGGGACCTAGTGTGAAGAAGAGAAGGTCTCCTGAGACAGGTGGGCAGGACCATTCCAGCACAGAGAAGTCAGACTGTTGGCAGGGTTCAGAGCAGGAAGGGAGATGCAAGAAGTTTTCTTTCTTTCTTTGTTTTCTGGGCCACACCCAGTGACGCTCAGGGGCCACTCCTGACTATATGCTCAGAAATTGCCCCTGGCTTGTGGGACCATATGGGATGCTGGGGATCAAACCCAGGTCTATCCTGGGTTAGTCGCGTGCAAGGCAAACGCCCACCACTATGCTATCGCTCCAGCCTCAAGAATTTTTCATTTTAAGAGGTTAAAATATGATTTTTTTAAAGTGGTTCCATTTAGTAAGGAAGTAAACAGTGACTATTACTAGGGTTGAAAGACCAGCCTAGCATCTCGAGAAGAGGGGACCACAGGTACCAGATTTCATGGGAAGGTGATGGGGGTGGGATGGGGTGAAGCAAGATGGAGTCATTTACTCCCAACTGGGCTCGAGACCCCTTATGCAAAGTCAGAATTGCTGGAAAACCCAAGCTGAACGTCAGGGACAAAATGTCCTGGGAGTCCCCAGGGTCCCGGGTGGCTACGAGCAGGGCAGGTCTGGCCCCAATGCCCTCTGGCAGTAGCAGGATGCCAGAAGCTGAGGAACAAGAACCCCTTGTTTGGGCTCAGGTACAGATGTTGGTGGCCGGTTGTATGTGGTTTCTGGAGCCATAAGGAAGTGCCCCCACCAGCTACATCCGGGGTCCGAGTGTAGATATGATATGAAATAGGACGCCATGTGCGTCATGCCACAGAGACCCCCCAGGCTCTGAAAGGAGTAAGAAGAAGGACAAGAATGACATTGAGAGCATGGAGAGCTCCCACTCCCATTTCTGGGTGCACTGGCTACAGAGCGGAATGTCAAGATTTGAATTTGTTTGTTTTGGTTTTGGGGTCACACCTGGCAGTGGTCAGGGTTTACTCCTGGCTCTATACTCAGGGATCTTTCATTGGGGGGGGGGCTCAAGGGACTGTATGGGATGTCAGGAATTGAACCCGGGAGGCACATACAAAGCAAATGCCTTTATCCACTGTGCTATCAGCCCTGAATGTCAGCCAGAATTTGAGAGCAGCAGTTTCTGGTCTCAACCAAGGGGGTGAGAATCAGGACTAAGAAGTGACTGAGGAGCAGAATCACACCCCCAGGCTTGTCCTCATTCCCCTCTCTGCCTCCCACTTCTTCCCATTTCTCTGCTTTCTGATTTGTTTTTGTTTGGGGCCATACCTGAAGAAACTCAGTACTGACTTTTTTTTTCATTTTTATCATTCAGCATTTATTGTGAGGCACTGAGAACAAAGCCCGCTCTAGTTTATTTGACAAGTAATTTTCTGATTGAATTGCATGTAGAGACTCCAACTAGAAACATTGCCTGAATTACGTCTCTTAATTGCTGTGAAGAAAATTGCTCTGTCTATGCAACTGAGCTTGAGTATGCATGCTGCTGCCACTGTCCCAGGCCAGTATTCCACTTCCAGGGTCTCTGTTTTGTTGCCTCTTAAAACTACTTCTTTTTATTTCTTCTTCCTTCCTTCCTTCCTTCCTTCCTTCCTTCCTTCCTTCCTTCCTTCCTTCCTTCCTTCCTTCCTTCCTTCCTTCCTTCCTTCCATCCTCCCTCCCTCCCTCCCTCCCTCCCTCCCTCCCTCCCTCCCTTCCTTCCTTCCTGTGCTGACTCTTGAATCTGTGATCAGGGATCGATTCTGGTGGTGCTGATGGAAAGGGAAACACATAAGGGATGCCAGGGATCAAACTCACCTGCAAGGCTAGCACGTTCCCCACTGTCCTATCTCTTGGATCCAAAGATTCAGGCAATTTTGCAATCTACCACAGATCAGGCATTTAGACCACTCTCTCCTTCCCACACTGGACCTCAGCGCCAAGCCTACCCACCAACCCTACACTCTCCTAGGATGTCCCACATATACTGCGGCTTTCCTGGGTTTGATCTATTTTTGTTGTTGTTGTTTTGGGCCACACCCGGCAGAGCTCAGGGATCACTCCAGGTGATGTTCAGGGGTATCTCCTGGCTCTGCATTCAGGGATCACTTCTGGTAGTGCTGTGGGATCATATGGGATGCTGGGGATTGAGCCCCAGACTTGTGCAAGGCAAGTGCCCATCCCTGCTGTGCTGTTACTCACCCCATCCAGGTATTTGTGTGTGTGTGTGTGTGTGTGTGTGTGTGTGTGTGTGTGTGTGTGTGTGTGTGTGGTTTTTGGGTCAAACCCAGCAGTGCTCAGGGGTTACTCCTGGCTTCATGCTCAGAAATTGCTCCTGGCAGGCACGGGGGACCATATGGGATGCCGGAATTCGAACCGATGACCTTCTGCATGCAAGGCAAACGTCTTACCTCCATGCTATCTCTCCGGCCCTCCCATCCAGGTTTTTATCTGGTCTGTTGACTATAGGGCTGAGCCTTATTACTCCTAGGGCTCCTGTCTTGGGTGGGGATGTCTGAGACCCCACCTGCTTGGTTACCCAGAGGGCCAGGCCTTGGCGATAAGAAAGGAGGAGCTGTGGGGGCAGCAGCTGGTCGGGTGTTGTCTGAAGCTTCTCAGGCTTTCCAGCTGCTGTTCCTTGGGGTCACTCCCCAGCAAACAGCACTAGTCAAGAGGAGGAGCCCCGACCTTACAACATCTTCACTAGCTCTCAGTATCTCCCTGATTTGCAACCCAGACCCCTCTTCCCAAGTCCAGGCAGATTCTGGGAGGTGACGGGAAGCACCTGCCCCTTCTCAGGGCCAGAGGTAATAGAAAGAGAGAGAGAGAGAGACCCTAAAAAAATACCAAACCCTCCCAGAAAACAAATAAGTCTCCAGGATATGAAACCTTGACCTTTGGTTGCAAAACAGGGGATCATGTGGTGGGGGCAAGAGTGCTGCAGGACCTGGGGTGCTTTGGTGGTTACTTTGTCCCTCAAGATCATAAATAAAAATCAGTGCTATCAGAATCTTGAAAAAGTTAATTAGAAATTAACTTCTCCAGGAAATGAAAGCTCTTGACTGCGTGGAACTGGAGTAGGAGCTCCTTCCTCCTCCACACGAAGCCCTGTCACCCCTTTGCTCCCCGAGGGGGGGGGGCTGCCTCCCTCACTGGTCCTGGAACTTTGATATCCCCTTCTGCAGGGCCAGTTCTGGCCCCTGCTGGCAGTTGAGGTCCCCTGGCTGATTAGATCCCTGGTTGGATTAGATCTTGGGTCCAGAAGTTGGAAACAGGATGTAGAATGGAGATTGGGGGTGGGGGGAGGCATCTTGAAGCCACCAGAACCACCTGGATGTGGGCCCTTCTTATTGCTTGGCAGGAGTCAAAGGAAAACATTGGCCCATTGAAATAACAAAGGAAAACACAAGCCATCTCTGCCCTGCTCCTGCCCTGCCCCCAGCATACCCCAGCACTTCAGACCAGACATCCTCTGTATGCCCACCACCCAGCCAGTTTCCCAGCAGGGCTCATGAGCCTCCCAGAACCACTTAGCCTCTGCCCTCCCCAAGCCATCCTGAGCTCCTGAGCCTGAGATAGCGCCTCCTCCAGGAAGTTGGCACCTTCTTCCTGGCACATGGCCCAGGGCGTGGCCTAAGAAGCCCGGACACCTCAATATATAGGCCTGTGCAGAGGCCAGCACAGTAGCTCCAGGGACCTGCAGGTGAGCAAGGGCCTTGGGAAGTGGGCACCAAGTCCCCTGATCCTCACTTGCCTGGCCCTCCTCTGCCTGCCCCAGACCAACGCGACCTGCCTCACTCACACACACACAGCCCTCAGCTCCGGGGTGCCCAGCAGCAGAGTCTTCTGTCCCCTTGGGGTCTGTTCCCAACAGTCCTGCCTCCTCTGACACTCACCGCCTTTCTCCTCTGCAGAAATGGGTCCCCTGTGGAGCTGGTGGACGCTGTGGGCCGGAGCTGTCCTCCTGTGGGGTAAGTTAGACCCACACCCTGTTAGCTCTAGCCTGGGGTCTGCCCACCTATGTTGCTCCCATCACAGACCCACCCCAGTGGCCTCCTTGAGGCTGGCTGAGAGCACATCGAGGACTCCGAGGTCCTGCAGAGAAGTCTGGTGGAAATCTCCTTTCTATGTCCCTCTGTTCTGCATGGATACAAGTGCGATTCTAAGTTGAAGTTGGCCAGGAAGGACCCTCCACTTTCTTAGTTTTCTGCAAACCTACTCAGGTTTGCACTCAGGGTCATTGATGGAAGGGCCTAGCACTCTATTCTCTAGGTTTCTATAAAAGATTCAAGGTTTGGAAGCCGGAGAGATAACACAGCGGTAGGGCATTTGCCTTGCACATAGCTGATTCAGCACGAACAGTGGTTCGAATCCCGGCATCCCACATGGTGTCCCCCCACCCCCCTCTCACCATGCCAGCCAGGAGTGGTTTCTGAGCTCAGAGCCAGAAGTGTCCCCTGAGCACCATCAGGTGTGACCCAAAAACCAAAAACAATAAAAAAAAAAATTGAGATTCAGGGAGGCAAGAGAAGCCGGAGAGCCCAAACCCTCAAGTCATCAGGCAACACTATTTCAGACCACTTTGAAATGTCATTGTCTCCAGTGTCCAGACTCCACAGGACACTGAGATGTCCCTCAAGACTCCCCTTATTTGACAGATCCCCCATTATAACCCCCACATTTTCTCCAGACTCCTTCCACTCTCCCTCCTCTTCCTAGTGGGGTATGGAAAAATCTTCCCACTGGTCTATTCTCAGAGATGAAGTAGCTCCACTTCCACTGTGGCCTTCCCACACCCCCAGGTTTTCCTACAGATAAAAATTCAAGAGCAGGGACCCAAGCCCTGCCAACGGGGGGGTCTTGATGTGCTTAAAGCAGATTCTGGCTAGAGTCTCTCATGGAAGTTCATTAGTCAAGTTCTCTGGGAACAGGGTGAGCTCTAGCATTAAAAACAAAAATTAGCCTGCCTGTAAGCCATCCTCATAACTGACCCAAACACCCAGCTTTGGATGGAGTGAGAATGCTTCAGTTGGCATGTTGCCCGCCCCCACTCCCCACTTGTCTGGGCAGCCTGACATTGTGAGCACTGCTTTTCAGATCCCTGCACAGGGCCTGGCCTGTGTGAGCTCCCAAGTTCGATCCCCAGCACTGATTAAAAAAAAAGTGTGGGTAATTATGAGAAATGAAAGTCAAAGAACTGGGTGCTGATTAATGAGGAGAAAGAGAAGAGAGGCAGAAAAAACATGTTAGAAAACAGATGCTTTGGGGGCCAGCATGGTGGCGCTAGAGGTAAGGTGCCTGCCTTGCCAGCGCTAGCCTAGGACGGACAGTGGTTCGATTCCCCCCCCCCCCCCCCCCCGTGTCCCATATGGTCCCCCAAGCCAGGAGCGACTTCTGAGCGTATAGCCAGGAGTAACCCCTGAGTGTTACCGGGTGTGGCCCAAAAACTAAAAAAAGATAATAATAATAAAAATAAAAAAGAAAACAGATGCTTTGTGGGGGGCATCCCAAGCTGTGCTTGCAAGGGCAGGCCTCATTCCTGGCCAGGCAAATAGTTGAGTCCTTTAGCCCAGTCATAAAGAACATTAGAGCAACCCTGAGCTATCTCCCCGGTCCCCCCGAAAATATTTTTCCATATCATCTATTCACAGTCAAAGGTCACTTCTCAGGGGTGGTGGTGGTGCAGGGAACTTGAATAAGATGAGCCAATGACTGTCCTCCCTCCCTCAACCTCCACAGCAGGCTTGACCCAGGAGGCTGCTGTGAACCCCAAGAATGCGGGGGGACAGGAATTCCTGGCGGCCTTCCTGCAGAACTACGAACTCGACTACAGCCAGGCCAGCCTCCACCTCTTCCTTACCAGTATGTCCGACCAGCCTGCCGCCGTAACTATCCTCAGCCAGGTTGACGGCACCTCACAGAAGGTCACCGTGGGCCCCGGCCAGTCGGTCATGGTCAACATCAGCACGAAGGCCGAGATGACGGGCAGCACGACCTTCCGGAGCGCGGTGGTGGTGCGTGCGGACCGTGCTATCTCCGTGCAGGCCGTCAACGTGAAGCCCAAGACGGCCGAACTGACGCTGCTGCGACCTGTCAGCGCCCTGGGCACCGAGTACTTCGTGCTCACGCCGCCCAGCGTGTCGGCCAAGTACGTGAAGGAGTTCGCGGTGGTGGCAGGTGCCTCGGGGGCCGAGGTCCGCGTCCAGCTGAAGGGGGCTGTCACCTTCCAGGACACGTTCTACCCAAAAGGCCAGGTCCTGAACGTCATGCTGCAGCCCTATGAGGTGGCCCAAGTCCAGAGCGATGTGGACCTCTCAGGGTCCAAGGTCACGGCCAGCAGCCCCGTGGCTGTCTTCTCGGGCCACAGCTGCACCCAGAAGCACACGAGCTGCAACCACGTCGTGGAACAGCTGCTGCCCACGTCGGCCTGGGGCACCCGCTACGTGGTGGCCACCCTGGCCTCTCAGACCCGATTCGACCTGGCCTACGTCCTGGCCAGCCAGCCCACCCAGCTGACCTTCAACCACGGGGGCACGACAGGCTCCCGCGGGCTGAAGGAGGGTGACGTGGTCCAGTTTGAGATCCAGCCCACCCAGCCCCTCTACCTGACAGCCGACGTGGGCATCCAAGTGCTGGTGTTCGGCACAGGAGCCAAGAGGGACTCCGTGACCTACGACCCCTATCTGGCCCTGGTGCCCGACGTGGCTTCCTACTGCACTTCCTACGTGGTGAAGAGCATGCCAGGCGCGAACGGGGTGGCGCTGGTTGTGGCCCCTCAAACAGCCGTGAACCAGCTGACTGTGGATGGACATGCCCTGGGGGCCAAACTCAACTGGAGCCCCGTCCCAGGCAGCGAGTTCTCCTATGCCGAAGTGGACCTGGGCACGGAGAACAAGATCCACCAGGCCCAGGCCGCCTCCGCCTTCGGACTGCTCACCTTCGGGCTGGAACAGGCCGTGGGCTTCGGGACTTCTGGTGCCTGTAGCTCCAGTGAGTGATGAGATGGGACCCCTCCCTGCCCCCTGCTCTTGTTGGCTTCCTGACTAACCCTAAACCCTGACTTCCCAAATCTTCCCCCATCTCCTTCAGACTTTCCCACCCTGCCCTCTGTTCCAGCCCCTCAAATATCCTGAACATGGGGTCCCCGTTCTCAGCAGCACCAGCCCAAAAGCCCATCCCCATGTCTGGCATCTTGCTTGTTCTGTGGGTCCTAAGGGAGAGCCAAGGAACCAAGAGGGGTATTTGGGTGTGGGGCCAACTGGGCAGTTTCTTGACTAACAATTTGGAAACTGCGTTTATCTGTTAGGGAGCACACACAGTAGTCCAAATGGGACCAAGTGGTCCAATATCTTGTCTCCTATTTTCTTCCTTTTTTTTTTTTTTTGGTTTTTGGGCCACACCCGGCGGTGCTCAGGGGTCACTCCTGGCTGTCTGCTCAGAAATAGCTCCTGGCAGGCACGGGGGACCATATGGGACACCAGGATTTGAACCAACCACCTTTGATCCTGGATCGGCTGCTTGCAAGGCAAACGCCGCAGTGCTATCCTTCCGGGCCCCTGTCTCCTATTTTCTGTCCTTTCACAAGGACCTGAATGATGGACTGGAGGGGATAGTACTGGGGTGAAAGTGCTTGCTGTGCATAAGACTGACCTTGTTCTATCTCTGGCACTACATAAGACCTCCTGAGTACTGTCAGGTGTGATCCCTGAGCACAGAGCCAAGAGTCAGCTCTGAGCACCTCCAATGTAGTCTCCAAAACCAACCAAATAAACAGGAAAAAAAAAGTCATGAGTGGGAAGGCCAGGGAAGGGGGGAAAAGAGGGAATGAAACCTCCACAAATGAGCATTTTTACTTCCTGCTCTTTCTCTTTGCCACCTTCTAGTGATCAAACCTCCCCTTCCTTCCCCCATTAGCAATCCTGGGGCTCCTCACCCAGCCCCTGAGGGTCCCCGTCTGCTGCACCTCCTGACTGTGCTTCCCCTTCTCCTCTGTAGCCCCACTGTCCCCAGAAGTGGCCTCCTGTGATAGTCTCAAATGTCCTGCCGGGCAGCACTGCGAGGTGGTGGAGGGCGAGGCTCGCTGTGTGGCGGACTTGGCGGTCACCTGCCGCATCCAGGGGGACCCCCACTACACCACCTTTGACGGCCGGCGCTATGACATGATGGGTACGTGCACCTACACCATTGCCGAGCTGTGCAGCGAGGAAGGCGACCTGCCGGCCTTCAGTGTGGAGGCCAAGAACGAGCATCGCGGCAGTCGTCGTGTGTCCTACGTAGGCTATGTCACCGTGCGTGCCTATGGCCACTCAGTATCACTGGCACGCGGGGAAGTCGGCTTGGCCCGGGTGAGTGTCCTCCCGTGAGGCATATGGATGCAGGAATGCAGAGTCCTGGTGGGCCTTGGGCATGGGGGCTGGGGAAGAGGGATGCAGGGATCAAAACATCAGTGGCAGAACATGAATTTCCTCTCCTTTTTACTAGTCTCCAAATCTCTTTAAGGATGAACAGAGAGTTAGAAAACAGAAGTTTTTGTCAATGATGATTTGGGTTGGGGAGGGTTGTTTCCAACTCTGGTGTTGGAGTCACCAGGGAGGATCCTAGACCGAAAGTGCTCTGGGGACCATGTGGTACTAGATATAGAACCTCAGCTAGCAGCATGCAAAGTATGGGACTTGAATTCTGTACTATCTCACTGAACCTCACCCCTGAAATCACACTTTTGATTTTGTTTGTTTTGGGGCCACACCTGGTGGTGCTCAGGCTTTACTCCTGGTTTTGTGCTCAGAAATCACTCCTGGCAGGCTTGGGGGGCTGTCAGGGCCAAGCACAGCTTCAATAAGAGAGGTTTAGAAACTGGGTTTGGGGGCCGGGCGGTGGCGCTAAAGGTAAGGTGCCTGCCTTGCCTGCGCTAGCCTTGGACGGACCGCGGTTCGATCCCCCGGTGTCCCATATGGTCCCCCAAGCCAGGAGCAACTTCTGAGCGCATAGCCAGAAGTAATCCCTGAGCGTTACCGGGTGTGGCCCAAAAACCAAAAAAAAAAAAAAAAAAGAAACTGGGTTTAATTGAGTAAGAGGCAAAGCAGCAAGGCCAGAGGCCTTACAGCCAACCCATAGGCTGAGATAGGGACCAGGGCAAGGGGTCAGCCAGGGAGAGGACCAGATAAAAGGGAACAGTAGGATAAGTGGCAAAGGCAACAGAAGCAAAGAGTTCAGCAGTTTCTCCAGCAGTTCAACAACAACCATCCAGCAGCAGCAGTCTGGCAGAAGCAGAAAACCGTCTAGACTGCAGACTGGGGTTTATATAGTCCTTGGTTAGCTGACCCCAAATGGAAGTTTCTAGGAGCCCCTTCTGATTTCTTTAACTCTTAAATGGACAGGACCCCCTTATGGCTGACCAGGGATCATAAGAGTCTGTGATCCCTTAGAGGGGACCATATGGGGTGTGGGGATGAAACCTGGGTTGGCTTCATGAAAGATAAACACCCTACTTGTGGTGCTATCACTCCAGTCCTTTTACTTTTTGTAAGAGGCCCTAGGCTGAGCTCTGAGGACTTGACAGGAGGCTGCATTAGACCCCTGGGGAATGGCTGGAATAGGGCCCTGGCTTAGAGGGAGGAGGGGACAGAGGATCATGAGAGCAGGGGGCACCACTGAAGTGAAACCCACAGAATGTGAACCCTGCTCCCCCATATTCCTCTGCAGATCGACAGCCAGCGCTCACGCCTGCCAGTCTCTCTGGAGAATGGCCGCATGTACGTGTACCAGAGCAGACGCCGGGCCATAGTGGAGCTGGACTTTGGGTTAGTTGTCACCTATGACTGGGACTGCCAGATGACTGTGACCCTGCCAGCCAACTTCCGGGATAAGGTGTGCGGCCTGTGTGGCAACTACAATGGCGACCCCCAGGACGACTTCCTCACGCCTGACTGGGAGCAGGCGAGCAGCGCTGCCGAGCTGGCCAGTAGCTGGCGGCTGGATGACGGAGACTACCTATGTACCGACGGTTGTGAGAGCGACTGTCCCTCCTGTACCCCTGGCCAGGCTCAGCACTATGAGGGTGACCGGCTCTGTGGCCTGCTGACCCAGAAGAAAGGCCCCTTTGCTGCCTGCCATGCCACCCTGGACCCTGAGCCCTTCCTCAGGGAATGTGTCTATGACCTATGTGTGACAGAAGGCGACCGACCCAGCCTGTGCCGCAGCCTCAGTGCCTATGCCCAGGCCTGCCTGGAGCGTGGTATCTCCATTGGGAACTGGAGGCAGCCAGCTAACTGCCGTGAGTGACACCCCAAGGCAGGGTCTGGGAGCACTTTGTAGGGTCTTGGGTAGGGAGGTCTAGCACTTAACAGTTCAACTGAACCATGCCAGGGACCTGGAGATGACAGAAAGGCCAGGCTCTGCTGCCATCTGGCTTATGGCTGGAGTCCCCAGTGACCATACAGAGCTGGGGATGTCATAGCTGAGAGGTCAGGGCTAGGATGGGGAAAGTTCCAGGTGGTTCGGGGAGACCAGAGAAGCTTTCTAATTTGGACTGAAGTGCCTGGAGACAGGAGCTCCAAGGAGTGAAGGCTCCAGAGAGATGGGTTCTGGGCTAAGCAACATGCTTGAGCAAGTGTCTAGAGCAAAGTTCAGCAAAGTTCTAGGGCTCTGGGGCAGAGAGGGGACAACCAGGCCCAGATCTAGGGCTCGAGACAGAGATTCTGAGAGGGAATAAGCCTTGGGGATATCTGGGCCATTTGGGGTTTGTCTTGGTCCTGGTTATTCCCTTTGCTGTTCCCAGGACACCCTCTGAATCCTAGATCCCTCACAGTCGGTTTGGGTTTTGGGTTTTGGTTTGGGGGCCATATATGGTGGTATTCAGGGGTTACTCCTGGCTCTTCACTTAGGAATTACCTTGGAGGGACTCAGGACAATATGTGATGCTAGGGATTGAACCTAAGTCAGTCACCTGCAAGACAAGCACCCTCCCCACTGTATTATAGCTTTGGCCTCATGGTTTGCATCAAAGTAACAACTTTGATTTGATGCATCATCAGGATTCAATTCCTCCAAGACACTAAGCAAAGCCCTTTGCTCTTCGCTGTCCGTGGTGCTGAAACCCAACAGTCAGCCTGGTAAATTCAGAAGGCAGGGCGAGAAAGCAGAACTGACCCTGAAATAAAGCTGATGGGATCAGAGTGGGTGGGTTGCCAAGAGGAACATCTCAAGGGGTGGTCTGAGCAGGTGACCTGGGTGCAGAAGGCGGACCAAAGTATTGGAGTTGGTAAACTAATTCTTCTTTATGGTCACCCTGGGGTCTTCCTAGTGAAAAAAAAACAAAGTATAGTTGGTCAAGGGATCATTTTGCTCATGACCACACAGCTTGTAAAGTGGGAGCAGAGATGTGACAACAGGTCGTCTGGATCCTAGGAGCTGGACGACCCCATATGGCACTGGCCTTCAAAAAGAAGTGGCCAGTGCAGAGGCAGAGTGATAGGACAGTGGGAGGGCACATGGCTGACCTGGTTCGATACCCAATATCCCTTCCTTGAGCACTGCCAGATGTAATTCCTGAGTGCAGAGTCAGTAGTCACTGAGCATCGCCAGATATGTCCCCCCAAAAGAGAAGTGTTCAGTGCAAGGGTCCTGAGGCAGCAGTGTGAACCCCCTCCAAGGAGCCAGAGGGAGGAGAGGAGGCCAGGGCTGCAGGAGGGAAGACAGAGTAATGTTCACGGAGCAAGGAGATGATGAGTGAGTCTGGCCTTAAGACTCAGTGACAAGAAGCCACAAGAGGGCTCTGAGCAAGAGATAAAACTCTGACTCCAGATCCCTCATATCTGTGTGTGAACCACAGACAGAGGGCCCAGAGATAGTTACAGTGGGTAGGGCACTTGCCTTACAGGTGACCAACTCAGGTTCAATCCCTAGCACCCTATGTAGACCCCAAGCACTGTCAGGAGCGATGCCTTTGGCACAGAGCCAAAAGCAAGCCCCTAAGCCTGAGTAAGTCCCTGGGTGTGGCCCCTCAAAACAGCAAAAAACATTAAATGTGGACATTACAAACTTCGATAAGAAGTGGCCAGTGCAGGGGCTGGAACTATAGCACAGTGGGAAGGGTGTTTGCCTTACATGAGTTCTATTTCTGGCGTTCCATATGGTTCCCCAAGCCTGCCAAGAGTGATTTCTGAGCACAGAGCCAGGAGTAACCCTGAGTGCTGCTGGGTGTGGCCAAAAACAAAACAAAATAATACAAACTTCACAGATTTTAGTTGATAATTTAGCTGAGAATTTTACTGAATAAGTCGAGGAGCTGAGTTGGGGGACTGGGCTAAGATGGGAAGTGCCTTCACTTAGATGAGGACCTCTGAAGATTGGAAAGGGAAATCCTGGGAATGACTTTGCTCCCCTGACCCCTTAAGAACCCAGACTCAAGCACCCTCCGTCTCTGTGTCCCACAGCTCTATACTGCCCAGCCAACAGCCACTATCAGCAATGTGGTCCGGCCTGTCCCGCCTCCTGCAACCCCTCGGCCACACCCTCCAACTGTTCTTCGCTACCGTGCGTTGAGGGCTGCGTGTGCAAGCCTGGCTTTGTGGCCAGCGGTGACGCCTGTGTGCCGACCTCGTCCTGCGGCTGTGTCTTTGAGGGCCACCTGTTGGCCCCCGGCGAGAAGGTGTGGGCAGACGATAGGTGCCGTCGCCTTTGCGTCTGTGATGGCACCACCCACAAGATGCGCTGCAGTGACACTCAGGGCTGCCCAGCTGGTGAGCTCTGCCTGGTCCAGAACGGCCTCCTGGGTTGCTACCCTGACAGCTTTGGGAGCTGCCAAGCATCCGGTGACCCACACTACTTGACCTTCGATGGCCGCCGCTTGGACTTTATGGGCAACTGCACGTACCTGCTGACGGGTTCATGTGGCCAGGCCACGGGGCTGACCGCTTTCCGTGTGCTGGTGGAAAACGAACATCGTGGAAGCCAGACCGTGAGCTACACGCGTGCTGTGCGGGTGGAGACCCTGGGCGTGACTGTGGAGGTGCGCCGGGAGGACCCCGGACGAGTGCTGGTGAGTGATGATGCCCTGGGTCTGGGTAGGGGCAGACAGGAAATCGCCCTGTAGTGAGTAACAGCTTTGGCGGGCCAGAGAAATAGTACAGGGTACAGTGGTAAAGTTGCTTGCTTGCCTTACTTGCTGCCGGTCCTTGTTCCCTCCTGTCCCCCAAATGGTCTCCCTGAGTTCTGCGAAGAGTTATTCTGAGCACTGCTGGATGTGGTTCTCTAAAAAAAAAACCCAAAATGAAAATCAATCAGGTTCAGGGAACAGAGCTCAAAGGCTGGAGCAAAGACTCAATTTCAATCCCTGTCACTGTGTGTGTGTGTGAATCACCCGCCACTTCCAAGTACGATGATGATCCTGGTAACATCCAAGGCCTCACTGAACATTGAACCAAATGTCCAATTGGGAAGTATGACCCCCACTCCCAGATCACTGAACCCTTGGTGTGGGTGAAGCCTGTTTGCCTAGTGGTTAGAATCACTCAGGAGTGGGGGTAGGGGTGCCGACTTCCCAGAGGGCTGAACTTCCTTTCCCTATCTGTGAGCTGCACCTGCCAGGTGTCCTTAGAGAACAGAAGGGAGATGAGATGAGATGAGATGAGATGAGATGAGATGAGATGAGATGAGATGATGAGATGAGATGAGATGAGATGAGATGAGGGGGAGATCCTACTGCTAGTAGAGGGGGAAAGTTAGATTTGAAGCTGAGACCTAAGGACAATGGGGCAGCTGTGGACAAACCATGGGGTGAGGATGCCATTAGGGGGTGGGTAGAGGCAGAGGAGGTGCCAAGGCAAGGCTGGCTGAGGAGATTGAGGAATCACACAGACACACAGTCCTAGAGAATTAAATGGGTGGGACATAGGGTACAGTTCATCGGGGCCTCCTATGGGTTTGAATCAAAAGGGACAATGGAGCAGGAGAGGTCTGGGCTGAAAAGCAGTGGGGGATGTTCTGGAGAAAGGGGGCACAGGAAGGGCAAAGACCACCTGCACCCTGGATTAAACTGAACAAGCAGTGATGGGGATGAGGGTGAGGGCTCAGGGCAGAGAGAGCCCTGGCAAAAGTGGCTCTTCCAAGGAAAGAGCTAGATACAGTCCCTCCCACTCCGCAGGATGGAGGGAAGTGGCTGGGAGGAAAGAGGCCAAAGATGCTCCTGGCCAAATAAAAGAGCTCTGAGGCGGATCTTGGTAGACAAAAACAAACAAATAATAATACCTCTGTGCCAGTCACAGAACGGCTCTGGCTGAAGACAGAGACACCTGGATTGATTTCAGCCGACAGGATGCAGAGGGTGAGGGAGTCAGGTAGAGGAAACAGTGTGTGTAAAGAACCTGAGGCAGGACGAAGTTCAGGGGTACAAGCAGATACCCTGACCCTTTTTCTGGCTACTCTCCACAGGTTGATGGTGTCCTTCGACACCTGCCCTTCCAGGCGGCCAGCGGCCAGGTGAATATTTACCGCCAGGGCGCCGACGCTGTGGTGCGCACAGACTTTGGTTTGACCGTCACCTATGACTGGAATGCCCGGGTGATTGCCAAGGTCCCAAGCAGCTATGCTGGGGCCCTGTGCGGGCTGTGTGGAAACTTTGACGGAGATGCAAGTAACGATCTGGCCCTGCGAGGCGGTGGCCAGGCCACCAGTGCCCTGGACTTTGGAAACAGCTGGCAGGAAGAAACCAAGCCAGGCTGCGGGGCGACCGAGCCGGGTCACTGTGACAATCTGGATGCCCTGGTGACGGAGCAGCTGCAGGGCAAAAAGGAGTGTGGGATCCTGGCAGACCCCGAAGGGCCCTTCCGGGAATGCCACTCAGTCCTGGACCCCCAGGGTGCTGTGCGTGACTGTGTCTATGACCAATGCATGACGCCAGGACAGTCTGGGTCTGTGTGTGAGGCTCTGGCTGCTTATGCAGCTGCCTGCCAGGCCGCCGGGGTCACGGTGCACCCCTGGAGGAATGAGGAATTTTGCCGTAAGTATCTGGAGGGGTCCCTGGAGGTTCTGGCTTTGCCTCTGATTCCTGGACCTATAAATATCATGAAATTTAATTTTTTTTCATAGTCATAGAAAGAAGCAACTATGGTAAAACCCATTAATCAGATAAGGAAACTGAGGCTTATAAAGGTTCGGAGGAAAAGGGCTAGAATGAGAGCACCGCAGGGAGGCCCATTTGCCTTGTTTGCAGCTGACCTGGGTTCAGTCTCCAGAATCCCATATGGTTCCAGAACACTGCCAGGAGTGATTTTGAGCACAGAGCTAGGAGTAACCTCTGAGAGCTGCCAGGTGTGTCCACCCCCCAAAACTGGGGAGAAACAGAAAACCAGAAAGCAAGGCCCTGGCCGTGCAGGGATCTTAGCTCAGGAGTTTCTTGCTGAGGGTCTTCCTGAGGGTCTTGCTGAGTTTCTTCCTGAGGGTCTGTCTCCCCGCAGCGATGAAGTGCCCGCCCCACAGCCACTACGAGCAGTGCTCCACCGGCTGCCCGCTGACCTGCGGAGACCTGCCAGTGCCCGGGGGCTGCGGCCAGGACTGCTACGAGGCCTGCGAGTGCGACGAAGGCTACGTGCTGAGCGGAGACCTCTGCGTGCCCCGCAACGAGTGTGGCTGCGTGTACCAGGGCGCCTACTACCCACCGGGCCATACCTTCTACCCGGGCAGCGACTGCGCCTCCTTGTGCCGCTGCCAGCAGGACGGCGTGGTGTCCTGCCAAGAGGCCGGCTGTGGCCCGCATGAGGCCTGCCGGCCGACCAACGGCACCCTGGGCTGCGTGTCGGTGGGCTCGGTCACCTGCCAGGCGTCGGGAGACCCCCACTACACCACCTTCGACGGCCGCCGCTTCGACTTCATGGGCGCCTGCCTGTACGTGCTGGCCCGCACGTGCAGGACCCGGCCCGGCCTGCCCCACGTCCCCAGCATGCCTGAGTTCACCGTCCTGCAGGAGAACGTGCACTGGAACGGGAACCGAGTGAGCGTGACCAAGGCCATCACCGTGGTGGTGGGGAACTACACCCTGCGGCTGCAGCAGAAGCTGTGGAAGGTCACGGTGAGCACAGGGGTGGTGAGGGACGTGGCCTTTGGGGCAAAGGCCGTGGCCCCTAATGGACTGGCTCTGGGATGAGGGCATGGCTTCCAGATGTGGCCTCTGGGGAGGGCCAGGGTCTCTGGAGCGTGGAGGAGGTCTTGGAGCCAGGGTTGCACCACTGGGGTTCTGGAGTGCGGAGCATAGTTCTAGGGTTCTGAGAAGATGTAGGGGGGTATCAGGAGTGAAGGGTGGGGTCCTTGGAGCAGAGGGCGGGCCTCAGGCCTCTGGGCTAGGTTTCTGTGCAAGGAGCATGGTCTCTGTTGCAAGGGTGTGGCCTCAGGGTGAGGGGCATGGCCTCAAGGTGATTGGGGAGGTATTTGAGAGGGTGGGAACAGCACTTGGGCAGCCACGCTGCCAAGGAGCCCTGGTATCACTCAGAGCCCAGAGAGGGCACCATAGAGCCAGGAAGGGAACCTTGGACCTGCACTCTATGGTCCCAGGTCTCCTACTCTCTTCTCCTTCCCTGCACTAGTCTGCTCAGCACTCCCAGGGGCAACGGAGGGGCTTGACACCACACAGTCCTCAAGCACTGTAGGCAGTGACTCTCTCCCATAGCTTTGCCTCAGGTATGCCCCCTGCCAAGGAAAGGAAACAAAAGGTGGCATTCAGAGGTGCTAGGTGGGCATATCAATTAGAGACCATCATTCAAACACTATAAAACCTTGCTACTGGGACCGGAGTGATAGGATGGTTACCTTGCAGATGCCTAATCCAGTTCAATACCCAGCACCCTCTATGGTTCCTAAGCCTCCCTGGGACTGTTCCCAGAGCACAAAGCCAGGAGCAATCACTGTGTAGCCCGCAAACAAACAAAACTGAACAGAACCAAGAAAGACCTTGTAATTTTGCCACCTCATCTATATAGAAACTAAGGCTCTGTGTAGTGAGGGTCCCCCAGATGTTCAGGGGCCAGGCCAGGTTCCTCCCAGTGCACCCTCTGAATCATGTTACCTCCCATCCAGGTGAACGGAGTGGACATGAAACTGCCAGTGGTACTGGCCAATGGCCAAATTCGCGCCTCCCAACATGGCTCAGATGTGGTGATCGAGACCTACTTTGGCCTGCGCGTGGCCTATGACCTCATGTACTACGTGCGGGTCACAGTCCCAGGCAGCTACTATCAGCAGCTTTGCGGTTTGTGTGGAGACTATAATGGTGACCCCAAGGACGACTTCCAGATGCCCGACGGCTCACAGGCTGGCAACCCCAATGACTTTGGCAACTCCTGGGAGGAGAAGGTGCCTGGCTCTCCATGCGTGCCACCACCACCTCCGACCTGCAAACCTGATGGGGACTGTGGGGAGGACTCGGTGTGCACCCCCCAGCAGGAGCAGCAGTTCCAGCAAAACGACTTCTGCGGCTTCCTCACCAAGCCCAATGGGCCACTGGCTGCCTGCCACTCACTCATCAACCCCCAGGGGCCCTTCCAGGATTGCGTATTTGACATGTGCGTTGGAAATGGGAACCAAAGCATCCTCTGCTCCACCATCCACGCCTATGTGAGTGCCTGCCAGGCCGCTGGGGGCCGCGTGGAACCCTGGAGGACTGAAACATTCTGCCGTGAGTGAGGGCCAGAGAAGGGATTGAGGGGGT